>NC_057861.1:396449041-396754495 GCF_019393635.1 Dromiciops gliroides
TGCCAAAAAAAAAAAAAAAACAAAACAAAAAAAAACTCCAAGCAAATTGAGCCATGGGGAGATGCCCCCTAATTCCTTCCCTTCCAGGCATCTATCAGAATTTTCCTCCCTCTCCTCCCACTAAAACTTGCAAGACATTCACTATGCTACATCATCTTGCATGAGATTTTGGAGCATAAATTTTAGATTCTAGCACCTTTCCTCTATTTCCTATATACCTTGTATATATTTCTTTGCATGTTGTGTTTGAATGTTGTCTCTCTCATCTGATTGTAAGCTCCTCAAGGGTATTGTCTTTTGCCTCTCTTTTGGCTAGCACTTTGCACAGTGCCTGGCACATAGTAGGCACTTAATGAATATTTACTGATTGTTTGAAAGAAGTCTAAAAAGTCATTTAGTACCATACCCTTTTTTAATTTCTTTTTGGTCCAGTCTCATGATTTCATTGGGGAAGGTTCATTTCCTCATATGTCCAGGGAGGAAATCCCTCTACCAGTTCAGATCTGTAACTCTTCCGTGGTTCAGCCTTAGAAAGCTGGTTACGAACACTGAAGAGTTATATGACTTATCCAAGGTCACACAGTATATAAGAGATGAAATATGAAACCCAGTCTTAGAAATGAGGATGGCTCACTAGCCACTATGGGAAGCTTCCTCATTTTATAGGCAAGGAAACAGATGTCCAGATAGATAAAAAGGACTTGTCTAGGATCACATAGAAAGGAAGTAGCAGAATCATGATAAAGACCCAGGCCATCTGAGTGCTAGGCCTGAAGCCAGGAAGACTTGAGTTCAGATCTGATTTCCAACACTTACTAGGTGTGTGATCCTTAGCAAGTCACCAACTCCTGAAAAATTTTTAGTTTTGTTATGAAGCTGGTCATATGTGAACTGCACCTCCCTGCCTTCTTCTCTCTATACCCTACTACTATCTCTTCCAGTCTGTCTCAGGGTAGAGCATTTTCTTGGGGAGAGATACTCACAAATTTGTTATTTGTTTGGAGAAGTATATTTTTTCTTAGTTAAAATACTTTATTTATGTTATTTTAAAAACCATCACTCATTTCCCAATGAACCCTCACTTGTGCCAAATGAGAATATTGAAGAAAAACAAACCAATATTATTCAAGTCTAGAACTTCCCAACACAGTGTATTACAAATGGTAGAGGCAGCTAGGTAGTACAGTGGATAGAGCCTAGAGTTAGCAAGACCTGAGTTCAAATTTAGCCTTAGATGCCTCCTAGCTGTATGATCTTGGGCAAATCACTTAACCTCTGTCTACCTCAGTTTCCTCAATTATAATAATAAGAGCACCTACCTCAGGGTTGTTTTGTTTTTTATCAAATGAGATAATAAATGTAAAGCACTTAGCACAGTACCTGATACAAATAGAAACTGAATGAATATTATTTTATTAATTCTTTTAATTATTATTACTTCCTTTCCCTAGTAAATGCTTAATAAATATTTATTGAATGAATAAATAGAACTGCAAGTTCTGAACCATTTATCAAAAGAATCCAGACACAATATCATGTTTGTATTTACACCACTATTGTGGGAATATGGAAAGAATGCTTGATTTCACAGGATCACAGAGTTAGACGTTGAAGGGAAGTCAGAAGTCATCTAGTCCAACCTCCTAATTAGGAAAAAATTGACTGAATCGTGGTTAAACAGAATGAGGCAAAATATGAACCTGGGTCTTCCTGATGACAATTCCAGTTACCTCTCTGTTCGAAGTCAAAGGACCTGGGTTTTAATCGGCGCTCTAGCACTCCCCATGTTACTTTGGATAGGTTACTTCATTTCTCCAGGCCCCAGATTCTTTCTCTATAAAATGGGCAGGGGTGGATTAGACGACTAAGATTAAATTAGATGACAAAACTTTCTTCTAGTTCTAATTCCATGGGAGAAAAAAGAATAGTGGCTTCTGAAAAAACACACATACATTCCCTGTATTTCATTTTTTAAACTGAAACTGGGATAAACCCATGTTGAAAAACAAGTCCAGATTAAATAGCTTTTCTAAATTGCTCCCTATTTTTGACTAGGTACTTACCTTGGTGGAATGGTATTCAAGTACCTTCTTCGGCATAAGAAAGCAACTTAAAAATCAATTTGATATAGAATGCTACTTTCAAGGCTCACTTGTCTAGTGAGGGACCCACTGTGAAGGAAAGGGTCTGTGTAGAACAGAAAAAAATGGAAAAGAAAATGAAAAACCTCTTTAGTATTACCTGTCACAGTACAAAGGAACATGACCACAATACTACAACTGCCCTCGTTTGGACCTTCATCACCTCTTTCTTAGACCATTAGAATAGCCTCATAATTGGCCTCCCTTCTCCAATTCATCCTTCACAAAGTTGCCCAAGTGCTATGCTTACCTCACAAGTCTGACGGTGCCACTACTCTACTTATAAAAGCCTCAGGGGTCCCTGTTGCCTTGTATCAAATGCAAAGTCCTATTTGACATTACGGCCCTTCATAATCTTACTTCAGCTTATTTAGCCAGCTTTATTATACATTTATCCCTTTCACACATAGGCTATTCCAGCTAAAATGACCTCCTTACTGCTCCTCATACATGCCTTTATACATGCTGTTCCCCACCTCCCATGCCTAGAATGTGCCCCTTCACCCCTGCCTAATAGACTCTCTAGGTTCCTTCAAAGCTCAGCTCACTCTCTCCAATTTCTACTGCTTTTCCTACAAAAATTTACCAAGCACTTCCTTTGCATATATTTTGCTTTTACTTCTACGTGTATGTGTTATTTCTGTTGATAGAATACAACCTTCCTGACGGCAGGGCACATTTTGTCTTTGTGCCTGGCACAGCATTTGAAATATGAAGTGCCTAATAAATCCTTGCTGATTGATTGAAATATGTTTGTCAAGTGCAAGCACAAAAATAATACCTACTCATTAAGAGCATATGTAAATAGCTAAATTGGAGGTAGGGGCAGTGGATTTAACAATTGCTGAATTTCATAATTTTAGAAGCCCAAAGAACAAACTGTTTTGAGCTCCTTTTCCCAGAATTCTTTAGGTTTCAGGAAACCTGAATGTCTTCCCACAAGGAACTACCCTTGTCATCTTCCTAGAGAGAAAGATAAATGGTGGCTGCAGAGGCTCCGAGGCTTGGGGGTGGGGGAAGCCTCCAGGGGCTCCAGCTCATTTGTAGCCAGCACACTAGTAGTGAGAAAACAGGCATGACAGATAATATGGGAGCCCTTTCTTGTTTGTATAGATACAGAGCTGGTTCTGTAAGTCAAATGAATTCATTTCTGACAAGGAACAGCACAATTTTATCAGGTAAATCCGATGTGGACCTTAGAGGTAGCCATTTAATTCCATGGGACCAAAAGCTTTCTTTTGCTTTTGACAAGCCCTGAGATAAGGATGAAAAAGCATTTAGAAACCCATCAGAGTAACAGAAAAATAACCTCCTGCCTAATGTAGTGTATTTATTTTATTTCATTAATGAGTTTGCCAGGAAAGGGAGCTTCCTGGGTACCGGGAAAATAGCAGAAAATCCAGAAGAGAGAGGAAGAAAAAAGACACTTAGCAATGTCTATGGTAAATACTCAATTAATATAAACTAACCCTACTTAAAAAGTACACACTGAAAAATATATACAGTACTTTTACAACCTGTGGTATAATGAAGGACAAGAAGTATGGTCTACACCATAGGGGTTCTGGAACAAGGCACCTGGATGATAGTGTCTTTCTGCTTACACCAGGAAAGCCAAATTAACTCAAAGCATGGTCAGGAAAGGTATGATGTGCTCATTGGGCTCAGGAGAGTTATTCTTGTACATGTCAGATTTTGAAAAGGAAAAGGAACACAATCTGAGGGCCCCACCTTTCAGAAAACAGGCATGGAAAATTGGCAAAGATAACAAAAGATGCAGTGAATGTTGCAGGGGCTGATATCTGTTGGTGGAACTATGAGTGGATCTAATAATTTTATTTTTATTTTTTTTAAGTGAAGCAATTGGAGTTAAGTGACTTGCCCAGGGTCACACAGCTAGTAAGTGTTAAGTGTCTGAGGCCGGATTTGAACTCAGGTACTCCTGACTCCAGGGCCGGTGCTCTATCCACTGTGCCATCTAGCTGCCCCGAATCTAATCATTTTAGAAAGCAGCTGGGAATGATATTGAAAAGTTACTAAAATGTTCATATTCTTTGACCCAAAGATCCTTCTACTAGGCATAAACTATAAGGAAGTCAAAGTCAGAAGGATGGGTCCTTTATAAACCAAAATATTCATAACAGCACTTTTTATTAGTATCAAAGAAGTGGGGGAAAAACAGTTGGCCATTAATTGATGAATATTTTTTAAAAGGTACATGAATGTAAAAGACTTCCACTGCAATATAAAAATGATAAATATGAAGAATTCAAAGAAACAAAGGAAGGCTTATATGAATTGATATAGAACGGAGTAATTGAACCAGGAAAATATGTTACATATGGATATGCACACACAGATATTTGTGTGTTGACTACAATAATGTGAACAAAAAGAACAATCAAATAAAACTGAATGCCATGTAACTGTAATTATGACCAAGCTTGGCCCCAGAAGAGCACTGAGAAACTATACCTCCATCTCTTCATTAGAGAGAAGAAAATATGGGCATGGAATTTTTCATATGCTGCCAAGACTTGGTTAATATGCTGATTAGTAACTTATTTTTCTCATTTTGTATCTTTGGTATAAAGGAAATGTGATGGGTGTGGAAATTTATTTTGATTTGGGGACTCTACCTTTGGGCTGAGATTGGAAAGCCTTAGGCCCTCGGGGTCTCTTCTGTGTGGGAGGGGCTGGTGCCCCTCCCCCTCTGCTTCAGCTGAGTCAAAAAGCCCCATGGGCTATACAAGACACCAGGTCAGACAGCTGGGGAAAGAAAAAAGCCCCCAGCTCCCTTCGACCTGAGCGGAGCTATCGGAAAGATCCCAGATAGCCTGTGCTGAGGCACGAGCTGCTCGAGCACACCACCCCCCCTCCACCAGTCGCAGCCCTGGCTAGCAGATTAGCTTGGTCTGTGGGGGCGCAGGAAGCCCTGAGATTTGAGTGGAGAGAAGAAAAGGTATATATAGACCTGGGAGTTAGACTCAGGGCATCGGACTAGAGACCGGGCTACAAGGATGCAGGAGAAGACGAGAAGGACTAGGAGCAGGGAAAAGAGAGGCCGAAGGGCAGACTGACGGAGCAGACAGACAGAAGGTCGGTGAGAGAGAAACACAGGGGTTCAGCGGTGGCAGTAAGGAGGAGAGGAAAGTTAGAAGCAGGGGATTTACAAAGTGAAAGGGTACAGGTGGAGTTAGTGAAAGTAGCTGAGCAAGTGAGTGTCCTGAGGCAAGAGAAGGCTAAGGCCCTTATTGTATTAAAAAAGTTCGAAGCACAGCAGGTGGGAAAGAGAGGGGAAAGGGAAGCACTGCAACGCAGTCAGGTTGTACATTTAATTTCCCTTTATTCTTAATTTTAAATAGTATCTCATATATAAACTCTGCTTTGATCATTTAGTTAAGAGGCTTTTTAATATTTTGCTTATCAATTTGGGAGTGGAACAGTGTGGTGGAACTTTATAAACGGCCCATATTAAATTAAACACAGTCAGACAGCCAAATAGTCAACAGTCCCCAGATTAGTCCTCCACAGTTTATCCGCCAAAATCAGGCCCAGTCAATCAAAAATATTCTACATGGGTAATAGAGAAGAAGAGTGATATATTAACAAATGAATGTGATGGTAATAACAAAATTAGGCTTATTCCTTCAAGGAGATCAAAGAAAGAGGAAAAGTACCCTTATGTAAAAAAAACATATTTATAGCAGCTCTTTTGTGTAGTAGTAAAGAATTGTAAACTCAGGAGTTGACAATCAAATGGGGACTGGCTGAAAAATGATGTTATATGAATATAATGGAATATTACATAAGAAATAACAAAAGGGATAGTTTTAGCAAAACTTGGAATGGCACAGAAAGACACAGTAAAGGGTAGAATAAGAATTTATATAATGATAATATCGTAGAGACAAAGAACTTTGAAATGTATACTCAAAGATCACAGTGATCTAAGCATTAAATCCCTGTGCCTCCAAAAGGTCCCCTCACTTTTCATCTTTCCTTGTGTGTCTTCCCTCATTCGATTGCAAACTCCCTGAGGGCAAAGACTTTCTTTTTCTGATTTGTATTTCTTCTTTTAGCACAATGCCTGGCACGTGGCAGGCACTTAATAAATGTTTATTGACTCTTTCCTAGGGCCCCAAAGCCCGTTTAACACAACAGCTGAAAAAGTCAAACTTGACTTAGAGAGAAGAATGAGCTATAATAACAGGCTAGTGATTTTTGTTCCAGGAAAACCAATTAGGACAAAGAGGAAGAAGGTAAAGACAACTTAGGAATTCCAGTGCATGGATCTAAGCAGCCAGGCCAATACAGAATGACTGAAGGCCAAGGATGTGATGTTTGGAAGGCAGCTAGGGAAGCACATTTCTCAACTAGGAAGTCTGGATAAGGCCCAATTTCAAACCATTTTCCATTGAGGGAGAAGATGAAGGAAGCAAATTGCAAGATTCTTATAGAATCGACTGAAGTTCAGGGAGGGACTGGGGCTCTTGCTTTGTTCTTGTCAGTTCTTCCACAGATTAGAGATCTGTTCCATGCCCTAGCTCCTGTGGATAGATCCCTGCTCCCTTCTTCCAGACCTCTACTTTGAGAGCATCTACCCTGTGCAATCCATCATGCTAATGCATTGCCTTTGGGGGGGGCGGGGCAATGAGGGTAAAATGACTTGCCCAGGGTCACACAGCTAGTAAGTGTCAAGTGTCTGAGGCCAGATTTGAACTCAGGTCCTCCTGAATCCAGGGCCAGTGCTTTATCCACTGTGCCACCTAGCTGCCCCCTAATGCATTGCCTTTTGACTAAGATGATTCTACAATCCACTAGCCTGCTGGGATACTCCCATAATTCTTATCTCTGCTGCTGGGACCCTTCTGATGCTGACAGCCTAGCTACCATATTTATATCTGCTGCCTGCAGACTACAGTGATCTGTCCAGATTCTTCTGGATGGGACCTCCCAGATCAACTTGGTGGATATATCTGTCCCTGGATCCCAGCTGTCTTTGATTCAGTACGGTTCAATTCAATTCAATTTACTTTCACTCAAATCAACAAATACTTATTGAGTGTTTACTTAGTTCAAAGCACTGATAGGTCCTAAAGGAGAGATAGGAATAAATAAGCCATTGTCAGCTCTCAAATAATTTATAATCTAGTAGGCGAGATAAGACATGGGGACAGCTGTGACTCAGTGGCAAAAATACTAGATCTAGTTCAAGTCTCAGACCTGCTCTGCACTAACTTTGTGACCTTGTACAAGTCACTTTCCCTTTCTCAGATTCAGTTTCTTCATCTGTAAAATAAGGGGGTCGATTTGGTGATACAAACTGGTAATGAAAATTAGTCATAGGCAGAGATTTGGAAAATATTCCATTCAATTAAACTGACATTTTTTTTTGTTTTCATAAAAGTATTTTATTATTTTCCAGTTACATGTAGAGATAGTTTTCAACATTTGTTTTTATAAGATTTCTAGTTTCAAATTTTTCTCCCTCCCTCCCCTCCCTGCCCCCTCCCTAAGACAGAAAGCGAGATATATATATATATATATGTATATATAATATGTATATGTATATATATACATATACACACACACATACATACATACACACACAGGGAAAGAGACAAAAAATGGAGAAATACAGAGACAGAAAGATAAAAACGAGACAGAGAGACAGACAGGATGAATAGGGAATTGCATTTGGGGTCAGGAAGACCTTGATTCAAATCCTACCTCATTGACTTGCTATTTGTGTGACCTAGAGTCAGTCAATTGCCTTTGGATCTAGGTTCCCTCCTCTGCACAAAGAGGAAGCTGGGCTAGATCAGTGGTATTAAGATGGATTTAAAAAGCACAAATTAACATTATACATATCGTATGGTACTTTTTAAAAATCATAAAAGTATTTTATTATTTTCCAGTTACATGTAAAGATAAACCTATGTGATTGTATGTATATAGCCAGATAAAAATATAATTAGGAAATGTATTTTTTTTAAGTATACCACAACATATAACCTATATCAGATTGCTTTGCTTTCTGTCTTGGGGAGGTGGAAGGGAAAGGAGGGAAGAAAATATTGGAACTAAAATCTTATGAAAAAAAATGTTTCAACATTCAACATTTGTTTTCATAAGATTTTTTTTTCTGGTTTGGGCCACACTCTGGAGTTTTCTAGGCTTCTTGCAACCTGGGACTTTGACAGCTGTCGATTGGGTGATCAAGCTCTAAATCTGTGACCCAAGGAAATCAATGACTCTTTTCACTCTCCCACAATATTGGCATGAAGGCAAACTTCATATTTGTGCCTGAATTCTTCTGATAAACACCTCAGAACAAGGCCCTCCTACTCGCTTACAGTTCTATTTATTTACAGTTCTATTTATTCATTTAACAAATATTTGTTGAGCATCTACTCTGTGCAATCCACTGTGTTAAGCTTTGGGGGATGTAAATGGGCATGGTCCCTATCATCAGAGAGTTTAGTATCTGGTTGGGAAGAAAGATACAAGGCTTAATGATAATGAGCTCGCCTCTACATTTAATATAAAAGAACCATAGAACTGGAACCAGAAGGGAACTCACTTTGCCTTTTTTCCACCCTGTCCAGAACTAGGGGACCATTTGCATGTCAGTAGAGCATGATGACTAGGACACCCAATTTACTCCAAAGCCCTTTCCCCTTGACAACCTTGTGAGATCAGCAGTACAAATGTGACAAAGTACTGCAATCAACATTAGAACAGCTAGTAGGGTTTGTTTGTTGTTGTTTGTTGGGTTTTTTGTTTTTTGTTTTTTTTGGCGGGTCACGGGGGTTAGGTGACTTGCCCAGGGTCACACAAGTAGTAAGTGTCAAGTGTCTGAGGCCGGATTTGAACTCAGGTACTCCTGAATCCAGGGCCGGTGCTCTATCCACTGTGCCACCTAGCTGCCCCAGCTAGTAGGGTTTTGAGCAGAGGGAGGCCTCTGTTTCCCATCCAGAACTCTTTCCAGAACACCCCTGTTACTTCTTTTGGGCTTTATTCTCTTCAGTTCCAGCTTTCTAAAGAATTCCATTTAAGAGAAAAAGCTGAAACAAAGACTTCTCAAATATATGGTTTTTCTTCATCCTTTCACTTTGTAAGACATTAGTTTCAATCCATTTTGAATACTTTAAAAAAAAAATCCATTTATCAGCATAGCATGTTTCAGCTTACACATAAAACAGCAACAACAATCTCTACCTACCTTCTGGAGTCAAAGAAATAAGTTCTTTCTAATGGGAAACGAGGTAGGTGGTGCAGTGGATAGAGCACCAACACTAGAGTCAGGATGAACCTGAGTTCAAATCTGCCCTCAGACAGTTACTAGCCGTGTGACCCTGGGCAAGCCACTTAACCCTGGTAGCCTCAGTTTCCTCATTTGTCAAATGAGCTGGAGAAGATGACAAACCACTCCAGTATCTTTGCCAAGAAAACCCCAAATGGGGTCACAAAGAGTTGAACATAGCTGAAACAACAACAACAAAAAAGTATTTTGTACATTGTAAGGAACTATACACAGGTATTATTAAAATGAGCTGGAGAATTGCCAAGAAAACCCCAATTGGGGTCACAAAGAGTGGGACATGACTGAAATGACCGAACAACAACAACGAATGGGAAGGAAGCCAGAGCCTATCATACTTTGATCTTTGACTCTCCTGATTATTCCTTCCTACCTATTTAAAGGAAGAAGTAGCTAATGACATCACTGGCCTACTGTTAGTTATTCCCTCTTGTCTGTGCCCTCCAGCTTAAGGATCAACACCTCCCAGTTCCAGACTGCTAACAGAATCCATCCTCTCTCAGCTTGTGAAAGGAAAATGGATGGCTACATTTACTGAGTACATCGCAGATAGCTCTGTCTATGAATGAATGTCTTCCACAATCTTTTTCTATAAAATGTTGGCACTTTATACCAAGAATTTGATTCCAGGGCCATAAATGAATATTGCTGCTCTTATCATTCTATATTATGTCTAGTTAGAAGAATAGGCCTGCCAACCTCCCATTTTCTATAGCTCTTCAGCAAATTTATCTAAATTCACTGATTTTGAGCAGGGATTGCCTGTGAAAGGCAAAAATGGTCAGGCTAGCAAGCACATCATCATTATTATGACCTTGCCTATCTACTTGATATAAAATAAATCATTGTTTTCCTATACCACCGACACTTCCCTTTATCAGACACAAATCTACAGGGCCTGAACATGTCTCTTTTTCCTCCTTATTCCCTCTGTTTAAAGTGGCATCGCTTGAGTCAATCCAAGACACAAACTAGATGTTAAAGTGACACATGTTTAAATTGATGTCTGACTTGTCGCATTGTCATTGACTGGGGTTCCAGTCTGAGATTCCTGAAGAGCCAGGATCCATTTAAATGTTAACAGTCAACTTGAGTTTGCACAGGGCCTGCGTAATAGTCTCAGAATGAATGCAAAACCTTTCCTGCAACATTCATAAGAGTATCTGCTTCATTAACCTTGGGAAAAGGGCATTTGAATGCCAAAGAGAAATGCTAGATAATCCACTGAATGCCTGATCTATGTGGCTGTCACTGGGGAATTTGTGAAAATAAGCATCACCCTCTGGGACACATCATTTTCACACTGGTTATGACAAGAAAGGCCAAACTACGACCAGCTGAGAAGGTAGATCCAACAGAGCCATATGGCAAGACAAATATGGTCCCTGAGTCAAAAATACAGGAGCTTGGCCCAAGGAGGAAAAAAAAAATCACACTTGGCCACCAGACAGAAGAGAAATGAGAGATGGTAAAAAAAATGTGGCTTTATAGCTAAAATGATTCAAAAATATCCAGGTATCAGTCACTTGCTACTATGTCTCTGCTTCCAACTGACAAGTAATGCCATTAGGGCACCTCCCCTGTTATTGCCATGCTTACTTCCTTCCCTATTAATGCCATCCATGTTTTCTTCCCTGGCCCTGTGACTTGCCTCTATCCAGGCCACATTTTATATTGGAGTCAACTCCAATCATAAAAGATATATTGGTTCAATATATCTTCGGTAGTTGCTGAAGGGTAAAGGCAGCAACAGGATATGGCTGTTGGCTCATTTTTTTCATTTCTATTTCCAGTGTTTTTAATGAGCCAGGTTTTCCTCAGAGCGTAACTTGCTCATTGGTAGTAAAGCTAATAAGGTATTTAGGGAGACACCTTAATTCTCTCAGGCTGCTAGAAGGCAATTTATTGCATCTTATTGGCTGGAGATAATTTAGATAACTAATATACCTTCCTAAATGCAAAATTACTTGGGCATGGGAGGGAAAGGGAGCATGCATCTCTCCCTGGCTATGGTGAATAAACATTAAAGAGAACATCATTAGCTAAGTAAATGTCTTATAAATGTATATTGCTTATATACTTAAGCAGGCAAACAGGAATGTTTTTAGAGTATTTATTAAGTGCTTGTTGCATGCTAGACACTATGTTAAGTACTGAAAATACAAATCCATAGCCTTCATAAGGTCCATCAACTTTGATGGAAAAATACATATTTATTTTAATAGCTAGTATTTAAATGTATGATGTCAGCTAGGTGGTGCAGTAGATAGAGCACCAAGCTTGGAGTCAGGAAGATCTGCGTTCAAATATGGCCTCAAACATTTACTAGCTGTGTGATCCTGGGCAACTCACTTAAACCCTATTTGCCTCAGTTCCCCATCTGGAAAAGAGAGACACCCTGGAGAAGGAAATGGCAAACCACTCCAGGATCTTTGTCAAGAAAGTACCATGAACAAGTCCACGGGGATCATGAAGGGTCAGATACAACTGAACAACTGAACAACAATGACATTTAAATGTATATGCACACACAGGCTATTAAATGATATTCACTATTTCCGTCCATTATTTTAAAACACTTTTCTGAGAAGGGGTCCATAGGCTTTATCAGAGTCCCAAAGGGGCCCATGATACAAAAAAGGGTAAGAACCCATAAGCTAGAGGCATTAGGATAACCAATGCCTAGAGATGCTGTTGCCGGTGACGATATACAGTTGGGTGAGATAACTCCCCACAGATGATGACAGCTTCTTCCTCCCCACTCCTCATGTCTAGCTGTCCTACTTCCATTGTAACAATTACCTCCTAGCAAACACCAAATGTCCTGTTCCATCCCACCCTGGTTTAAGTCCTCATTCATGACCCACACTGCTCTTCCCTGCCATGCATAAAACTGTTTTTAGTTCTGGCAACATAATCCTTTGGGAACTGGGGAGAGGCAGATATGAACGTAATAGAGGAAAGAACAGAATCACTCTTGTTTCTGGTTCAGGGTCAACGTCTAGGACTAAAGCTGCCTGGGGAAAATTGAGCCCTCCTACTGTGTTTTAAATCGTCTTATGGTGAAAACCAGGAGAGGTGAATACAGACCTAAGAGAATGTTATAATCAAAATTGAATTCACCCCTCGATGCAACATAAATGCAGTATCATACCTTCAGTAGCAAAGACACAAAAGAGAAAGCCAGAGATGGGAATGCCCAGGACTTGACCTTTTCCCAAGTCTCTCTGCCCCAGTTGACCTCTGTTTACTATAAGAGAGCAGGTAAATTATACTTAAATTTCATTATGTTTACTTGTTGTAGCTCCACCTCAGCCCCCCATCCCCACACCCCCATGTAAGGACAAAACATGCTTTATTTTTGTTTTATATACCTAGTATACAAGCCAGGGGCTCAAAGCTCATTTGCATAAAATTCTCCTCATTGGTGGAGATTGATTACACTGTACTCTCTGCATGTGTAAGAGGGGAAGTCATGAGCTTAAAAGTGGGCAGATCTTTGTCTTCTGGCTTCTAGTTTCAAGAGAGAAGACACTCAGTTCCAAATTCTTTTCAGGGAAAGGTTCCTGAAGGGGGAGTTAGAGTATGGGAGCCAACATCTAGTAAAGTTGACACCTCAGTCATGACCCCATCTTCCCAATTTTTACACTTAGAGACTTCTGCAAATTTTCCCTTGGGTGAAGTTGGAATTGTCAATCATGATTCAGCTATCTTCACTCCAATGGGAGAGCTCATTCACTCTGTAAATTGTCTGGCATATTATGATATGTATGCCTTATCTGAATTTTGTTTGCTACTCACTTAGATAAATGGGTTTATTTGCTATTTTCTATGTGAAATCTTTTTGAAATTGACATTTGGTGGGAAAGGAGTCAAATGTATAGTTATATGGCTTTGTGCACTCCTTCCTGAATAAAGGGCATATCAGTCAGGAGAGCAACTTCAACCTAAAAATCATTATCCTGAGACTAACCATATTTAGGAGGGTGGATGTATAGAACTCTAGTCTGGTACCCTGTCTCTGAGGAGAGTAGAATAAATGGCTTCTGGTTCCAACCTCCTCCTTCCTCTCCTGTCAGGAATCAAAGTTCCTTCAGAGAATGGTAGGCAGAGGAGACTCTCTGGAGAAAGTCAATCTATATGTCTGTGGTCTCTTCACTGCCATGTCTGATTTCCTTTCAATATTAAAGCCATGTGACTAGTCTACAGGCTTTAAAAATGTATTTTAAAAATTATTTGGAAAACATGTATAGATTTGGTCTAAAAGAACAAAGAATAATCATATATGAAAAGAACCAACTAATTAAACACACTGAAAACTGAAAACAGTTTTAGCAATGCATGTTGAAAACCCAGGAAGTTATATAATAAATATATTTGTTAGCATATTGATTTTGTGAAGAATTATTTAATAATTCACTACTATAACAAAAGGTGGTATGAAGGAGCATTGATCAAGGGAAGTCCTGATCAATTTGATGAGTTATCCAATCAGCTTGATGAGATTATGGTTTGTAACCTTGGTCTAAAAGCATGTGAAGGGCATCTACCATGGAGGTAGGCTTGCACATTGGTGCCGTGCTGAGAGGACATGAGGAACTTGTTTGATTGGTCCCAATGATCAGTGTTACCTCTAAGATGATTGATGACTGAGGGGATTATTGGACTCTTGCTAAAAAATTGCTTCTCCCTCATAGCTAATAAAAGTACTAGTCTCTTTTAATATTTCTCTCTGTGTCCACTCTATCTTCCTTTCTATTTTTTTTCTTTCTCATCTTTTTCCTCTTTCTCATACACATGAACACACACATACATGCTGGACTTCTAGAACTGAATTCATCACAATAGACCTCTGTGTGCATGTGCATGTGCATGTGCATGTATCTATGTGTGTTTACCTTGCCAACCCTGTTTTTATTGTGACTTACTAGGACAGCGCAAATCAATGAGAAAGGGATTGCTGGTGTGTTAGCAGCCTTCAGAGTGTTTACTATTGAACTGAAAGCTGATAGTCTATTTTGGCACTTAATGGATTTCTTTATCTTTTCCTAAATTCCTATGAATCCCTTGTGCCTTTTGCATTTCTGTGGGGTGACATAAAGAATGTTTCATACATGATATATATTTAACACCTTGAGGGCTATATGGGAGCTCGGGACTCGATCTATTTCCCACATTTGGGAAATCCTAGACATGAGCTATACTCTGATTATATTAAGAGATTTTCCTGGAACAACCTCAGGTGAAGGTAACAAGCCAGAGACTAAAAACAGGGAGACCAATGAGGAGAGTATTACAATAACCTAAATAAGAGGTGAAGGGAATTTCAACTAAGGTGGTAGCTGTGTGGGTGGAAGGAAGGGGTCAAATGTGAGAGATGTTGTGGAGGTCTGTAGAAATGGCAAGATTTGGCAAATGATTGGATATATGGGGTCAAGTATAATGCTAAGATTATGAATATGGGACACTGGAAGAATGGCAATGCCAATGATAGAAATAAGGAAATTTGAAAAACAGGGTGGGTTTGTGGGAAAAGACAATGATTTATGCTTTGAATATATTGAGTTTGAGATAGATGACTTCAGGCCATTCAGCTTGAAATATCCAATAGGTTAATGCCAGATTGAAGTTCAGGGTAGAGAAAGGTGCTGTATACATTGATCTGTGAGTCATCCGCAGAGAAATAATTGTTAAATACACAGGACCTAATGAAGTAATCAAGAGAGAATATGGAAAGGAAATGATAGGGGCTTTTAGAACAGAGCCTTAGGGAAAACCTGAAGTTAAGAGACAAGATGTAGATAACGAACCAGCAAACAATAGTGATGAGGAACAGTCAGGTATGGAACCAGTACACAGTAATTCCATGAAAGTCCAGAGGAGAGAGAGTGTGGCATAGGAGAAGGTGGTCAATAGTGTCAAATGTTTTAGACTACTTACTCTTTTTTGGGGCGGGGGGGGGGGGGAATGGAGGTTAAGTGACTTGCCCAAGGTCACGCAGCTAGTAAGCATCAAGTGTCTGAGGCCAGATTTGAACTCAGGTCCTTCTGAATCTAGGGACAGTGCCCTATCCACTGCGCCACCTAGCTGCCCAATATTGTCAAATGTAATGGATAGGTGAAGGCTGAGGATTAAGAAATGACCACCAAGTCTAGCATTAAGGGATGATGGAGAGAACAACTTCAGTTGAATGTAAGTATTCAGGAAATCAGTTTGCCAAAGGTTAAGAAATGAGTGAAAAGACAGGAAATAAGGGCTGTGAGTATAGATTACATTTTATAGGACTTTGGATGAGAAAGAGAGGAAAGTTATAGGATATAGTTTGAGGGGATAGTAGGGTCTAATGGAAGGGTTTGTTCCCCCAATAATAAACATTTTTATTTATAGTTTTGAGTTTCCAATTTTTATCCCTCCTTCCCTCTCTCCCCTCTTCTCCTCTAGGAGGCAGCAAGCAATCAGATATGGGTTATACATGTACAATTTATGTAAAACATAAAGAAAACTTGAATAAAATAAAAAATGAAAGAAAGTGAAAAATAGCATGCTTCAGTCTGTGTTCTATCAATATCAGTTATTTCTTTGGAGGTGGATAGTATGTTCCATCATTAGTCCTTTGGGATTGTCTCAGATCATTGTATTGTTGAGAGTAGTTAAGTCATTCACAGTTCATCAAACAATGTTGCTGTTTCTGTACACAATGTTCTCTTGGTTCTTCTCACTTCACTATGCATCAGTTCATATGAGTCTTTTCAGGCCTTTCTAAAAACATCCTGCTTGTCATTTCCTATAGCACAATAATATTCCATCACCATCATATACCACAACTTGTTTAGCCATTCCCCAATTGATGGACATTCCTTTGATTTCTAACTCTTAGCCACCACAAAAAGAGCTGCTATGAATATTTTTGTGCAAATAGGTCTTTTGTCTTCTTTTTGGGAATGTCTTTGGGATATAAACCTAGCAGTGGTATTGCTGGATTAAAGGGTATGCACAGTTCTATAGCCCTTTGGGCATAGTTCCAAATTGCTTTCCAGAATGGCTGAATCTTTTCACAATTCTACCAACAATGGATTAGCATCCCAGCTTTCCCACATTCCCTCCAACATCTAATATTTTCTGTTTTTGTTATATTGGCCACTCTGATAGGTTACCTCAGATACCTCAGAGTTGTTTTAATTTGCATTTCTCTGACCAATAGTGATCTAGAGCATTTTTTCATATGATTGTAGATAGCTTTGATTTCTTTGTCTGAAACCTGACTGTTCATATCATTTGACTATTTATCAATTGGGGAATGACATGCATTTTTATAAACTTGACTCAGTTCTCTATATAATTGAGAAATGAGGCCTTTATCAGAGATATTTGTTTCGAAAGATTCCCCCAGTTTTCTGCTTCCCTTGTAATCTTGGTTACATTCATTTTGTTTGTGCAAAAACCTTTTTAATTTTATTTAATCAAAATTATCTATTTTATATTTTGTTTTACTCTCTGTATCTTCTTTGGCCCTAAATTCTTCTTCTTCCCATAAATCTGATAAATGATTCCATGCTCTCTTAATTTCTTTATGGCAACATCCTTTATGTGCAAATCATGTACCCATTTTAATCTTACTTTAGTATGTAGTGTGAGATGTTGGTCTTTACCTAGTTTCTGTCATACTATTTTCCAGTTTTCCCAGCAGTTTTTATCAAATAATGAGTTTTGCTCCAAAAGCTTGGATCTTTGGGCTTATCATATACTAGATTATAGTGTACAGTATATACACTATAGTGTAATATATTATAGAGTAAATACATATAGTGTAATTTCTATCTATTCTATTCCACTGATCCATCTCTATTTTTTAGCCAGTACCAGATTTGATAATTGCCACTTTATAATACAGCTTGAGATCTGGTACTGCTATACCACCTTCTTTTATATATTTTTTTTCTGTAATAGAAGTTTTTAAAGGATAGGGGATACCAGGGCATCTTTGATGGAAGTAGGAAAGGAACCAGTAGATGGAAAGAGGTTGAAGATTAGAGAGAAGAGATGAGGGAGACTGAAATCTGCAGGAGAAGATGGGGCTGGGAATGGTGAATGTGACAAAGGCACATGTAGAGGATGTGGCTTTAAGAAGGAATGGGAGCACTTCTTTCTCAGAGCATGGGGTTGAAAGGAGGAGAGAGTAGGGGGAGGTGTCAAGGGGTTTTAAGATAAAGAAAAGAAGTGAAAGAGGGAGCTTATGTCGAATAGCCTCAATTTCCTCAGTAAATTAAGAGGTGAGATGTTCAGCTTAGAGAGATTCAGCAGTTTGAGGAGAGAAGAAAAGGTTTGCAAAATCCTTTGCAGGGAAAATGAGATAGGGAATCATTTAGGAAGGAATAAAAAGATTGTCTTCCTGAAAAGAGGGCTCAGTTGAAGGTGAATAACATGAATTTATAATGTCAGCAGAGTTGTGTCTCATCCTCCAATTATGTTCAGTGGTCCATGAGTCGGGGGGGGGGGGGGGCGGGGGGGGGGGGAGATATATGGTGAGAGTAATCCAGGACTTGGGTTTGGCAAGAAATACCTGTTTATAGGACAAGGGCTCAAGGGAATCAAGAGTAAAGTACAGGGTGGAGTTGAACTGGCTGACTGTAGGGTCAAGATTAGAAAAGGGGGTGGGGTGGGCGGCTAGGTGGCACAGTAGATAAAGCACCGGCCCTGGAGTCAGGAGTACCTGAGTTCAAATCCGGCCTCAGACACTTAACACTTACTAGCTGTGTGACCCTGGGCAAGTCACTTAACCCCAATTGCCTCACTACAAAACAAAACAAACAAAAAAACTCCAACCTCTCACTCTGGCTTCAGAAATGCCACATTCTTGGTCTTTTCTCCCTCTACACTGAGGCAGATTGGAAGTCTTCCATCCCGTAAAACTCTTGTTCATTTTTTTTAAAAATCAGAAATCTGCTGCTTTGAGACCAACCCGTCTCACTAGAGACCTTATTCTTTTCCGACTGTCAATGTCCCTTTGTCATTTCAACTCATAGACATCAAAAGAATAATAACTTTAAAATATGTAAATTTCATTAATTATTTTCCTACAGGAGCACAATTGAAATAAAATATCTCCTTGGCAAAAGACTTACAGAGAATTCTTAGGAAGAAAGAATCTTCATTTACAGACATAATCTTAAATTTGGGGTAATTCAGAGAGAATAGAAGCAAATATAGCACTGCCTACCCTCCCCTTAGCCAACCCCCCCCCCAACACACACACACCTGGCAAAAAAAAATAAATGAATAAAGAGACTGTTCTATAAATTCCAGAGTGGTGCTGCTGGTGATTTAGTGGGAAGATTCTGCCTTTGCAGCCAGTCACTGATCAGAGCTTTATGTAGTCTGTCTTCTTTGGGTGGTATCTGATACATATGGAATTCTCACTTCCTACTCTATGGTGACCATGATAATACTAGTACATAGGGAAACTGAGTGAAGTATAAAGCCATGAGATACATGACTATTCAAGTTTTCTACCAGTGCTTTTTTACATTTAATATTTATTTTTGTCTCAATTACATCTCACCAGCCTTTTAGATAATGCTGCTAAATGCAGTCCAAACAAAAGGATAATTTGATATCCATGGGATATTTCATACCTAATGGCCGAATTTGCAGATGACACCATGTTTATCACACTGAGTTGTAGAATACATTCACAAAGTCCCTTGCCCTCCACAAAACCCAGGGCAATGCAAAAGAGACTATTAAAATGCATACACTGGAAAAACAAAATAGATGAAAGGTCTAGACTGGAAGGAACATGCAGCTGGATGGATAGCTGGTCTAATTTGTCCATTACTATGAACCTTTTTGTGTATTTTAAAATTCTAAATGTGGGTTCTAATCTGTCCCCCCAGTTTTGGGGGGAAACTGGCTAAAATCACTGATAAATGAGCTTAGGCTTTTTAAGGGTTTATTAAAAGATAAAAGATAGTAAAGAGAGAGAAAGATTGAGAACAGATTTCTTATAGCATGGAAATCCTAGCCTTCTTAAACCTCCCACTTGAAAGTCCTGCCACCAAACCAATATCTCCAACCAAAAGAGGACATCAACCCTCAGCCAGTGTCTGCTTCCTACTTTGTGTTCTCCTCCCAGAAATGGGAGGTTCTTCAAGCTGATTGGCTAGCATCATTCAAATACATTGGTTCACTGGACTTGAAGGTGGTCTCAAGTTAAGTTCAAGGTTTTTAGCTTCTGAGGACAATACCTTCTTAAGGGTTAGCCAGATGTGTTTATAATCTAGTTAACTGAAGTAGGCTAATCAACAGTCAATCACTCTCACTTAATTCAATCAGTTTAGATTAATCTCCAGGTGGGCCTTTGAGTATCTGCTAAATCCCCTTATCTACCACATTCTATTATCTTGACACATTTTGGGTAGCTATGTGGCATAGTGGATGGAGTGCTGGGTCTGGAGTCAGGAAGACTCATCTTCCTGAGTTCCAATCTGGCCTCAGACACTTACTAACTGTGTGACCCTGGGCAAGTTATTTAACTATGCTCGTCTCAGTTTCCTCATCTGTAAAATGAACTTGAGAAGGAAATGGCAAACCACTCTAGTACCTCTGACAAAAAACAAACAAACAAAACCAAATGAGGTCATGGAGAGTCAGACACAACTGGAAAATGACAACGGCAACAAAAAATTTACCTTTTGGGCTGGTGATAATGATCAACAATAAACTAAGTTCATAATTGAGTAGTTGTAAGAAGACAGGATAGGTCAAAATGGGACATTATTCAGTGTTTTCAATGATATCAAACTACTTCCTTGTTTCAAAAGTTCAACTATTTAATGCCAATATCTCAATGATACTGCGACTATGAATCATGGACACCATAACTTCTGAAGAATTAAAATGAAAGATAGCCAAAGGCAAAGAGAAGTTGCATGGTGGCTGTGAATATGTTGTAGCAGGTTACCAACAATGGCCTGAATGATGGAAGTAGAACCAGGTATAATAAGACACTTGGATTCAGAACTGAAAGGGGCCATTGAGATCATTAAGTCTGTCAACCTTTCATTTTACAGATGAGGAAACTGAGGTCTAGAGAGGATAAATAAATTGTTTAAGGTCTCATAGGTACTGAGCACCAGTACCTTCAAATCCAGTATTATTTCCACTGAACCTCATTATTGAAGGTATGAGTTACCAGGAAAAAATAAGTAAGCTGGTCTTATATTGAGTAGGAGACAGCAGGCAGACAGCTTGAGAGCCCCATTAGACAAGAGGAAGTTCTCCAGAACCTCGGAGAGATCCTATATAGCGAAACATGTGAATCTGTCCAAAGGATAGAGGTAAGTTCAGTGAGCAGAAATGGCAAAGAGGCAAATGGAGATTTCAGGTAAAACTTGTATCTATTCCAAAGTGGAATACACCACCTTTGAACACAGTGGGTTTTTCTCATTGGATGTTTTCAAGTAAAGGCTTTTGTTTGTTTTTTGTTTAGTCATTTCAGTCACGTCCAATTATTTGCGGCCCCATTAGGGGGCTTATTGGATACTGAAGTGGTTTGCCCTTTCCTTCTCCAATTCTTTTTATTGGTGGGGAAACTGAGGCAAACAGGAGGAAGTGACTTGCCCAAGGTCACACAGACAGTAAGTGTCCAAGGACAGATTTGAACTCAGGAAGATGAATCTTCCTGACTCCAATCCTAGTGCTCTATTCCCTGTGCTACTCACCTGCCCTAAGTAAAGGCGAGCTGACTTCTTATTGGATATGTTGGATGGGTTTATGTTATTTAGCTACAGATTGGACTAGATGGTCGCTAGACTCTACCAACTCTTAAGATTCTATGATCTGCACAAGAATTCCACAGTGTGGAAGGGTTGCCATCTGTATCGGTGGAGGGGGACACCTACCACGCCATGAAATCATTGCTCTACCAGAGCACCATGACAACTCTGCTAGATGTTTGCTAAATAGAGCTCTGGCTTCAAGGAATTAAGTTATTCAAGTGTATCCAAACATTTATTTCAGTTGGAAATATTTGCTTTAATCACTATGGTGGTGTGGAGAAGTTAGCTTCAGGGCCCAACATCACAAATGTTTTTGCAAATGTTTATACAATCTGGCTGCTTGCTGCTCCCAGGGCATTTCATGCAGTAGTTTTAAATGGTCCAACCAGGGCATTTGTGCTTCCTTCTGCCTAAATATTTTTTTCTGCTTCAGCTGAATCAATATATTGCTTATCTTTGCAAAAACTTCTTTAAATACAAAGTATACAAGGGATAGAGTAGTAGATTTGGAGGCAGGAGGATCTGGGTTGGAATCCCACCTCTTACACTTATTAGCTGGGTGTCCTGGGGCAAGATACAAGTTTCTTTTCTGTAAAATGGGGATAATAATGCCTACACCAGGTTGTTGTGACACTCAAATGAGAACACACACACACACACACACACACACACACACACACACACGAACATATATACACACATATATTATGTCTTTTGCCAACCTCAAAGTGCTCCATAAATGTCAGTTGCTATTATTTTGATGATGACAAATATTACATCATCCACCCCAGCTAAATTCTGAATCATATATGACACAAATGGATGATCATCATGCTTCTCAACTTATTCTGCAAAAGTCTAAAGGGAACGAACATTCGCATGGGGAAGCAAAAAAAGGGGTGGAGGGGGGGGGGAAAAAAAAAAAAAAAACGACGGGGGGGAAAAAAAAAACAAAAAAAAGAAAAGGAAAGGAAGGGGGAAAGAAAGAAAAAAAAGAAAAAAAAATGAACAAAAAGAAAAGGAAATGAAGAAGCCAATAAACAAATCCCATTGCCAAAGCTACATGAGCATGAATTCCATTTCCTGAAATACTAACTAGGACTTTTTCAATTCTCCCTTCTTGATTCCTCTTGTTCCTAATGTTATTCAACAGCATTTCTGGACAGAACAGAAGTTATTCCAATGAAGATCATTTTTTAAAGTTTGCCGCATTGCATCTGACTTCCTTTCAGAATGTAGATATTCCCTTCTACCCCCCCCCAGAACATCCCAACACTGGATAGTTATTTATTAAAAGGTAAAAGAACAGGAGATAGCATCCTCTACCCAAAGAGCTAACGATATTTGGAGGAAATAGTTCATGCTAACTGCACTACAAGAGATGCCAAAATGGATGGTAATAGACAATAAGTGTTATTTATGAGTGCTTAGGAATTCAATTTGGATATGAAGAAGGCATTTGAGAAGTTTTGGTTAGTGGAGGGAGACTGTTATTAATCCATCAATCAATAAACATTTATTGGTTCAGCTAGGTGGCACGGTGGATAAAGCACCGGCCCTGGATTCAGGAGGACCTGAGTTCAAATCCGGCCTCAGACACTTAACACTTACTAGCTGTGTGACCTTGGGCAAGTCACTTAACCCTCATTGTCCCGCAAAAAACCTTAAACATGCACATCCTACTATATGCCTGGCACTGTACTAGGCACTGGAAGATACAATGACAAAAGTGAAACAGTCCCACTGGGTCTCAGCAATGTTCCTTTGCTTAGGAAAATAGAAACAAGGGCTATGGCCCAATAATGAATCCATAGGCATTTAAACAATCCTTTTGGAGTTGATTCAAGGCCTGCTAGGGGGCAGCTAAGTGGTGTGCAGTAGATAAAGCGCAAGCCCAGATTCAGGAGGACCTGAGTTCAAATCCACCTCAGACCCTTGACACTTACTAGCTGTGTGACCCTGGGCAAGTCACTTAACCCTCATTGCCCCACACCAAAAAAAAAATTGATTTAAGCCTGCTCATTCTATCTAGCACTCACCATCGATGATTAAGTATGTACCATTTAACAAACCTATAAAGAAAGTGTGTGCTTAGAGTCAGAAAACCTGGGTTCACATCCCTCTCTAACACTTGCTAGTTTGGGATCTGTTGTTGGTGGTGTTGTTCAGTGCTTTTTTTAGTTGTGTCCTACTCTTTATGACCCCATTTAGGATTTTCCTGGCAAAGATTCTGGCATGGGTTGGCATTTCCTTCTCAAGCTCATTTTCTATATGAGGAAACTGAGGCAAACAAGGTTAAGTGACTTACTTGGGGGTCACACAAGTGTCTGAGGCCAGATTAGAACTTAGGAAGAGTCTTCCTGACTGCAGGCCCAGTACTCGAGCCTCTACCT
This sequence comes from Dromiciops gliroides, assembly GCF_019393635.1. Classification (NCBI taxonomy): domain Eukaryota; kingdom Metazoa; phylum Chordata; class Mammalia; order Microbiotheria; family Microbiotheriidae; genus Dromiciops; species Dromiciops gliroides. The sequence continues at coordinate 396,472,680 of NC_057861.1, forward strand.
GTTCTAGTTCTGGACTATGGGTAAGGAAATCAGCTTCCTAGACCTTGTCCATCACCCTGTAGATGGGTTTTGATCTGTCAGTTTCCTGCACTATTAATTCATGGATCCTTTGGCTATCACTCCTGTTTTCATCTCTATTTCTTCTCATCAGCTATCTTGCCACCCTAGTCTGATAACCATGCCCTAGAGCATTAATGCTTTTATTTATATAACTTCCACACTGAGGCCCCTCCTCTCCTAATTGATGAGTGCTCACTGTATTAAGGCAGTCTGCTCCATCCATGTTTCACTTTGTTCCCTTGTCATCTTTTTTTTTTTTTGGGGGGGGGGGACAATGAGGGTTAAGTGACTTGCCCAGGGTCACACAGCTAGTAACTGTCAAGTGTTTGAGGCTGGATTTGAACTCAAGTCCTCCTGAATCCAGGGCTGGTGCTTTATCCACTGTGCCACCCAGCTGCCCCCCCTTGTCATCTTCTTGATAGCCTTCTTATAACACAAATATCTTCTCTCCCCTCTCCTATCTCTTAATTATCACCAAAACAATTCTGCCTTTGTTCTTGGAAAGGCTATGTAAATCTACTCCCCTATGTCCCAGCTCTGCCTCCCAGTAACTTTTCAAATCAAAATACCCCTCCCTGTGCACCAATCCCCAAGACATGTGATTGCTTTCTATTAGAATATAAGATAGGGCAGGTAGGTTGAGTAGTGAATAGAGTGCCCTCCTCGAGTCAGAAAGACCTGAGTTCAAAAGTAGAAGCCGGTACTTCTGGATGCAGCCCAATCCATTTTTGGACAGCTCTATTTGTTAGGAAGTTTTTCCTTACACTGACCTAAAATCTGCCTCTTTTCAACTTCCACCTATTGTTCCCACTTATGTCTTTTAAGTAACATTAATATAACCAAGAAAAAATAGTTTTACATTTTGCTGAAAAGACTAAATAAGAACATGGAGACGTGTAACTGAGAGACATGGAGATAACTTAGGATTATGGGTTTCAGAGCTGGAAGGCACTTTGGAGATGAATGAGTAACCTCCTTCCTCTCTCCCCAACATTTTACAGTTGAGGAAACTGAGGTTCAGAGAAGTTGTTAAACTTATTTTTTAGTAGCAGAGCCAGAAACCCAAGACATCCAAGATGATTTCCATTTTACTGCAATATTGGTTTAATCCACTTGGCTCACACTGCCACCCCCAGAATAATACATTTACTGATATTAATACATTGTCAGTAATATATTTCCAGCCCTGTGGATTATATATCCAATATTGAAGTTTTTTAATATTTGTACTTTGGTTAAAATGAACACTGTGGGAAATAGGAGATAATAAATGAGGCTACATCAGTAGTGTATAAGTATATCCAAATGAGAGAATCATTCTTCATTTTTGGCCACCATGGACTTTGAAATATTAAAGCACCTAAATTATATCTTGCCTTGTCCCTCTTTGGAATATACTTACAAATTCACACACACACATGTGTGTGTATAAGTATGTATAACTTCATAGTGAATAATTACATAATTTAATTTTTTACTGAATGCCCTGCATGTTTACTCTGCTAAAACCTATGTCCCATAGACCAAACCCTCTTTCTCATACCAAACAATTTCTAAGATCCCTTTTTGTCATGCTTGTGACATCAGAATCTCCTTAGAAGCCTTTAATAAACCTCTGCCTTTAGAATCCACATAGGGAAATATAGAGATATCATTTGCATATAGCCTGCTATCTAATACAAGCTATTGCTGTGGCAAAAATTGTTTATTTATGCTGTATACGAAAGGGAGGTGATTAGTGTTACCACTTACACTCCTTGAGAACTCCAGCTACATAGGATTTTGATTAGAGCAGAACATGATACATCCAAAAGAAAATGATGGCCTTGCCCCTCCTCCCCTAGCCTACCGGGATCCCTATATCTCTGAGTGCATTTCAGATAAGAGCATATGTTACTGGAAAGTGGAAGTCAAGCTTCCGGCAGGTTCTACATAGAACACAGTAAAGCGTAGGTCTAGCCAATATTTCCACAAATCAGGAATTCCACGGGCACGAGCACATCTGTCACTGATGGGATCAAATAAGCAGCCAGGAATGGAATTCCATTTACTGATCTGCTTCCCATTCATTCAGAGCCCAGAGCCCAGAGCCTAAGTAAATGAATTAAAAACCATCTTCCTCCATAAGGGAAAATAAAAGTGGAATACAAGGACTTACCTGGAGAGGAGAAAGACACTGAGGGAAGGAACTGCTGCTAAGGAGTTGGGCCTATAGCGAATGAATGCATCATACACAAAGCCATCTTCGGCTGTTTTACAGAAGAGAGGCAGGGGTGCCGCAGGAAGATACCACTGAATCCTTATATGGAAGGAAGACTGTGTGGAGCAGCATGCAAAGCAGGCTGAATTAAATCTGCAGATTAAGTGAACAGCTTGCTTTATGTATCACTTAAGTTCAAAGCTTTTTGGCCCACTGCTTAGAACAGGCTTGGCAAGGGAATAACTAGTGACCTGAGTTACAAAATCTGCACCAGAATGCAGTTTAGAGTATTTTCTTTTTCTTTTTCTCTTCTCTCCTTTCTTTATATCCCTCTCTTCTCTTCTCCTCTCCTCTTATCTCCTTTTCTTATATTTCTCTTTTTTATCTTTATATTTCTCTCCTTCCCTCCCTCCTCTCCTCTTTTCTCCTCTCCTCTCTTCTCCTTTTCTCTCCTCTCCTCTTTTCTCCTCTCCTCTCTTCTCCTTTTCTCTCCTCACCTCTCCCTCTTTCTTCCTATTTTCCTCCTTTTCTTTCTCCCTTTCTTACTTCTTTTCAACCTACCTCATTACAGTCTTCATTTTTTCTCTCTTAAAAATTCACTTTTTGGGGCAGCTAGGTGGTGTACCAGCACTGGATTCAGGAGGACCTGAGTTCAAATTCGACCTCGAACACTTGACACTTACTAGCCGTGTGACCCTGGGCAAGTCACTTAACCCGCATTGCCCTGCCCCCCCTCTAATTCACTTAAAAAATTATCTGGAGGTTTTTAAAGCATTTAACATCCCAGAGGCAGACATTAAAAAGTAAATTTCTACTTGAAATGTGGCTATTATTCATCCACTGATCTTAGGAAATCTTAACAGCAGGTACCTCCTGGTATAACTGCTAGACCATGAGAAGAGACCTTTCCTATCCTTTCCGGGCAGAGTAATAATATTGAGTTTCAGGATTACAATATTTAGAACTAGAAGGAATATTAGAAATCATTTTATCCAAATCTTTTATTTTATTGATGACAAAAATTAGCCTGAGAGAAGCAAAGTGGCTTATCCAAAGTCACACAGCCAGTGACTAGTACGGTTAGAATTGAAACTAGGCTACCAAAGCCAAATTCAGTTTTCTCACCAATATACTAGGTCATCAAACAATCATCAATAAGTCATTATTAAAGTTAATATATGTCAAACACTGTGGCAGGCATTGTGGATATAGTTACAAGAATTAAACAATTCCTACCCACAAGAACCTTTAATACAGAGGTTCTAAATTTGGGGGGTGTCATGGACAGTCTCTCTTGTGAAGCCTATGAACCCCTTTTCAGAATGATGTTTTAAAGTACACAAAACAAAATACACAGGAAACCAATTAATAATAATAAATAAGAACTAGTATTTATATAGGATGTTAAGGTTTGTAGAATGCCTTATATATGTTATCTCATTTGATTATATTGAAATTTAGTAGTCACAATTTTTTTTTAAATTCACTAACTCCAGGTTAAGAACACTACCTGTTTTCCTCCAACACAGAAACAGACACAGACACACAGACACACAGACACACACACACACACAGAGACACACACACACTTTCTCCTTACCTTTTCCTGTCCAAACCCTTCCTTGGGAGTGGAGTCCCTTCCCCCTCCCCCTCCCTGCTCTGTTAAAATACACATTTAGAACTAGAGTTCCATAGAGGTACAGATGAGGAAACTGTGGTACAGAGAGATTAAATGACTTGCCCAAGGTCACACAAGTTGAGTCAACAATCTATCTATTTTTTATTTATTTACTCATTCATTTATTTATTTATTCATTCATTCATCCATCCATCCATGCATCCTTCCATCCAACCATCTATCTATCTATCTATTTTCTTTTGAGCCCACAATTTAACAAGCATCTCTAAAGTGCTTAGTCTGTTCCCTGTCCTGTTGTGCACTGAGATCACAAGTAAAAAAGGAAGATAGTCCTTGCCCTCAAGGAACTTATATTCCAATGGGGGAATATAGCATATTAAAGAAGGATGGGAAAGGGGAGGGATAAGAAGGTGCATTTCTTAAAATGGAAATTCTGGAAGGAATTGGTTAATCAGAGGAAGGGGACACAGGGTGAAGTGGATTTCCAGGGTGACCTGGTCATTGACAGAGTAAATGAACTTCCAGGATGAGGAGGCTACTTATGGAAAGTAAGCAACAAAGTAAAAATTTGAACTTGGGTCCTCTGACTCTAAAGCCATAATTCTTATTATTATACTAGACTGTCTCCTCATTTTTCTTTACTTGGTCCCCATACCACTTGAAAAGCCCACAGAGTTTTCTCTTCCTGACTTCTCATGGGGAAGCTTGACTCCATGTTCAAAATGGAAGTGTAGCCTGAGAATTGACCCTTTGAGGGGATTATAGGGAGCCAAGCCCAGGATCTCTGCAGCTGCCCCTTAACAAGTGCTGAATGACTAAAGACTAAGGGTTCCCTCCCTTCCACGGGGCACCTTACCACACAGACTCTCCAGGCACCAACACCCAAAAAGGTCCTCAATCCAACCTATGGCCTTCCGTGCTGACAAAGGAGATGACTCTATGGGTAGATGAATGCCTCACAGTGGCAAGGCTCTGGGTAGGCAGAAGAGGCAGTGACCTATATCATATAGTTTTGTAGGGAGAGATACTGGTCTTCTGTGTACTAGAAATCCCTGTCATTTGTGTTTTCCACAAAGGCCTTTTTAATTGGATTTAGCATGTCACATAATTTATCTAGGTCCGATGCTCCATTCTACAAAATGGAGATTTGCTGTTGCTGTTTCTAACTCTTCATGTCCCCATTTGGTGTTTTCTTGGCAAAGATACTAGACTGATTTGCCATTTCTTTCTCCAGCTCATTTTACAGGTGAGGAAACTGAGGCAAACAGGGTTAAGTGACTTGCCCAGACACTCACACAGCTATTAAATGTCTAAGGCCAGATTTGAACTCAGGAAGATGAATCTTCCTGACTCTAGGTCCAACATTCTATTCACTATACAAACTAGTTGGTCCTGTAAAATGGGAATGATAATACCTTATTTACCTGAAGATGTTGTATAATATGATTTCTTAAGATTCTGCCCACCTATTTATTATTATTATTTTTTAGTGAGGCAATTGGGGTTAAGTGACTTGTCCAGGGTCACACGGCCAGTAAGTGTTAAGTGTCTGAGGCCGGATTTCAACTCAGGTCCTCCCGACTCCAGGGCTGGTGCTCTATCCACTGCGCCATCTAGCTGCCCCCCACCTATTTATTATTGATTGCATTCATTGACACCAGGTAGAATATAGGGTCTGTAAATATATGCAAATTTGGGGGGAAAGTCACATGTAATAATAAAATTCAAACTCCTCATTATACAGAAGAGGCAGTTTAGGTCCATGAAGGTTAAGTGACTTGCCCAGGGTCATATATCACAGGTTTGATAAGTATCAGAAGCAGGATTTGAACCCAAGTCCTCTGACTCAAAAGCCTGTGCTCCTTCCACTGAACCAGGGGTAGGGGAAGTAGGAAAACACTTAAGAGAACAGTGACATGGGGTTCTGGGGCAACATGGAGGATGATTTACCAAGGACAAACTTTGCCCACTTCATTCTTTTGTCTCAGGTCATTGCTGAGGGGATGGCAAAGTAGTATACCTTTTATTTTGCCTCTTGGTTTATTAAGAGCACATTCTGTAAGGTAGATAGTGGATTTATTATTATCATCCCCATTTTGCAGGTGAAGAAACTAATGCTCGGAGAGTCTGATCTTGAACCTAGGCCTTCAGTCTCCAAGCCTTTTGTATTTTTTCCCACTGTAACAATGCTGTTGAACAGTTAGGTGGTGCACAGGATAGAGGGCCAAGCCTGGAATCAGGAAGACTCATTTTTGTGAGTTTAAATCCAGCCTCAGATACCTACTAGCTGTGTGACCCTGGGCATGTCACTTAACCCTGTTTGACTCAGTTTCCTCAAATGTCAAATGAGCTAGAGAAGGAAATGGCAAACCATTCCTGTATTTTGCCAAAAAAAAAAAAAAAAACCCCAAAACAACAAATGGGGTCACAAGAATCGGTCAAAACTGAAAAATGACCCAATAGCAGTGCTATTTGTGGAACAAAGGAATAGTCTACTGTCTCTTCAATTAAAAAGCAAATTTCCAGCAAAGTCTTCTTGGCCTTCTACCTCCAGCAAAATATAATAAACTCAGTAAAAAGAAATGCCATCTGACAAAACTGGAACTGAGGTGAATGAGGAAGATGGGTTTCTTCTATCCAGAGAAAACATACAAAGAGAACAAAAGTACATGGGTCCATCTGGGAAATGCTTACAATTTAAATATAAACTAGCTTAGCTATTGAGGAAGCTGGAGAGAATTCATGCAGAGATGGTATCTAAGCTCAAATATAAACAAGGAGACAATCTCACAATCTCATTAACATTTTTGGTACAGAAAGAAAACTCAGAGGCCATATAATCTAACTCTTATGATTATGGATAATAAGAGTTATCTATATCCCTTTCTATACATATCTATATGTATGTGTGAATTTATACCTTTATGTCCATCTACATATATAGACACACATATATGCATGTATGTGCATATATACATATATGTGTGTGTCTAGCTACCTATCTATCTACAATCTATCTGTCTATTTATCTACCTATTATCTGTCTGTGTCTATCTATCATCTGTCTACTTACTATTATCTGTCTATATCTTGCTGTCTATCATCATCTATCTTTCTACTATCTATCTATATCTGTCTGCCTATCATCTGTCTATCTTACTGTCTATCATCTGTCTGTGTCTGTCTATCATCTGTGTCTGTCTATCTATATATCATTTGTTTATCTATCATCTATCATCTGTTTATCTATCACCTATCATCTGTATATCTATCATCTGTTTATCTATCTATCAGTCCATCTATTATCTAGCTTTCTCTATCATCTATCTATCTATCTATCTACCTATCTATCTATCTATCTATCTATCTATCTATCTATCTATCTATCTATCATCTTAAGATTTGTGATGCTCTTTATATGCCTTATTTCCTTTGAGTCTCACATAAGTTCTGTCATATATTTATTGAAGGTAATGGAGGGTAATTTATTCCCATTTTATAGGTGAGGAACTGAGGTTCAGAGAAATTAAATACCTATGGCCACAGAGATAGTAGGTACCCAAGGTAGAATTTGAGTCTCCAAACCTATCCAGACTGGAAGTTCACTCTTTCTACTATCTCACAGACCCTAAAATCAGTCTCCTACTATTTCCTCCTTTATGTCAGTAACTAATTAAGAGGCAGTTCTTTTCACCAAGGCCAACTCCTCTACATATAACTTTAATCCTATCCCCTTTCATTTTCTCTAGCAGATTGTCTCTAACTCTCTGTCTCTGTCTCCTTTTCATATTCTGGTTCCTTTCCTACTACCTACAAAATTGCCCAAGTCTCCCCGCCATCTTAAAAAAACATACCTCAACTTAATAGTTCCTGCCATCTCTACTAACTACCCCCCCATATATATACACTCTCCCACCCTCCCTCCCTCCCTCTCTCTCTTTTTGGTGAGGCAATTGGGGTTAAGTGACTTGCCAAGGGTCATATAGCTAGTAAGTGTCAAGTGTCTGAGGCCAGATTTGAACTCAGGTCCTTCTGACTCCAGGGCTGATGCTTTATCCACTGCACCACCTAGTTGCCCTACTCTCTCTTTTTTTAGCCAAATTTGAGAAAGCCTCAACTTCTCTCACTTTAAAAAAAAAATCAATTTTATTGTTCTTTTTCTTCTTAAGCTTTTGAAATCTAGCTTCTGATCTCATTCCTTAACTGAAACTGTTCTCTCAAAGTTACCAATGATTTCCTAATTACCAGATATGATAGTTTTTTAATTCTGTCATCAACCTATCTGCCACATTTGATCGTACTGATTGCATTGTCCCTAGATATTCCCCTATCTCCAGATATTTGGGACTCTACTCTCTCCTCGTTCTCCTCCTGAGAGTTCTTCCTCAGTCTCCTTTGTTGGTTCATCTTCCATGTCATGTCAATTAACTGTGGGTGTATGCTAAAGTTATAGCTCAGGACTTCTTTCTTCTCTTCTCCTTCCACATACACTCTCTCTTGGTAACCCCATCAACTCCCATGGATTCATTTATCATTTTTTATGTAAATGATTGGCGCATCTTGACATACAGTGTAATATAGTTTAAACCGAGCAGGCACATAACTCCAGGGCTGATTATTCAAAGTCTATGATTCCCTGGGTGCTATAATGTTGGGGTGGATTAATCACCTATGTAAGGGGAAATCCACATAACTTCTATCTCCCTACTTCTGCTGCTTATTTTCTACTTTGGCCTTGTTTTAGAGCTCTTCTTTTCCATTTATATTCAGACATATATGCCCAATACCTTGGAATTATGTAGTATGCTCTTCCATTTTTTTACTTTCAATGTGATGAAATTTAGTGAAATATGAGGAAGAGATAAAATGAAGTATTTGAGAAAGGAGTCCAACAGGTACTTTCATGGATTGACCTATGTCCATAAATACAGTTTTCCTACTTTTATGTCCCCTACCACCATGTCCAACTCAAAAACACAACCCCCCCCCAAAAAAATGTACAGAGGAGTTACTACAGGTTAATTAATGCAAAGCTCCTAAAGAACAGTGATAAGTGATTAACAAAATACTCACTGTATATATGTCTGGGGTAGAACAAAATGGTGGTGGTAGTTGTTCAGTTGTGTCTGACTCTTCATGACTCCATTTGGGGTTTTCTTTTTTTCTTTTTTCTTTTTTTGTGTGTGAGGCAATTGGGGTTAAGTGACTTGCCCAGGGTCACACAGCTAGTAAGTTTTCAAGTGTTTTTGGCCATATTTGAACTCAGATCCTCCTGACTCCAGGGCTGGTGCTCTATCCACTGTGCCACCTAACTGCCCCTGGGGTTTTCTTGGCAGAGATACCAGAGTCGTTTGCCATTTCCTTCTCCTGCTCATTTTACAGATGAGGAAAATGAGGTAAAGAGGGTTGACTGACTTACCCACGATCACAATCTAGGAAGTTTCTGAGGCTGGATTTGAACTCAGGTCTTCCTGACTCCAGGGCCAGTGCTCTATCCACTCTGCCACCTTGCTGCCCCATAGCAAAATGGTCATGGACCCTTAAAAGTGTAAGTGACCTTAAAGCTGATATGATCCAATTCCAACCCCTGCCTTAAAACAAAACAAAAAAACAAAGATAGAGGAAGAAAACAAGGACTAAAGAAGGGAAATGATTTGCTTACACTAAACAGTTGATAAGTGGCAGAGCAAGGGCTTAAACCCTTGGAATGAGTCTCCTAACTCCAACTTTAGTGTTTTTCTATTACAAGGCCAAGTCCCCAAACTCGGGAGGTCCAATCCTATGCTTTTTCCCCCTATGCTTTTTAATAGCTGTAATACTTAACTGCTATTTACTTCCATTCTGTCCAGGGTTTGAAAGCATGCTAATTATTCACCATCATTTAATTTCAAGTCCTTTAAGGAGATGGGAAAGATTGATTCTGTGAAATTGTTTCATAATAAGATTGATTTTTTAAAACAGCAAAATGGACTTTTTATGTTTCAGTAAAAATCATCCACATAAACAAGCTTACTAAGGGATATCTATCTTTAGAGTATAAAAGGTTGTGCTTCCAAAGACTGAAAAAGAAAAGTTTAGAGTGCTAAGTCATGTTTCTAAAACTTAAAAATATCTAGGGGGAGGAAGCTCTTTGACCCATATCATGGTTCTGGCTTCAAATGGGAAAGAGCAAAGTCCCAGAATACCGACTAGATTCCTCAATGTGGCTCTGCCTAGCCACCCATGCATGTCATGAACACATGTCCAAGCTGAGACCTGCTGCCTCCTGCTAACTCCTAGATCTACTTTCACCATAAAATTCCAAACTTCTTCAATGCCCTGAATCCATCAAACAAAGAACATGGTCTCCATTTCAATTCCAATTTCCATATTGACTTTCTATGGGTTAAAATACTTGATTTCCTCAAGAAAGATTTTAATTCAATTAATATTGCAGTGAACATCAATTAATATTTACTGGAAGCTAGGTGGTACAGGAAGGACTGAGTTCAAAGCTTCAAAATATTAGCTGTGTAACCCTGGACAACTCATTTAACCTCTATCTCAGTCTGTAAAATGGGGGCAACGATAGCATCTACCCCTCAGGGCTGTTGGGAGGATCAGATGAGACATTTGCAGACCCTACAACACATGATTATTATTATACAGGATGGTCCTCATCTTAGTCACCTTTGTAGTCCCAGCACAGTGCTTTGCACAGGGAAGATACTTGATAGATGCTTGTCAAATATGACCTACTATTAGGTATAAGAAATGATTTTAAATGAATATTAGGTGGAGGATAAGAAGGAGAGAGAAAAGACAACAGACTTTCGAAACTTCAGATTGCACCTGAAATGAATGTGTTAGATTTGGCATCTGAGACTATGTTTCTCTCTTTTTAAAAGAAAAAATAAGCAAGGTCTGGAAAAAGCTGAAAGACTTATCCAAGGTCACAAGGATAGATAGCAGAAGAATTAGGACTAGATTTCAGGGTTTTGTGTTTGTTTTTTAAAATATCCAGTCCTAGCTTCCACTATATTATGCTTCCACACCAGGGCCACACACTAAGTATAGCATAGTCTTCCTCAGAGGCACATTTTGCAAGAGATAACACCCTACTTATTTTCAGATAATCAGGAGTTTTCTCAAACCTGTGATTATCCAAAGAAGAGGTGAAAACAAAGAGATCTCCACTTCCAACTTCAAGGGATTTAGAATCCTAGACAGATAATTCGCACTGAATGTTTTCTTTAATTCCTGAAGGGATTGCAAGAATCTTTAGACTTTTGCAAAAGTCATGAATTGAGTAGGATAAAGAACAGATAGCCCCACGACAAATTTCCAGGTGAAGATATTGTTTTTCTCTTCGTATTACTTGATGAGAAAAGAATTTTTTTTTTTTGCTGTTTAGTTTTTTCTCTCCCATCAACACAAATGAGAGACTTCCTGTCTTCTCAAATCAACCTTAGCCAGAAACAAAGATCACTTATCCAGAAGGTAATGTAATTGACAAACACTGTGTGTTCCTTCTGAATGAAGTAAGTTCAGGGGATTTGTGCCCAGCTTGGGAGAAAATGTTCTGCTCTTTAGGTCTAGACAAGGAACACTCATGCATTTTAAGCATTCATTACTCTAAGGGACTGGGCTATCATTTTAATTCTTCTCACTTTAAGAAAATAAACTAGCAGACTATTCTGTTCAGGTTTTATTCAAGATATCTTTAAATCTTTAGGAGAAAAATGTGTGAGCTTCTCATACAACATTGAATGCAAACAAACAAACAAACAAACAAAACCCCCCAACCCTCTCTCTTCCTGGTTTGGAAATATGTGTATATATTATAAGCATGTTGGGCCCTCATTTATTTTAATTTGCTACATGGAAAGCAGAACATATAGGCAGACACACTTAGAAAGGCATGAGTATTTCATATCCAACACTAATGCCTGATCTTGTAAGGAATCATTATTCATATGACCTGCTGCATCTTGCAGAGATAAGATAATAAGTATCCTAGCAGGAGTGAAAGATGAAATTGAATTTTATTGCAATCAAATAATTATTTTATACCTTGTATCTGAAAGGTTAAACATTCTTCTGGAGTCCAGCTCTTAAAAAACAATTCCTACAAGGTCTTCCGTTTTCACACCTTATTTCTGGTTTCCAGGTACAAAGGGTGAGGCTCTTAGCCTGATGAAGGCTCAGTTAAATGAACAAATGTAAATTTAGTTTTAAAAGGCTGATTTTACCTCCCCCTCCCCCACCTTAGAATCCTTAGATAAAAGACACCAAAGAAATGCAAAGTGTTTTAATAAGATGATCACTAACTAGCATTATTAATTACTCTAATGACTCCTGGGTGGAAAAACACTTCCTTCTCCTCTTTTTGCCTCTAGGAATGGTTAAATAAAATATGTTGAGTGGCAATCACAAAGAAAGTAATATCGTATGTGTGAAGATTAAAGAGAATATTTACTCTTGCATCCAGAGTCAAAGATTCATAATTGCGCACCTAATAAAAAAGGGGAACAAAACATTTTCATTCACTGTGTGTTTTGCTGGTTAAATGCCATATGCAGGGGAGGAGGTGTATGAACTGAAGCATTCCTCCCTTAAACAAAAATGAGGGGTGTTGTGATTTGTAGGCTTTGATGAGAGGTTAAAATTAAAAAATATTTGATTCAGCATGCATATGTAAAATGGGCAAGGCAGATAGAGGTGGCTCATTTATTTCAGGGATGCTGTCCCCATTTTGTTGTTGTTCGTGCGATTCTTGACAAAGATATTGGATTGGTTTGCCATTTTCTTCTCCAGCTCATTTTACAGATGTGGAAACTGAGGCAAACAGGGGTAAGTGACTTCCCCAGGGTCATACAGCTAGTAAGTATCTGAGACCAGATTTGAATTCAGGAAGATGAGTCTTCCTGACATCAGGCCCAGCACTCTGTCCCTGTTGCACCTAAGCTGCCTCAATACAGATAGTTAAGTGCTATAAGAGTTAAAAGGAAGAAACATTCAGCCTCTGATAGAAGTGACAATTGATCACTAGGTAAATAGGAATGGATTTTACACCTCTGAGTGAAAAAGGCCCTTTAAGAAAAGAGAAAATTCCCTGAGAAGCACGTTTTCTTTTATGTCAGTTATTTTTACTCCAATGGTGACAAAAGGTTTCCTTTTTATTTCTTTTTTTTCCCCCCAGTTCCCTTTTATTTCAGAGACTTACAGGCTAACAAAGCCATCTGGCAATGCCCAGATTTGCAAAATGAGGGAAAACCTTTTGTGACAAGTTTTGGGAAAAGATCCACCTTAAATCCCTATTACTCTAAAAAAGGTCAACATTTCAACATCTTGTTGATGAAAGAATTCCAACCTGTTTCCAAGGTAACCTATCATATCCTTAGTACTGTCTGTCAAGCTTCTACCTGTCTCCATTCTGAAGGCTAAGCTCCTTATATTTCTTACCGGAAGCTCTGAACTTTGGCACATTCACTTGACTTTGAGTGTGATTTTCCCAAGAAAAGAAGATAAAAGTAAATTGTATGGTGTTAAGAGTTAAACTGTTTAATTCAGCTGTTACTGTGGCATGTTGATCAGAGGGATGCCATTGATGACAACTGAATCATGCACAATTTGTTCGTGAGAGGAAGTAGACTAATTTTCTAAGAATTCCTGGGTAACAGCTTTTTTTTGGGGGGGGGGGAGAAGGGGGTTTCACCTAACAATACTATTTTAATTTAATTTTAAGGATATTTTATTTTCTTCCATAACAGATAATGAATCCAGATAGTATTCAATAATATCCAATTCTGTGGTCTAGAAATACTCAAGAAAAAAGCTGTTTCTATCTTTGAATAATCATATCATCATTGGGAAATGTACCAGTGACTTCCTGTTTACATTTCTTCTACTTTCTCCTAAACTCTAGCTAAAAGTGCAGTTTGGAATCATTTGCCTTTAATTAAGGCATCTATTATTAGTCATTTTGATGTTTTCCCCACCAGTATTCAAACCTCTGATAAGACTAAAATACAAAGATTTCCTTGTACAGAATCTAAAAAAAAATTGCATTATTATTTACACTGGAAATATTTTCAGATTGTGTACATGAACTAATGCAGTATGTACATGTACAGTGCTTTATATATCTATCTATATATAAAGTTGTAAATTAGTAGCTTGTGTTTCTATTTCCTCTTTGGTTCCCAAAGCCTGTGTGTGTGTGTGTGTGTGTGTGTGTGTGTGTGTGTGTGTGTGTGTGTGTGAATTTTTTCATGAGTTAAGAACAAGGGTGTGCTAGGGGCAACTAGGTGGTACAGAGAAGAGAGCTCCAGCCTTGTAGTCGGGAGGACTTGTGTTCAAACCTGGCCTCAGACACTTATTAGCTGTGTAATCCTGGGCAAGTCGTTTAACCCTATTTGCCTCCAAAAAACAAACAAACAAACAAACAAACCCAAAGGTGTGCTGAAGCCAGCCCATAGTAGCTCCCAAGAGCCAATTATTAAATTTTCAGTGTGAACATTTGCCCTTGAAAAACTTATTTAGTTTGATCAGGTTTGATTTTCTTTTGTTTTATTGATTATCTAGATTTAAAGTGGTAGAGAAAATATCAATAATGCAGATTAAATTTTGAATGTGATATGCATATACTTGTTTTGGGAAAATTTGTTGTTAAACACTCACCAGCAAGCCCAAGTTCAAGAATCACAAATGAAGTCAGATAATTAAAGTAAGAAGTTGTTCAAGAGAAGTATTAAGACAAAGTCAGTGTTCCTACCCCTCTTCCCTGCCCTTCCATTGTGCCCTTGAGAAGCCATATTCCATACGGCTTGTTAATAAACTCCCCTTGTTGTTAGACTTATACTTCTGGAAAGGGAATGTCATTTGACTGCCACATGAGTCCATGTGATTTACCAGACCAAAACTCCCTTTCCCCTATTATAATGCAAGCTCCCCTAGGGCAAGGATTACTACACTTTCACATTTTTGCATGTGAAAACTGGTGTGCTATAGTGATAGAGTACTGGGCTCAAAGCCAGGAAAAGCTAAGTTTAAGTGTGACCTCTGGCAGATATTGGCTATGAAACAGTGGCCAATTCACAACCTTCTAATTCTCTGAGCAATTCTCTTAGACCAAGCTGAAGAGAAGGTACTGATTTGCATTGGTAGAGGGTATTTCCTCATCTGGGAGTACGTTTTAATAATGAAATTAAAGGTCTAATTCTTATCCCTATCTTATAATTAGGAAAAATCTTCACTGAATAGTTGGTGGTAGGTGTTCCAGCATCTTTCCCTCTGTCTCTATATTAGCTGGAACACAGAGCTCCTTGAATTAAGAGGATTGTACCCTCCAATTATTAAGGACTAATTATCTATTCATAGCTTATTAGTAGCATTGGTTATCTATAACTGGCAAGTATACAACATCCAATTATACCATAGTGCAGTTTTCTAAACTGTAAGGTGGCATATCAGACACTGTGGAAAGGGAAAAGGTACACAAGCACTGGCCAAATGATTGGATCAAAAAAAAAAAAAGTACAACTTGACATAAATGCATCCACTTTTAGAATTTTAATTGAAAATGAAGTTTAAAGTTATAGGATCATAGATTAGAGTTCGAAAGGATCTCTGAAGCTCTTTAGCCCACCCCTTGTATTTTAATGTTGGAAATGTAGTCTCAGGGAAATTAAAGGGGCAACTAAGTAGCACAGTAGGTAGAGTGCTGGCCCTGAAGTCAGGAAGATCTGAGTTCAAAGTCTGACCTCAGACACTGAATGACTGTGTGACTCAAGGCAAATCACTTAACCTCTGTTTGCTTCAGTTTCATCATCTGCAAAATGGGGATAATAATGGCACCTACCTCCCAGGGTTGTTACGAGGATCAAATGAAATAATAATTGTAAAACACCAAGCACATTATTTGGCCTATAGCACTATTTTTTTTTTTTTGCAGGCAATGGGGATTAAGTGACTTGCCCAGGGTCACACAGCTAGTAAGTGTCAAGTGTCTGAGGCCGGATTTGAACTCAGGTACTCCTGAATTCAGGGCCGGTGCTTTAACCACTGCGCCATCTAGCTGCCCCCGGCCTATAGCACTATTAAATGTGAGTTATTATTGTTGTGATGCTGATGATTGGTGATGATGCTAATGTGATTTGATCAAGGTCACACAGGTAGCAAGTGTCAGAGAATGGGCTGAAACTATGTCCTTTGACTTCAGCATAGTCTTGTGTAATCCTGCCTATGGCTCCTTCCCAATTGAACACTTTCATTCTGGCTGCCTGCAGAGTTGCTTCTTCTATCTAGAAGCTCTGGGTTTTGCCTAGGACATTCATCAATGTTTTTGATTGTGATTTCATTCAGGAAGGGATCAGTGTATTTTTTCTGTTTTCACTTTACCTTCTGGTTCTATGAATCTTATCAGTTTTGTTCTATAATTTCTTGAACAATGGTTTCTAGGTTTGGGGTTTGGTTGTGTTTTCCATGAGTCTGATGATCCTTCAATTATCTGTTGTTGACCTGTTTTTGATACCTTACGTGTTTTATTAACTTTTCAGTCTTGACTTTGTTTTAAAATCTCTAGTTGCCTCATTGAATCAAGTTCTATTTATTCCATTCTATTTTTTAGTGAGTCCACTAAGATTTTCCACCTTCTTATCTAAGAAATTCATTCTTCTTTCATTTCATTTCAGATTTCATTTTTAAATGCTTGCTTAATGTCTTCCAGCCTCTTTTGCAGACCCTGTAGTCAAGCATCTCCCCACCCCTCTCCCCACCACTGAGGCTCTACTTGTACATGTTTTAGAGCTAGTCATTTTTTCAAGTTTTGCCTAGAGTTTTTCTTCACCTCATGATTATTTTTTTATTGTAGTCAGAGTTTTCCTCTGTTTAATGACATTCCAGTCTTAGTTTTTGGATTAGGACTTTGTGTCAGGTCCAGACTTTACACCTTCCTGCACTATTGAATAGGCCCTGTTTGGTCCTGTACCCTCTATAGTTTAAATATTACATCTGATGCCATTTTGGATGAATTGGCTGGGATTGGGCCTCACCCTCTGTTGAAATCCCCAAGTTCTGATTCTGTTTCCTGGTAGACCCATGTAGGTATTGGCCATGACCCTTCTTTGTACATTGGCTTCTGCCTCTCTCGGCACATGCCCTCTTGAAGTACCCATAGGCTTCCCACCATCATATTGAGTAGCCTTGGACTGGTTAGAAGATTACTGGTGGGTTTTTTTGGCTCTCCTTCATCACTGTTCCATTGAGTGCCATTTCAGAGCTTTATTGTGCTGTTTATAGGAGAGCTGGGCTTTTCTAATATCTTTCATGTGACCTTCTTAACCAGAAGTATCATCTTGACTTATTTTTTTAGGACAGTCTGTTTTTCCCAGGTCAGACTAGAGCGGTTCATATGGGAATAAATAAGTTATTTGCCCAGGTTAACTATTACCTGGGTGAATAGATGGTTCTGTTTGCCACATTTTGTAAAAAAACAAATTTTCTTTGAGAAAAAAATCCTGGAAAAGATTAAATTTTCTTTTTTTTTTAAATAAATGGAAAAAAAAGAGTTTTCACTGTTAGCTATGAAATCCAGATTTCTTTTTTGTCAAGTTTCTTTAATTCTGATATTGTCTGCATTCACCATAAGTTTGAGATTTGTATCTTCATTTTTTTCCCTGATTCATATAATCCTGTTCTTCAAAGGTATAGTACTGAGAGAACATATCCCACTATTAAGTGATTTTACTATTTCAGGTTTTTAAAAAGAAATTAAATCCCCTACATGATTTTGGTTTAAAAAGTCTCTTTTCAGAATATTTAATAAGTTGGGGGAGGTGAAAGACTATATTCCTTCCAGAAATGAATGTGATATAAAATAAAAGTCCTCAATAAAATAATATAAAAATTAAAATTAAAATAGTCTCCTACAGTGAATTCTTGGAGCATTTGATATTTTTATCCTTTTTTTTGAGGGAAACAATCTGAAGAGTTATAATAGAAATTATACCTGATCTAAAATGTTGTTTTTGTCCTAACCAAATCCATGATTTCATTGGTATAAAGAATGTCAGGTGAGGAATTGCCTCTACTTATGTAGGCTAGCACCTTCTCTGTAACTTTTAGTCTTGGATAATTGATTGGAGCAACAAGAGATTAAGTGACTCGCCCAGAGTCACACAGTCACTGTGTTGCTTTGGGCAGAACTCAACCCAAGTCTTCCTGATTCTGAAGTCAGCTCTCTACCATACTGTCTTCCAAAATTCTATTATCTTATATGAAACCTTCCAACACAATATTAATATGGAAATGATACATTCCACAAACAGTAGATTTTGACTGAGTATTTTGACTGCATATTCTAGAATGATAATTCTTAGACAGTAACTATTGTTAAGATATGATAATTACTCATTTTAGCATGGAATAATATGGTTAAATGATAGGGGTGATAATTACTAATGTGCTGTGGCAAGGAGTTTTAAATGAGAGAACAACTTTCCTCTGATCTTACTGATGACTCATTGATAAGCTATAGAAATCTCTTTTAAGTGTTCTCACTTGTTAATTGATTATTCTGATATTAGGGTTGTTTGTTTGTTTTTTCCCCAAAGTGAAAATGAAGTCTTCTCCACAGTCTCAATCAGTGAACTATCAAGGACACAGCTTGACACAGCACTCTTTCAGCAGGGTTGGTAGAACAGGAAGAAAGGATGGAATGGAACACTTTAGACCTAGAAACAAGGCTGCATTCAATTTAGTCCTCCCCTGATGGTGGCCTACTTCCTCCTCTCAGCTGCTACCTGGATTGGAGAGTCATAGAAAACAAGGATACTTGTGGAATACAAGAATATTTCTTTTATATGTTGATTTTGCTCTAATTTGCTTTTTTTTTTTTTGGTCAGGACCACTGTTAGACACTAAAGAAAAATATTCTCTTCCCAGATAGGAAGTAAAATGATAGGGAAAAAAATCAAATACAGGAATTTCATGTCTTTGTTTAAGTATAGACTACCATTAATTTAAGTCCAAGTTTTGATTTCTCTTTTTTTCATTAAATATGGCATAACTCAATCAATAGAACAGATTAGACACACATCATACAGAAGCAAACAAAGATAGTAAAGAGCATTCAATAAACCCAGAGGCCCAACTTATTCAGGGAAGGACTTACTATTTGACAAAAAGTCCTGGGAGATTGTCATAGCAATCTGGAAGAAATTAGATTCAGATCAATACCCCTTACCAAAATAAACTTCAATTGGATACATGTCTTAGATATTAAAAGTTACATTATAAAACATAATTAGATGAGCAAAGAAGAAATTACTTTTTGATTTTTTTTGGTTAGGGGACTAAACAAGTGAGAAGATCACACAAGATAAAATAGACAATTTCAATTAAACTAAAAAATGTTTTGCATAATCAGATCTTATTAATCAAAATTAGAAAGGAAACAAGGGACTGGAGGGGAAATCATTGCATCAAGTTTCTTTGATAAAGATGTCATATCCAACCTATACCAGAAGTTGATTCAAATGTATAAAACTTAATGTCATTCCCCAATAAATCAAGGATATGAATAGGCAATTTTCAAAGGAAGAAATCCAATTTATCAACAGCTGAGTGAAAAAAATGCTTTACATAACAAAAGAAATGCTAATTAAACCAACTCTGTGATTCTATCTCATACTGTTCAAACTGGCAAAGATGATAAAAGAGAAAAATAATTGTTGGAGTTGCTGAAGAGCACACTAGTGCACTCTTGTCGGACCTCTAAATTAGTCTAGCCATTGTGAAAAGCTAGTTGGAGCTATGACCAGAAAGTTACCAAACTCTGCCTTCTCTTCAATCAGTTATATCACTACTTGGCCTATAACTTTAAAAAACAAAAACAAAAACAAAAAACAAGGAAAGATGGAAAGGTTCTCTATAAACAAAAAACATTAGCAGCTCTTTTCATAATAGCCAAAAAATTAAGTATGTCTGAACAAATTATGGTGTATGAATATGGAATAAAATGGTGCCATAAGAAATGGAAGGAGGGGGAAGGGCAGCTTCAGGAAAAAAAATCAACAACCAAAAGACCTTTCTGAACTGATGAAGAACGAAGTGAGAACATGCTGTAGAATCATTTATATAATGACAACACCATCATAGACATAAAAAAAATTTGCAGAGTGGTCAATGTAATAATAAGCCACAAGTCCAGAAGACTGATGATGGGACACATCACCACCTCCTGACAGAGAAGTGATGAATTTATAATGCAGAATGAGGCATCCATTTTTGGACATGAGCAATGTGGGTCTTGTTTGTGTTGGACTACACATGTTTGTGATGAGCATTTTTTGTTTTTGTTTTTCCTTTGAGGGAAAAATGCTTAATTGAGGAAGGGACAAGTGAGAAAGAGAGGGGGAAAGGGTAAAGATTAGATTAGGGGGAAAAATAAAGCAGTGGGGTTAGGGAGAAAATACCTGTGCCTAGGACCATGGTGAGGAGATAATGGGGAAACCTAGACTCCAGCAAGATAAGGTGAAAGCTTACCTAGCAGAGCCTGGGGACCCAAGGATGGGGTCCAAATATCCATCAGAGTGAAGATGATGAAAGAATAGGACCTTGATGAAGAAGCAAGTGGCTGAGAGACCCAAGTCCCACGTGTAACTGGGCAGCCATCCATGATGAGCTTAAGAATACAAACTTTTTAATAAAATTAATTGAAAGCCTATCTGTGCCTGCCCTCTACACTAAAAAGTGCAGTCAAAAGACCACTCACAAATGAGTTGACATCTATAAAGTGCTTTGCAAGTCTTAAAACACTTTATAGGGCAGCTAGGTGGTGCAGTAGATAGAGCACCGGCCCTGGATTCAGGAGTACTTGAGTTCAAATCCGGCCTCAGACACTTAACACTTACTAGCTGTGTGACCCTGGGCAAGTCACTTAATCCCAATTGCCTCACCAAAAAAACAAAAAATAAAACAACAAAAAAAAACACTTTATAAATGATAGCTAGTATTACCTACACTTTGGGCTTTCATTCTAGCAGATATGGCATGTATCCAGATACAGTAAGTATAATCAATGGTAGAAAGTGCTGGGGGGAGTGGAGAGAAAGAGAGAGAGAAAGAGACAGAGAGCTTGCAGAGGGTTTTTTTGTTTGTTTTTTTTTTTTTTGTTTTGGTGAAGCAATTGGCATTAAGTGACTTGCCCAAGGTCACACAGACAGTAAGTGTCAAGTGTCTGAGGCTGGATTTGAACTCAGGTCCTCCTGACTACAGGGCCGTTGCTCTATCCACTGCACCACCTAGCTGCCCCTTGCAGAGGTTTTAAAAAGGCATGCTTATAATATTTGAGATGGGAGAGAACACTTTTAGCTTGAAAGAATCAGGGAAGTCTGCACAGAGGAGCTAATGACTGAGTTGAAACTTGAATGAAGATTCAATTTGATTTCATTCAACAAGCAATTGTTGTGCCTGCCTTGTATTAGGAAAACAAGACAAAAATGTAGCAGTGCCTGCTCTGGGTTCTAATAGGCTGGGCTGAGCTGAAGAGTGAACACTTCCTGGGCATGAGGACAATCTGAAACCCTGTACAAAGTCCCAGGGGTGAGAAAAAGGCAACTGAGTGGACAGACCTTGGCACATGATTGGAACTGGGGGTGAGGGAGAGGGAAGAGTCAAAGATGAATCTGAGATTTAGCACCTGCGTGACTGGGAAGATGGTGGTGCAGTTAACAGAAATAGAAAAGCTGAGAGTTCATATAAATTCATATGAAATGATAAAAATACAACTTTGAAAGAAGATTCAGTTCCATTCAATTCAACAAGCATATAATAAGCATGCATGATGTGCTAGGAGTTCAAAATAAAAAATGAAATGGTTTCTTCACTGGCTTCCGAAAGGCAGAGCTGAGGAGAAAGTACTTTCCAGGCCTGGGGGAAGCCTATGACCCTGTGCAGGGAAGCTGAGGCCAATAGAGACCCAGAGGCAGATTTGCCTTTTTTAATGTAAAGCCTCCCCATGCTGTAGATGGTAAGAAAAAAGTCCCACCAGGAGAAAAAAATACTGGTCCTATCAATCACTAAACATGTATTAAGTGCCTGCTATATGCCAAGCACTGTGTTAAGAGGTGGGACTACAAAGAGAGGTAAAAGCCAGTGGCTGCCCTCAAGGAGCTAGTAATCTAAAAGGAGGAGACAATCTTCAGATGAGGAAACCAAGGCTCAGAGAGATCAAATGACTTGCCTTAGGTCACCCAAGGAGTAAATGGGAGGGCCGGCTTTTGAACATAGATTCCCTGGATCCAAAGCCAGCAGTTTTTGACAGTGGAGAACAAGGACAGCTATAGTACAATGGGTAGAATTCTGGGCCTGAAGTCAAGAAGACCTGAGTTGAAATCCAGCCTCAGACACTTGCTAGCTGTGTGACCCCGGGCTAGTCACTTCACTCTGTTTGCCTCAGTTTCCTTATCTGTAAAATGAGCTGGGGAAGGAAATGGCAAACCACTCCAGTGTCTTTGCTAAGAAAACCTCAAAAATGGGATCACAAAGAATCTAACACAACTGAAACAATTGAACAAAAAAAAGTTTTTAATCTTTTGATCTCCATTAGTTTTCTAAATGGCAAGGCTCCTACAATTAGAGGCAATGCCCTATACTTCCCTGTATCCCACTATAACTCACTGCACATGTAGTTTGATTCATTGACATTTCTTGTCAATTTCAATGGGTATAATATGTTAGGGACCTAACCTAAGAAGAGAACAGCGTAAGGGCCCCTGGCTCACTCCCCATGAGTGACACTCTCAAGCTTGCCCTTCTCCCCCATGACATTCTAAAGCCTGCACTGCTCTTCTCAGCTTGGCCAAAACAGAGAGGAAGACTATAAATGCAGAGCTGG
The DNA here is from genome assembly GCF_019393635.1 of Dromiciops gliroides. NCBI lineage: Eukaryota > Metazoa > Chordata > Mammalia > Microbiotheria > Microbiotheriidae > Dromiciops > Dromiciops gliroides. The sequence continues at coordinate 396,495,459 of NC_057861.1, forward strand.
AAGAGATCTGAGAAATCATCTTCATTTTACAGTTGAGGAAAGAGAGAAGGAGAGTGACTTGCTTAAGGTCACTCAGGTAGTAAGTAGCAGAATTCAAACCCAGGTCATCTGACCCCAAGTCCTCCATGCTTTCCACTGTACCAGATTGTCTCTCACATTCACTTTCTAATTATGTTACCCTGTTTCATTCTCCTTGAATTTGCACAATTCTCTTTTCCCTTATAAATAAAAACCTAGAAAATGCACTCTCGGATTCTGTAGTGTGTGGATGCAGATGGGAGAGGGAAAGATTAGAACATACCTAAATCCACCAAGGAAGAAATATGACAACTGTATGGTTACTGTGCCAACTCAATCCTTCTGCCTCCATTTCAGGGTGTGAGAGAACATGAGTAACAAAGTTTCAAGTGAAGCTGACCTCAAACAGATTTGTTAGCCCACTGCTTGTAGTTTTATTCAGACTAATCCTATCCTTTTTTCTTTTTTTTTTGGTTGGTAGCACTGACTAAAAGGAAAGCAGAGTATATGTACTTAAATAATAAATGTGGCTAGGTTTACCTAAGTTCTATACCATTGCCTAATGGTTTTGAAAAACATTTTTCTAAGTATGTGTATAATCTCTATATTTTCTTCTAGCTTTAACATTATATCAGAATTGTAACTATAACAGGATTACTGAAGCTTTATGTCAGGTCACTGAAATTTAGAGGGTGCTAATAGCTTTCAAATCTAGCTTCAGACATTTGCAAGCTGTGTGACCCTGGGCAAGTCACTAAACCCAGTTTGCTTCAGTTTCTTATGTGTAAAATGAGCTGGAGAAGGAAATAGAAAACCAATCTCTCTGCCAAGAAAACCCCAAAAGGGGTCACAAAGAGTTGGACACTACTGAAAACTACTCAACAATATTGTTTACTCTCCAGAAACACAGAAACGATTTATCTTAGCAAAAAATAAATTAATAAACTAGAAAGCTACATTATTATGTTTCCCAAGACTTCATACCAGGGAGCATCTCCATGGGCCATATTGGCCCTACTCTGCTTGCCCCTGTCCATCCTTCCCGTACCTCTCAATAACTGTCTGCCCTTCTTCTATAACTTGTAAATAGTAGCCTCATAGTGTCCCACAGTGTCCTAGGGTTTCCACTCCTAGAAATTGGGGTCATGGAGTGCAAAGTCCCTGAATGGTGTCTATGATTAGTCTTTGACAATTTTTTTTTGAATATATATATATATATATATATATATATATATATATATTGTGAAGGTGACCCCCAGTACCACAATCCATTGATTCTCATGAGGAATTACTGGTTTATATAAAACTATCTAATAAACAAGCATTTGGAATTCCTTGTTCAGTTTGTAGATAAGAACAGGGAGTTTGGGTCTTGAAAACTTGAAGATTTGTACCAGATCTCAAATTATACTACAAAGTGGCAATCATCAAAAACAAAAATCTGTTATTGGTTAAGAAATAGATGTATCAGTGGAATAGATTAAGTATATAATACACAGCAGTAAATGAGCATAGTGATATAGTACATGATAAACCCAAAGATCCAAACTTTTGGGACAAGAACTCACCATTTGACAAAAACTTCTGGAAAAACTATAAAGCAGTTTGGCAGAAACTAGGTGTAGACCAGCATCTCACATAATATATTGAAATAAGGTAAAAAGGGGGTACATGATTTACATAAAAGGGCAATAACACAAGCAAATTGGAGCAAGGGATATTTTGCCTATCAGAGCTATGGATAAGGGAAGAATTTATGACCAAAGAAGAAAAAGAGAGCATTACAGGATGTGAAATGGATAATCTTGATTACATGAAATTAAAAAAAGGTTTTGCACAAACAAGAAATGCAGCCAAGATTAGAAGGAAAGCAGAAAACCAAGGGGAAAAAATTGCAGTCACTTTTTCTGATAAAGATCACATTTCTCAAATATATAGAGAACTGAGTCAAATTCATAGAAATAATACAAGTCAGCCCTCAATTAAGAAACGGTCAAAGGACATAAACAGACAGTTCACCTAAAGATGAAGAAATCAAGGCTATCTGTGGGTATATGAAAAAAATGCTCCAAATAATTATTAATTAAAGAGATGCAAATTAAAACAACTTTGAGGTACCACCTCATATCTTTCAGGTTGGCTAATATGACAGAAAAGGAAAATGACAAATGTTGGAGATGTGGGAAAATGGGACATTAATGCATTATTGGTAGAGTTATGAGCTGATCCAACCATTCTGGAGAGCAATTTGGAACTATGCCTGAAGACCTATAAAACGTTGACCCTGCAATACTACTACAAGGTCTGTATCCTATAGAGACCAAAGGAAAAGGGAAAGGACATATTTATACAAAAATATTTATAGCAGCTCTTTTTGTGTTGGCAAAGAATTGGAATTTGAGGGAATGCCCATCAATTGGGGAATGTCTGAACATATTTGTGGTATATGATTGTGATGGAAAATTATTACGTTATAAGAAAGTATTAGCAGGATGATTTTAGAAAAAACCTGGAAAGACTTATAAGAACTAACATAAAATGAAATGAGCAAAACCAGGATGATATACACAATAACCACAATATTGTATAATAGTCAACTGTGAATGACTTAGCTACTCTCATCAATACAATGATCTAGGACAATTCTGAAGGACTTATGATGAAAAATGCTATTCACCTCCAGAGAAAGAAATGATAGAGTCTTAATACAGATAGAAACATAACGTGATTTTTCTTAGCATTTATTTTTTGGGGGGAAGGCAGGTCTGTATTTCTTTCATAATATGGTTAATATGGAAAATGTATTATATGACTGCACATCTATAACTTATATCAAGCTGCTTGCCTTCTCAATGAGGGGGCAGGAGAAGAAAGATAGGAGAGAATTTGGAACTCAATTTTAAAAAAATGTTCAAATTTTTTTACATGTAATTAGGAAAAAAATGAATTATTTTTTTAAATCCCAACATTTATTCCCTTTACTCTACCTTCTAAACTATTTCCAAAGCAGGACTGTGATTACTAGAAAGCATACTCTCATTCCTGGAAAAGGAGGTGAGCATGTTTAGTTAAGATAGAAAACAGAACATGAACATGCTTCATTGAGAGATAGCTCAAGTGGTTCTTTCAAGTAGTATGGATCATTAAGAGTATATATTATTCCAGTAAAATATGCCATACAGGATAGGGAAGTTAAGAATCCAAGTTCAAATATTAAAACAGGTATGAAGAAATATGCTTTCAATAATAGACTATTGAAGCATAAAATCAGGATTAGTTTCTAACTGAAGTCTTATCATAATTAAACCAGGACATATTCTCTGCTTTTGATTACACACAATTAAGAGGTAGGAAGACCTATTCCATGAGGCTAGATTGTGAGCAGGGCCATCCAGAAAGAAGTTGTAATATGCTTCTGACTGGTAAGAATGACCACCGACATTTTAAAAACACAAACACCAGTGGGTTCCAGACTAGAATAATTGAAAGTGACAACTTTGAAAAAAATCTAAACAAGAAGGGAGAGATTATTCACTAACTAATCCTCCATAGTTATGGAGGTGGGAAAGGGAGGTAGGTGAAGGAAGTCATGCATTATTAGCATCTGAAGAGTTATTTTTGAGAAATAAGAGGTAGCATGTCATAGTCAATAAAGATCCAATCTGGGGCAGCTAGATGGCGCAGTGGTTAAAGTGCTGGCCCTGGATTCAGGAGTACCTGAGTTCAAATCCAGCCTCAGACACTTGACACTTACTAGCTGTGTGACCCTGGGCAAGTCACTTAACCCCCATTGCCCTGCCAAAAACAAAAAAAACAAACAAAAAAACAAAAACAAACAAAAAATAAAGATCCAATCTTAGAGTCAGAAAGACCTGAGTTCAAGTTTTCATTGTGACATAAACTAATTGTATGAAGTGATGCAAATTGATTTCTCATTTTCCCCAGCAATTCTCTGAGACTATGAGTTACAAAACAGGGGCTGAACTGCAGTTATAGAGTCAAGATTCCTCACTGAGAATTTCCAGTGAAATACAAAGTTCTGATGAATTAGGTGGTGGAGGAGAAGAAGTTGGGTATAGTTCTATAAATAGAGGGCAAAGGTTGCCAAGCCCAGCGTTGCTAGGTGCTTGCCCACTGAACTGTTGCTGCTATTTGCTATTGGGCTGTTCCTCTATGGGTTGCTGCTTCCCTTTGCTATCCAGCTTCTTTTCTTCCCAGGTCTGGGTTGGGTGGAATGAATCCTTTTGTTTATGCCTCTGCTACCTAGGATAAGGGCCACACAAAGTGCCCAATATCTCTGGCACATTTCAAGGAGGCACTTAGCAATACCGAACCTGATAAATCTTTGCCCTGCGCTCCTCACACACTGAGATCTTTGTATTATTTTAGTGCAAAAGCTAAGACCTGGATATTGGTGACTGGGAAGGAAGGTGGCCAGGAAACCATAATCATTTTTCCCCTCTTTGTAGAGAGAAACCTTAGAGGAATAGTAGTCAAGGAGGCATTTATTTAAGCCTAATAGAATCCCAGACTTTGATGGTTCTGTCATTTTAGAGATGTAGGTACTCTAGATAGATTACAACCCATTTATTCCTTCTCATTCTGTATCATTCTTATGTATGTCCTCCTATAAATTCTCCATCAGTGCCTGGTGGTCCATCCAGTGTACTGGAGGCCTTCAAGTATATCCAGGAATGTTCTGGAGTCAGCTCAAATTGGCCTGTGAAAGTCGATTGTTAAATTTTGAGTGTTAAGTATTTACATCTTGGAAATTGGCAAATGCTTCAAATCAGGGTTTGATTTATTGTTTTGTCAATTGTCCAGATTTAGAGAAATGATGGAGAAAATGTTAATAATGAATATTAAACTTAATAGTGGATCATGAGTACATTTTTCCCCTGGGGAGCTGGTTGTTAAATATTTATCAGTGAACCACTTATGACATCCATTCAAATTATATGAATGCCAATGCAGAATATTGGCTTCCCTTTTGTTATTCTTTTTATCATAAATATGTCTTGTATAATATCTTTTACTCCCTTACACATCCCTGAACTCGGAGTCAGAAAATCCTAGATTCAAAGTCCACCTCAAATACGTACTCCCTGTATGACGCTGGAGAAGTTCTTTAATTTTCTTGAGCCTATTTCCTCATCTGTAAAATGGATGTAATAATATCACCTATATCATGGGGTTGCTATGATGATCAAATGAGATAATGGATATTAACCACTCTAAAAACCTGAAAGTGCCCTATAAATGTCAATTATTATTAATGCTAACTCGAATCACTCACTAAGCATTTTTCTCCAATTAATTGCTTTAATTTATGTAAGAAAATCTCCAATCTCATCCTAACAGTATTATTCATCTGTGACCTTTTAAAGGTACTTTCTCTGCAGATTTGTGAAAGTTCTTTGAAACAAACAAAAATTATTATTAGGTTCAGATAAAATTCTTCTCTGGTTTTACTCCCTGCCTGAAGATTGGGGGAAAATGTAGCAGCACATTCAGCTCGGGTTGTGGATTTCCATTGTATCCTTTGTTCCAAATTAATTGGAAGAAATAGGGTACTAAATGAAATGAAAGCAATCTTGCATTGAAAAGAAAACAGTTTGCCTATAGCACCAATCACCTATCCATGGATCCCTTGTTGATGTACAAGAACCATTAATTAAAAGCTAGCATTCTAACTTGAGAAATATGCCACTTTTCTCCTCTATAGCAAAGTCAAAGTGGCTTAGGACCAAATTTTGCAAAGGCTTTTTAAGAATAACCTGTCTATATATGATAGTGATGTAATATTATTGTGCTATAAGAAATGACAAGTGGGATGACTTCAGAAAGACATATATGAAATGACGTATTGTGAAGTTAGCAGAACCAAGAGAACACTGTATACAGAGACAGCAAAGTTGTTTGATGAAGAACTGTGAATGACAACTGTTCTCAACAATACAATGATCCAAGACAATCCAAAGGACTATTGATAGAAACAACCTCCAAAGAAAGAACTGATATTGATGGAACATGCACTGAAGCATGCTATTTTTCACTTTCATTTTTCTTTTATAAAGTTTTCTTGTACAAATGACAAATATGGTAATATTCTACATAATGATACATGTATAACCCATATCTGATTGTTTGCCACCTCAGGTAGGGGGGAAGAGAGGGAGGGAAAGAGGGATAAAAATTGGAATCCAAAACTATAAATAAAAATGTTTATTATTATTATTATTATTGTTTGTTTGTTTTTTTAGTGAGGCAATTGGGGCCAAGCGACTTGCCCAGGGTCACACAGCCAGTACGTGTTAAGTGTCTGAGGCCGGACCTGAACTCAGGTACTCCTGACTCCAGGGCCGGTGCTCTATCCACTGCGCCACCCAGCTGCCCCTGAAATGTTTATTATTTTAAAAAATAATAACATGTCCACAGCATTTTGGTGGATTCTTTAAAATTGTATTGGCCCTGCTCACAGTTAGTAGTACCATCTGAACCCATTCCTAACCATTCTCCAATATTTTTTTTAATGTTTTCCCCACTGGGGCAATGAGGGTTAAGTGACTTGCCCAAGGTCACACAGCTAGTAAGTGTCACGTGTCTAAGGGTGCATTTGAACTCAGGCCTTTCTGAATACAGGGCCAGTGCTTTATCCACTACACCACCTAGCTGCCCCAGAGGGTCATTTTGAAAAAGATAAACTTGAAATTGCTATATGAATGTGAGTTATCACTACTGCCAATTTGGAAGCACTAATTGGGGAAAACCCATTAAGGAAGAAAGAATGTTAATAAAAGCCACACATCAATTGTAAAAATGCTTTGGGAACAAAGATCCTTTTAATAAAGTCAATAAGGAACAGGAGGCTTTGGGACCATATAGAGTATTTTTTGGGCTATGTTGTTGGCAGCAACTGTAAAGCAGAAGTGGGAAGAGGAGGAGAAGGAAGAGAAGGAAGAAAAGTAGAAGGAGCAGGAAGAGGAGGATAAGAGAAAGAGGAAGAGGAGAAAGGTTATGATGAAAAGGCTATAGGCTTCTTTGGGGCAAGTCAGGCTCTCCTGGGTGGGAGAGTTGTACTCTGGATAATTGTGTGGTTTTGTAAGATGGGGGGGGCGGTGCTACCCAGGATGTAAACTGGGTGAAGTTTCCACCTCTGGGAAATGGGGGAAACTATAAACCCAAGAAGTGGGACATATTCCCACTTATTGAAATAGGTGCATGTGCTACCTCCTCTCCCCTCCTAAGGGAGAATTCCCTCTGGAAATTTACATCCTAGAATGAATCTTCTCTGTCTCCACTTATGGTTTATAACAACAAAGTTTGTATTGGAATACATCATCTTCATCAAGAGAGATATTACCGGGGGCAGCTAGGTGACGCAGTGGATAGAGCACTGGCCATGGAGTCAGGAGTACCTGAGTTCAAATCCGGCCTCAGACACTTAACACTTACTAGCTGTGTGACCTTGGGCAAGTCACTTAACCCCAATTGCCTCACCAAAACAAAAAAATAAAAGAAAGAAGAGAGATATTACCTTGTTTTTAATTTAATCTATTCTTTATTCTGAATATTCTAGAACAGAAATCCCCACAGTACCCCGGAAGTACAGATATGCTCACATGATTCTCATTTTGGCATAATATGTTTGAAAAAATGAGACAATAGACTACAGTGACATTTTAAAGGTAGTCCACTTAAAACAGGCCTCATTTCAACCCACACAAGTGACAAAGAGACATGGGAGGAATATAAAAACAGCCCTGCCTCTGTGCTCAAGTCTGCTGATAGCTGGATAAATGTGCTCTCTCCCTCCTCAAATTATATTGTATTTATTTATCTGCTTAAATATTGTACCCCTCCCAATAGGCTGTAAACTCCTAGAGAGCAAGAACTGTTTCATTTTGTCTTTGTGCTCCCAATGCCTTGTCATAGTACATACTAAATACATGTCTGCTGAATAGAATTAAAGTCATTTATTCAAACATTACTTGAGCACCTACAGTGTAGAGGGCCACTGTACTAAGCAATGAGGAGTACATTGGACCCAATTCTTGTCTTTAACAATTTAATCATAAAGATATTTTAAAATAACTATAATGCGAGCAAATTTCTCTACCATCTCAGTTTCCTAAGGTGTCAAACAAAGGAGTTGGAGTAGGTCAGGAGTTCTTAAGCTTTCTATGTCATGGATCCTTGGGCAAGCTGGTGACACCTAACATTACTGTGGTTTGTTGCCTGTGTTTGTAATTAGAAGAAATGTTCAGTTTGAATTAGAAGCCAGTGAAAATAAAGAAGTATTTTTCCCCCAATCCAAGTTCATAGACCTCCTGAAATCTATCCAAAGACCATAGGTTAAAAGACCCTGCATTTAGATGACCTCTAGATCTAAAATTCTATGAATTTAAAGGAGACATCAGTTCTGGACAGAGGTAATCATTTTTGTTTGTTCTTCAGTCCCAAAGAAGATCATGACATTGGGGTGATGTCATGACTTGCACTGAATTGGATCTAAGAGAGGGAGGGCCATGCAAAGTCACCAGCCTCACTCTCTCCTGCAGAGCTATCTGGGTCCAGTGGCAAGATATACATCAGGATGACTAGAGATGCCTCTGGATATTTAAAGCAATTGGAGTTAAGGGACTTGCCCAGGGTCACACAGTTAGTGCCTGAGGTGAGATTTGAACTTAGGTCCTCCCAACTTCAGGGCCAGTGCTGTATCCCCTATGCCACCCTGCTGCCCCATAGAGGCAATCAAGAAAAGCTTCAAGGAGATGTCTATTTAAGCTGACTTGGGCTACGGCTTAGATTCCCTATAGACTTGGACGTTGAACAGAAATAACTCTTCAAAGATAGTACACCAGTTTTGATTACTGTGAGACTTCCAAAAAGGGGGATTGTTCATACTGGTAAATGATCAAGTTTTCTAAACATAAATGAGATAGCAGGGAAAGTTCTAGAATTTTCCTTAAGTTTTTAGGTCACACATTTAGGTTGCTACCTGCCATCACTACCCATCTGTGCCTTACTTTCATCCATTTGTCACCATGTACCGCTTGTGTTTATAAACGAAATCATTCATCCTCTAATTAATCAGTACCAGCTGCGCTCAACTTTCACTATGCCACTTGAAATGCGGCCAAACTTACCTGGCTTTCAGCTTAATTGGAAAAATCAAGTGGGTAAAAGGAAGTCATTCTTTCTATTTATAAATAATCACTATACAACTTTTCTGCTAAAAGGATGAGAGAAACAGTTCAGCAACTGCTCTAACAGACAACTCTCCTCCCTCCTGCTTTATGTAATTATAATTATAGCTTAGATTTAATGTGCAAAGACTATATAGTAAATGCTATTTAATGTTATATATTTTAAGGAAATTTTTTTGCTAGGAAATCTTAATTTTCCTCTGTTTTAAGGAACAAAATCCCCAAACTCCTCATGCACTTTAGTTATAATATTCATATAAAGTTAGAAAATGACCCAGAAAGCCTGTTGTTTACTAACTTTACTTGTGTACATCTTTATAACAATAGAAATGTATATTATGCTTTGACATTTGCAAAGAGCTTTATATATTTTGTTTGAAGTTCACTAGTCTGGAGTCAGGAAGATCTGAGTTCAAGTTCAGCCTTAGACACTTACTAGTTGTAAATCTGGGCAAGTTATTTAACTTCTGTCTCAGTTTCTTCATCTGTAAAATTGGAATCATACTATCACCATGGCAGCTAGGTGATAAAATGGATAAAATGTCAGGTCTGGAGATAGAAAGACCTGAGTTCAAATCCATCCTCAGATATTTACTAGCTGTATGACCCTGGGCAAGTCACTTAATCCTGTTTGTCTCAGTTTTTCTTATCTGTAAAATGAACTGGAGAAGAAAATGGCAAACCACTCCAGCATCTTTGTCAAGAAAACCCCAAAAGGGGTCACAAAGAGTCAGACAGGACTCAAAATGACAAAACAACAATGTCACCTACTTCATAGGTTTGTTGTGAGAAACCAATGAGATATTATTTGTAAAGTGGCTTGTAATCATTTGTGAAGAGGTTGCCTCTCACTGCCTGAATGGTAAAGTATTTGAGTACAGAACCTATATTTTATTCATATGCATATCTCTCAGCCTCCAGTGTAGAGGTGTTATGGTTGGCCAGGACACTTAAAAAGATTTTATCTGCATCAGAAGTTCTAGGGAGAAAAGAAAATCCCTTGCCCCGCCCCTTTCTGGGCCTCGCTTTCTTTATCTGTAAAATTAAGGGAGGGAAGGGGTTGTATTAGATGATCTTTAAATTCCCTTCTAGCTCTAATATGTGATCGTTTGACTTTTCACTCTAGAAAATGGAGAAATGCAAACATTCAATTAATTTTTTAAAAATGTATTAAGTTCCTGTTATGTGCCAAACACTGGCGATACAAAGACAAAGGTGAAACAGGGCAGCCCTTGCTTTGTAAATGCCATATGATATTATGTAGCAATAGACCAGTATTTACTAAACATGTACCATGTGCCAGGCCTGTGTTTTGTTTAGTTGCTGGGTGTGCAAAGGCAGGAAACTAAAAAAAAAGAGTACTTGCCCTCAGGGAGTTTACGTTCTATTAGGGAACATATGTTAAGTATAACACAAATAGATACAAAAGAAATACCAAGTAAACTTGGGGGAGAGGCCTTAGCAGCTGGTGGGAGCAGCTGGGAGGAGGAGGGAGAAGTAGGGAAGGTGACAGAGGAGAGGGAGGAGGTAGAAGAAGGGGAGGAGGAAAAGGGGAAGGAGATGGAGGCGGGGGAAGGAATGTCTCATGCCACATCTCAACTATGCAGTGATATGGTATTTTACAAAGTAATTGATTGTACTGAAAAAGAAAAAAAAAAGCTGCCTTCTAACTCGTAGGGGCCCCAGATTCCCTTTAGTGAGGAACAATCAAGAATACAGGATTTCCTGATGCCCAGGTTTTGCTACTGCATTTGGACTAGGAAGAAGAGAAAGAAGCCACAAACCCAGCCACAGAAGTTCCTGTACCCCAATATTTGGACATCCAGACCCAACCCTTGTCATGTTCCTACCCTTCTGGTCCTTGGTCCTGATTCCTGGCCCTGGCTCCATCCCCAGTTCCCGTGCTGAGTCTGGCTAGTTGGAAATGAAGCAATATTAAAGTAGTAAACAAAGGGCTCATTAAGAATGACTTCGGATATGGTAGTTCATTTAAATTTACTCAACACAGGAACCAAATATCACAATGCATAAAGCACATCCTGCCCCAAGGAACAACCAAGCCATGTCAGAGGAAAACAAATAACCAGATTAAAGCAAACTCTTAATTGGATGTAGCCAATTAAGCATTTATAACGTCAGATTAGTTCAGGCTTACAGCCCCGTTAAATCAAGACATCAAAAGAAGAAGCAGTGGAATAGTACACACGGTGACTCAGGCTTGGGGAGCGGGCCTGTCACTCAGGTTCTGGACTCTCTCTTCTGGGTGCCCTCCTGTCAGTCGGCCACGTGGAAAGCTTCCAGGGTGACAAGCCTTGGATGTCAGCCCTTCCATTTGGGTGGTCAGGGAAATGATCAGGAAATGATTTTCAGTAGAAATAGCAGCTAGTTGTCAGTTCCAGCTAAGTGTCTTGAATAAAGTATATGAGAATAGCCTTATTTGGTTTTTCTGAATGCTGTTCAGAATTTAACCTTTGCCAGCTGACAAGAAAGTTTGGACAGAAGAAAAAAAAGTGAATTAAATTCCACAATCACTTATTTAAAGTCGACTGTGTGTGGCGGCAACTAGGTGGTACAGTGGATAGAGCACTGGCCCTGGAGTCAGGAGAACCTGAGTTCAAATCCGGCCTCAGACACTTGACACTTACTAGCTGTGTGACCCTGGGCATGTCACTTAACCCTCATTGTCCAAAAAAAAAGACTGCTCAAAATTCTCTAAGAAAGTCACTGGTAGCTGGGACTGGACTAGAGAGGCTTTATGGAAGATTTGGTACCTGAACCAGGCCTTTAAAGAAGAGGAAGGTATGATAAACAGAGAAATAGGAGGAGTGTGCTTCAAAAGAGGACTCCGCCTTTGTGAATTCATAAAAGCAAGAAGGCAGGAGAGTGATTAGTAGGATACAAGCAAGAACTTGTCATACTTGTCTGGAATGGAGAGTGTGTGAAAGGGACTGGTATTCCCTAGATAGAAGAAGAAGAAATGGAAGTCGGGGGAGAGGCTTTGGATGGATATATAGATTATGAGATAATATGCAGAGTGATAATTGAAGCCATTGGAGTAGATAAGATCATCAAGGGAAAATGGAGAGAGAGAGACAGAGACAGAGACAGAGAGACACAGAGAAAGAGAGAGACATAGAGAGATGGACTGACAGAGACAGGGAGATGAAAACAGAAACAGATGGAGATAGGGACAAAGAGATACAGAAACAGAAAAACAGACAGAGAAAAGGAGAGACAGACAGACACAGAGACAGAAAGCAAAGGAGAGGGAGAAGAGAGGAACAAAGAAGAGCTCATTGTAATAGGATAGTATGGCATCTGGACTAAGTTTTCACCCACTCCTGTGCTATATGAGACTGAGGAAAGACAGAGATACAGAGAGAGACAGAGAGCCAAGATATAACCTTAAGGAAGACAACACTTTCTGGAGGGGGGAGAGTACAAGGATGATGAACCACTAAAGATGATTGAGAAGGAATGGTCAAGAGGAAGAAAACCAGGAAACAGGAGTGTCATAGAGGCCAAGGGAGAAGAAAGTAGGAAGTCATTGACAAAGTGTCAAATGCTATGGAAAGTCGAGTAGGATGAGGACAGAAAAAAGCCATTGGATTTAGCATTTAAGAAATCATTGGTAACTTTGGAGAGAGCCATTTCAGGAGAATGGTGGGGTGCAGAAGCCATACTGTATAGGGTTAAGGAGTGAGTGGACAATAAAGAAAGGGAACCATATAATGTAGACTACACCCCTCAAGGTCTAGACACTCAGCAGGGAAAAGGCATATACCATTTCTGTGCCTACATTTGTTATCTGGCCTTTTTATTTATAATTCTACTACCTAATTTTTTCCTTTCTCTATAAACTGCAGCTGGTAGAATTTACTCTAGATAAGTTCTTTTGTTCAGTTAACATATGCCTTCAAAGGGTAAAATAAAGCTAATAATCCCTGCAGTGCCTCCATCATCTGTTTAAAATTCAAATATATTGTACGAACAGACCCAGAGGGGAAAAAGTAGAACGAGAACAGCGTACACAATGATTGCAATGATGCAAATGGGAAGGAAAAGGAAGTCAAATTCTGAGAAACTAAAAATCCACTGAGAATGCTGGAAAACAGATAAGGAAACTGAAGCTGGTCACAATGGGAGGGGTAGACAGTGTTTGTATCATCAAATAGGGCCACTGTATTAGACATTTTCCCTTAATTTCCTCTTTCTTGCAAAGGAGAATTCAAAAAGAGGATGGGCAGGGTTTTCCATGATTATGAGATCATAGAACTAGAACAGACCTTCAAGGCCTTGTTACTACTTGCAACTACTCTCTCTGTTTTGTAAAGGGCTAAAATTCTAGCTAGTCTGTCTAAAATATCTAATGAGTGGTTGCCAATAAATTATAAGCTTTAGCAAGAGTTAGACTTTTAAGCATTTATTAAGGAGAATAAGAATGCAATGTTTCAAAATTAGATAGATGAATAAATAGAAGAAAATACACATGGAACAATGAAAGACAATGAAATTCAAACTAGGGAAACCTAAATGAATATGAACTTAACATTAATAAGATATTATAAAATATAAACTTGATCACATGGTTATAAAAAGCTTTTACAAATATTCTCCTTGTTTTAAAAACTAAGTATAAAACACAATTCCAATCATTACAGTCCCCCCTTTGTTTCCTCAAGAAACGGGGCATTTCCTTGATGAAACAGTCAAAAATAACAGAATATAATAACCTGTGCTAACTAATAATATGTTAATAACAATATAGAAAAGGAAGCGAGGAAAATTTTATCAGTTTCTAAGTCTTGACTATTAGGCCTGGCAAAATTATAGTGTTCAGGCCAAATAGTCAAGACTTAGAAACTGATAGGATATGTGGGGGGAAGGTAAGAAGCTCCCCACCTTCTGCTTTGCCTATTGAAGTCCCTTCGTGGTCACCATCTGTTAAGGGCTAAAATTCTAGCTAGTCTGTCTAAAATATCTAATGAATGGTTGCCAATAAATTATAAGCTTTAGCAAGAGTTAGACTTTTAAGCATTTATTAAGGAGAATAAGAATGTAATGTTTCAAAATTAGATACATGAATGAATAGAAGAAAATACACATGGAACAATGAAAGACAATGAAATTCAAACTAGAGAAACCTAAATGAATATGAACTTAATATTAATGAGTGTATTATAAAATAGAAACTTGATCACATGACTATAAAAAGCTTTTACAAATATTCTCCTTGTTTTAAAAACTAAGTATAAAACACAATTCCAATCATTACAGTTTCTCTCTCTCTCTTTGTCTGTTTGTCTCTGTCTCTGTCTGTCTGTCTGTCTCTGTCTCTCTCTGAATTCTCCTGCAAAATGTAATTTGGTTAACAAAGAAATGCTGTGTTACTATGATATAGAAATCTTAAAAACTAATCTTGAATTTCTTTGCCAATGTAAAAACGAACAGGCCTAGGCCTTTTTTTTTTTTAGATCCTAAACACTGAATTACTCTTTTTAAAAAAAATGAATTATAACTTTCTCCCTGGAGTTAATTAGCCCCAATGCTGCCCAAGTTGAGTAGTACCCCAAACTTACAGACTCCAAGATGGAATTGATTTTATTAGATCATTGTATTTCTAAGCCTTTCCTAATCACCCCTCTCCATTCAATTTCTTTTTTTGTTTTTTTGTTTTCTTTTTTTTCAGGGCAATGAGGGTTAAGTGACTTGCCCAGGGTCACACAGCTAGTTAGTGTCAAGCGTTTGAGGCAGGATTTGAACTCAGGTCCTCCTGACTCTAGGGCCAGTGCTCTATCCACTGTGCCACCTAGCTGGCCCTCCCCATCCAATTTCTAACCAGGATTGGGATTCCTGTGCAGGACACATTTCATGGGAACCTCGGGTCCCAAAAATTCCTGTCATGGATTTTAAATTGTTTAAGAGTCATGCAGTAGGGGCAGCTAGGTGGCGCAGTGGATAGAGCACTGGCCCTGAATTCAGGAGTACCTGAGTTCAAATCCAGCCTCAGACACTTGACACTTAGTAGCTGTGTGACCCTGGGTAAGTCACTTAACCCCCATTGCCCCACAAAAACAAAAACAAAAACAAAAAAAGAGTCATGCAGTGGAAAGCATACTAGACTTTGAGTGGAAGGACCAGGGTTTGAATTGTGCTGCTCTTATTTCTTTCATGTGTGACATTGGACAAATCATTTAGCCCTTGGCTCCCTAAATGAGAAAGACTTTTCCTTAGCTCACCTCCAAAGACACCATTCATATCCTCAAGGTTGTAATGACTCTGGCTCCTGGTAATTTAAAAAAAAAAAATTTTTTTTGGTGAGGCAATTGGGGTTAAGTGACTTGCCCAGGGTCACACAGCTAGTAAGTGTTAAGTGTCTGAGGCTGGATTTGAACTCAGGTACTCCTGAATCCAGGACCAGTGCTTTATCCACTGCGCCACCTAGCCGCCCTTATATTATTTATTAATATGAAGAAAATTATGTGGTTTCTCAGATTAAAGAAATCCTTATTGATTTCTTTTGTTTTAAAATATCACCTTCATTTCCAAACATATCCCTCACTCTCCCATATCCAATCTATTTCAATAAAGCCTAAAAACAGAGAAAAAAGCAATCCAGCAAACTAACCAACATATCCAAGGAGTCTAACAGTACATGCATGCTCTATACCCACAGTCCCCCTACCTACCTTTCCCTGAAAAGAGGGAAAGAAAGTATATTTTCTCCTCTCTTCTTCTGGATCAAGCTCAATCATAGAATTATATGGCATTTAGTTTTAAACTTTTTCTCCTTTCTATTTAGATGGTTATAATCATGACATGTATGTGTATGTGCATATATGTGCATATATGTGTATAGACACAAACACATAATACATAAATACACATACATATATACATACAAATACATTTTCTGATTCTTCTTACTTCACTTTGTAAGGGCTCATATTAATCTTTCCATGCTTCCTGGTATCCATCATATACCACCCCAAACCTATCAGATTGGCTAATATGACCCCCCAAAATGATAAATATTGGAGAAGATTTGGTAAAATTAGAACACTAATGCACTGTTGGTGGAGTTGTGAACAGATCCAACCATCCTACAGAGCAATTTGAAACTATGCACAAAGGGCTATAAAACTGTGCATACCCTTTGACCCAGCAATACCATTACTGGGTCTGTGTCTCAAAGAGATCATACAAAGGGAAAAGGATGCACAAGTACAATATTTATAGCAGCTCTTTTTGTGGTGGCAAATAATTGGAAATTGAGGGGATGCCCATCAACTGGGGAATAACTGAACAAGCTGTGGCATATGAATGTGATGGAATAATATTGTGCTATAAGAAATGATGAGCAGGTAGATTTCAGAAAAAAAAAACTGGAGTTACATGAACTGATGCTGAGCGAAGTGAGCAGAACAAGGAGAATATTGTACACAGTAACAGCAACATTGTATGATGATCAGTTATGAAAGACTTAGCCCTTCTCAGCAGCACTATGATCCAAAGTAAATCCAAAAGACTCATGATGGAAAATGCTCTCCACATCCAGAAAAAGAACCATGGAGTCTGAATCTAGATCAAACTATACTATTTTCACTTTATTTGTTGTTTTTATATTTTCTTTCTTGTTGTTTTTCCCTTTTATTCTGATTATTCTTTTATAACACGACTAATAATATGATTATACATATATAACCTATATCTGATTACTTGCCATCTTTCGAGGGAGGGAGGGAAGGAGAAAAAAATTTGGAACTCAAACTCTTACAAAAATGAATGTTGGAAACAATCATTACATGTAATTGGAAAATAAAATAAAATAGTATTGCAAAAAAGAAGAATGGAAAGATGGAGGCTAAATTGTAAAGAACTTTATGGTTTTAGCTAATAGAAAAAGCACTGTTATAAATATTTTGGTGTAGACAGAACCTTTCTATCCTTGAACTCCTTGACATTTTGCCAAACAAACAAACAAACAAATAAATGAATGAATAAAGCCTCAGAAAGTGAGATGCTTATTCAAGGTTGAATACCTAGTAAATAGTGGAGTCAGGATTTGAACTCATGTCCTTTATCTTCAGATCCAATATTTTTTTTTGTTTTTGTTTGTTTTTTAATGAGGCAGTTGGGGTTAAGTGACTTGCCCAGGGTCACACAGCTAGTAAGTGTTAAGTGTCTGAGGCCGGATTTGAACTCAGTTACTCCTGACTCCAGGGCCGGTGCTCTATCCACTGCGCCATCTACCTGCCCCCCCCCAATATTCTTTTTAATACACCATGCTGAAATTATTAGAAAACTATTTTTAAGAAAAAAAGAAACACATTTTAGCTATCTGCTAGAGAAAGTATATAGAGAAGTTACTTCCCATTTTTATTATACTGTCTTGTTCATATCTGTCTTGTATTAAAAATGCTCTAATCTAGTCATGATGTTTTATTATTTCTATGAAAAGAAAAAGCTTCTGGAGGATATGAACCATGTCCTTTAGGAGAAGACAGAATATTTTGGGCTCTGAATTAGTCTTTCTGTGACTTCAAAGAAACCATTTTCTATGTGATTGTTTATATGGATTTCTTAATTAAGTGTCTTTGGTTGTTTATGTATTATTGTTGCATTCTGCTTGCTCAGGGTCAGGGTCAAGACTTGAACCTAGTTCTTCTTGATTTGGATGTCAGTTCTCTAGTCATTATGCACATCTGCCCACCATTAATATATACATATATATATACATACATATACACACACACACACACATATCTATTTGAGTGGAGAGAAAGGAACAATATGAGACAGTGAGTCATACGGTATAGAGAACTAGCCTTGAAATCAGGAAGTTGTGGGCTCAACTCCATTCTGACATACTGGTTGTGTGATTTGGTCAAGTCATTTAAATTTTTGGCATCTCTGGCTGAGAACTAAGTACTTGAAATAGTGAATGCTGAAAGTTGCAGAGCAGGTTATGTTCTTCATTGAGGACTTGAAATGAAACCACAATAAAAACATGCAGTTCTCTCTTCCACATTTCAGGGGTGAGGGACATAGGGCCCTGCAATCTAGAAAACCTGAGTAAAATTTTTTGTCCCTCTGTTCATACCAGAGAAGAAGTCTGAATTATTATGGTATTAGAAGAAAAATATATATTGATCTTAGACAATACTACACATACATGCATACATATATTTTATGCATTTCTGAGTTTCTAAACTTTTTCTGTGTTGTCTGTCACAAAATTCCCCCCAAATTCCCTTAATTTCTTATGCTTACCCATGATATATCAAAACCACAATGGAGAAAGTCATGATGTAGAAGCGATAACTATATATGTATGTGAATGTGAATGTGTGCACATGTGCACATGTACATGTGCTCACGTGTGTATTGTATGTTAATGTGTGTATGTGTGTGTTTGTGTGCATGTGTGTCTATGGGTATGGGTATGGGTATGGATGCATATGGATGTGGATGTGTATGGATATATGGGTATGTATGGGTGTTTGTGTGTGTATGTGAATACATATATCACTTTCCTCATCTTGTTTTACAGGAATGAGCCCAAGGAGTTCACCTCTTGCCCTAAGTTATAACCAGGAACTATTGGCACCAGAACTCAAAATTAAGACTTCTGACTAAAAAAATCCAGTGTCCTTTCCATTGCTCCAGTGGTTAGTACTCATCCCAAAGAAGAAAAATTGAGATTTTTTTCTTTTGATCCTACTCTTATATCACA
Source organism: Dromiciops gliroides (assembly GCF_019393635.1). Taxonomy (NCBI): domain Eukaryota; kingdom Metazoa; phylum Chordata; class Mammalia; order Microbiotheria; family Microbiotheriidae; genus Dromiciops; species Dromiciops gliroides. The sequence goes on from NC_057861.1 coordinate 396,514,422, forward strand.
AGGCTCCATCTCCATTTCAGATCAGAAGTCCAAATTATGCATAACATTCTACACTGAAACCAATTTAGAGGAAAGGAAAATTGGAGGGAGGAAGCCTTTCTAAGTTAGGTATCACATTCTGCCAGTTTTCTCCCTACTCCCTCCCCCTCCTTCTTTCTTCTAACTGAGCCTAATCCTTCCTCCCTAGAGGTGTTTCGATTTGTTAGCCTACTAATTAGCCCTTTACCCTGTTGGCCTTCTTCATGGTATTAAGAATTAAATGTGGAGAAGGGGAGGGGATACTAGTAGGACTATAATAAAGCAGCTAACTTCTCCACCAGTTTCCTTCTTCCCCTACGCTTTTCCTGACTTTTATATTTACATTAGCCAGGGCCCATCTTTACCTAAGCCAAAGGAAATTGAGAAACTGAAAGAGCAAATCAGAGTAGAGGATTTTCTTTAAGAAAATGGAGTGGGGCAGCTAGGTGGCGCAGTGGATAGAGCACTGGCTTTGGAGTCAGGAGGACCTGAGTTCACTCAGACATTTGACACTTACTAGCTGTGTGACCCTAGGCAAGTCACTTATGCCCAATTGCCTCACCAAAAAAAGAAAGAAAGAAAGGAAGGAAGGAAGGAAGGAAGGAAGGAAGGAAGGAAGGAAGGAAGGAAGGAAGGAAGGAAGGAAGGAAGGAAGGAAGGAAGGAAGGAAGGAAGGAAGGAAGAAAGAAAGAAAGAAAGAAAGGAGGGAAGGAGGGAAGGAGGGAAGGAGGGAAGGAGGGAAGGAAGGAAGGAAGGAAGAAAGAAAGAAAGAAAGAAAGAAAGAAAGAAAGAAAGAAAGAAAGAAAGAAAGAAAGAAAGAAAGAAAGAAAGAAAGAAAGAAAGAAAGAAAGAAAGAAAGAAAGAAAGAAAGAAAGAAAGAAAGAAAGAAAAAATGGAGGAAAATGAGTGCAAGGAAGAAATAAGGAATCTCTGAGAAACTTCACTTACCTTTTAGTCCCATTACAGAAAATCGATAGCCTTAAAGGTAATATTTATCTAGGAAGAAGTTTGCTTCAGGTAGCGCTATAAGATGTAGAAACCAGTTGCTCTGAGTTCAATGGTGTTTTTTTTTTAAGATTTCAGATTCTTTTACTTTATAGAATCAGCAATGTGTTCATTATGAATGAGCAGTGAATGCTGCTAGGCAGCGAGTTGGTCTTGGAATCAAGAAGACCTGGGTTTAAATTCTGTTTCTGACCCATACTGACTGTATGACTTTGAGCCTTTGCCTCTTAGGACCCCAGATGGTTTTCTAAGACTGTATAAATTACACATAGGGATCTGCATCAAGGGAGGGAGTTTCCACATTGGTCACTCCCAGATAACCTCTAAAATACTGCTAATAAATTACAACTTGGGTTGTCTTTGCATTAAGACGTAAAGACAAACAATATTAGATAGATATATCGGAGTATGGGTATCATCTTCAGTAAAATAAAATCACAATTTCATACCTACCTTGCAAAGTTGTGAGGATCAGAGGAGATTTTTGTAAGTGCTTAGCACAGTGCTTGGTACATAGTGGTATGAATATACTTATTCCCTCCCTCTTCTCTAAACTTTATCTTTTTCCATTTGTAAAACAGTAGATGTTGAATCCTTGTACTACTTATTCCACAGGGTAGTTATGGTGAAAATATTTTGTATATAAAGTTTTTGTTCTTACCAGTCTAGGTAGCTCTCTTGAAAAAAAACTTCTCAGTTCATCATAATACTATTCATTTCTCCAAACTGAGCAATCAGACTTTGAATCTTTTATTGAAACATCATATATTATAAAGCTTCAATCTAAAGATTCTCAAGTATTGCTGCTTTTTAACTGTTTTAAAATTTAAGCTGAAACAAATTGGCAGAGGTAAATACAATACAGAGTGATGTAGCTAAGCAAGGCACTTCTAAAATTCCGTATGGTGCTTGCTAAACTCTGGGGAAATTTAAATATAATTTGGAAACTTGTGATTTTTTTTCAACCCTAGATTCATGGGAAATTAAGTTATCTTTTAGAGAGATATAATAAAATGTTTTACCAAATGGAGGCACATTAAAAGTAAAATTTAGGCATCCTGAAATAACTTCTTGAGCTTATCCAGTAAATTCCAATTTCCTGGCTCTGCAAATTTACTTATAAATCAACTGATCTACAAGAAAACCTGAGGACTGAGTTGTCCCCACTAAGAAAGAAAATAAAAACGCAAGTCTGCAAAGCATTTCTGTCATAATGCAATCAATAAGAGAAATAATTATCATACTAAGGAAGCCAAAGAAGCAGGTGGAGGAGGAGGGGAGAGAGTAAGTGAGAGAGAGCTACAGAAAGAGAGAGAGAGAGAGAGAGAGAGAGAGAGAGAGAGAGAGAGAGAGAGAGAGAGAGAGAGAGAGAGAGAGAGAGAGAGAGAGAGAGAGAGAGAGAGAGAAACAGAAAGACAGAGACAGAGGAAGACAGAGACAGAAAAGCAGAGAGACAGACAGACAAAGAGAAAAACAGAGAGACAGACAGACAGACGGAAAGATGGAAACAGAGACAAACATAGGAACAGAGATGGAGAGAGACAGAGACAGAGATGCAGATATAGAAAGAGACAGAAAAATAGAGGAGAAACAGATAGTGAAACAGAGTCAGAAAGCAAGGGGGAGGGAGGAGAGGGGAATAAAGAATAACTCATTGTGTGGTACCATACTCATGTATGATATCTGGGCTCTGTTTTCATCCACTTCTGTGATATATGAATCTGAAGAAAAGCCCAGTATATTGGGCCATGTGCAAACTTCTTGTGATCTTAATCACATGGAATTCAAAAGAATTTGCTGCTGATGAATCTGTACTACAAGAGGAACGACAGGTGTATCCTTGATAACAACCCCTTAGACATCTCCTGGTCTTCTATGTTCTGGAGGAGCCCCTAGGCCAGAGATTCTGTGACCCTGGCAGTCGGAGGCCTCAAGACACTGGCAGGAATAGGTGAAAGAGTCTAAATACATGGTCCAGTTATTCAGTCAGTCAACAAACATTTACTAAATGCTCACAGTGCCAGGCACTGTGATAAGCACTGGAAATGCAAAGAGAGGTAAAAGAGAGTTTCAGTTCTCAAGGAGCTCACAGTCCACTGGGCAAGATAACATGCCAGCACCGAGTTACCAACATTCTATTTACAGAATAAATAAGAAATAATCAAGAGGGAAGGTATTCGAATTAAGAGAGGTTGGGAAGGACTTTCTACAGAAGGTGGGGTTTTACCTGGGACTTGAAAGAAGCCCAGGACTTGAAAGTGAAGAAGGAGAGCATTCAAAGCATAGAGAACAACCAGAGGAAATGCTTAGAATAGAGACATGTGGTTATTGTTCGAGGCAATAAGGAGGCCAGTGTCACTAAACTGAAAAGCGTGTGGAATATACACACAGGTGCGTCATGACATGCCACGGACTTTGGAACACAAACATTCAAATTCTTCACAGGACTATTTTCCACATATAAAGATAGGAATTAGACCAGTGGCGTAGGGAATTTCCTCTATCAAAGTAGATCAGCACCTTTTCTGCAATTCATAGTTTTAGAGAATTGCCGAATCACTGAGAGACTAAACAACTTATCCAGGGTCTCACAGCCAATTTGTCAGATGGAGGATTTGGCCCACGTCTTCCTCACTTGATGGCTGGTTCTCTCCCTGCAATGCTATGTTGGCTGTCTTAGGTTCCAAGTGTGCATGTTCGAAATATGGGCAATCCTGAATGACTTGGAAAGAGAAGGGCAAAGACTCATGGAAAAAGCTGAAGGGAAAAAAATGAATAGGAGAAAGACAGAAATTCAATTCTTGGTGCATTAATTGGGCATATTTTAACCTTGAACACAGTCAGAGTTTTATGTATGCCATCAATTTGTCTATGCATGCATATTAGGGAGTTTTGTGTAATATTTAAATTAGCATTCACAGGAGGCACTAAGAAATCTTTTTTAAAAAAATCTGAGTAGTACCAATAGAGCTAATCCTGAACTGGACTGCCTATGAATTTGATGGAAATGTATTCTACTGCTCTGAAGACTCTTGTTTCAAGCAGCTGATCTTGCTAGTAAAACTCCCCCCTGCCTCAATCTTCACTCCACAGTCTTTAGACCCATTCACAAACAAGTGACCAACAGGGCAGATTTATATGGCAAAATCATCCAGTCCCTGGAAATTCTAGCTTTGGGGATAATCCAATTGGCTGTAGCCACTAAGTAAAGGTTTAAAGACCATAAATACATTGATGGCAGCAATGTGGGAAAGCAAATAACTCAGAGATTTCAGAAGAGCTAGGTTTGTCAAGGTTATAAATTTTATACACGTCCCTAAAGTGGAAATTTGGCCTTAAGTGTCAAGTGTAGCCTATTGCTTGAATAATACAAGACCATATTATGAAATTTTAAAATGTTTACCAAGTACCTGTTATGCAGCTTTTCTATTTACTAGCTTTATGACCACATGTCATGCCTCACTGAGCATTCATTTCATCAACTGTCAAATGGGGATAATGGTAGAGATAGCAATAGCGATATAGTATAGTGATAGTAATTGTGGTAGCAATAGTGATAGCTGGAGAAAGAGTGATGGCGATTCTAATAATAACAACTAGCATATATAGCAAGTCACTTAACCTCTCTCAGCTTTATTTCTCTCATCTGTAAAATGGGGGTGATAATAGTACCTACCTCACAATGTTGTTATAAGAATCAAATGAGATAATAGTTGTAAAACCTTAGAGTGCTACATAAATGCTAGGTATCATTATTAGCAAGCTACCACTCACTAAGAGCTAGCAGCAACTTTGCTTCAAAGACACCCTTATCTGCATGGTGTGGATTTGGGAATATGTTTCTCCTGTACTCTGAATCATCAGCTCCTCCCTATCTTTGCAAACTTTTTAAAAAAGGGTTTTAAAATTTATTTTTAATAATATTTTATTTTCCTCAATTGCATATAAAACAATTTTCAATATTAATTTTTTTAAATTGAGTTCTAAATTCTCTCCCTTCCTCCCCTCCTCCCTCCTAAGCAATTTGATATAGGTTATACATGTGCAATCATGTAAAACACATTTCCCTATTAGTCATGTTGTAAAAGAAAACAGACAAAAAAACAAACAAAAAAAATAAAATAGTATGTTTCAATCTCCATTCAGACACCATCAGTTTGTTCTCTGGAGATGGATAGCATTTTTCATCATGAATCCCTTGGAACAGTCTAGTATTACTGTATTGCTGAGAATAGCTAAGTATTCACAGATGATTATCATACAATAGTGCTCTTACTGTATAAAATGTTGTCCTGGTTCTGCTTACTTCGTTTTGTGTCAGTTCATATAACGTTTCCCAGGTTTTTTCTGAAATAATCTTGCTCGTCACTTCTTATATAGCACAGTAGTATTTCATTATAATCATATGCTACAACTTATTCAGCCATTCCCCAGTTGATGGACATCCCCTTAATGTCCAATTCTTTGCCACCATAAAAAGAGCCACTATAAGTATTTTCATACAGATAGGTCCTCTCCCCCTTTTTTAATTTCTGTGGGATATAGACCTGACAGTGCTATTTCTGGGTCAAAGGGTATGCACATGATCAACTGTGATATACTTGATTCTTCTTAGCAATACAATGGTCCAAGATAGTTCCAAAGGACTCATGATGGAAAATGTTCTCCAAATCCAGAAAAAAAAGAACTATGGAATCTAGATGCAGATTGAACCATACTATTTCTATTGTTTCTATTGTTGTTGTTTTTCTTTTTTTGAGGTTTCTCCTTTTTGCTCTGATTCTTTTTTCACAGCATGACTAATGCAGAAATATGTTTAATGTGATTGTACATATATAACCTATATCGGATTGCTTGCTGTCTTGGGGAGAGGGGAGGGAGGGAAAAATTTTTGAAACTAGAAATCTTATAAAAACAAATGTTGAAAGCTATCTATACATGTAGCTGGAAAATAATAAAATACTTTTATAGGGGGAAAAAAGGGTATGCATAGTTTCATAGGCCTTTGGGCATAGTTCCAAATTGCTCTTCAGAATGTGCTTATCACAGAATGTTTGTATCAGTTTACAATTCCACCAACAGAGCATTAGAGTCCCACTTTTCCCACATCCCCTCCAAACATTTATCATTTTCCTTTTCTTTCATATTAGCCAATCTTTTTGTATACTTTTATGACCTTTAACTCTGCTTGCCTAATGAAACCTGTGATATTTTCCTAATCCTACTTCAGTACATGGTTTTCTTGCCTGAATCTATAGTGGTAACTCATTACTCTTTTGTATTTTAATCAGTCCTTTGCCTTCAATATCTCTCTTACATAGGCCTGAGAGATCTAATTTCTGTTAGACCCCAGGTTCTAGCCTACCCATTTTGTTATTGCCTAGTTTCATCTGTGCCCCAGAATGTCAGTCTATGTCCATCCATACCAAGGACCTTCATAAGAGGATTTCTTCAGAATCACATAATTCAAGGGTATCACAAATCCTCTGGGAAACACTGTTTCAAAGGACAGGCTGATTGATGAAGAAACATAAATCTAATTTTAAAAATGCCAAGATGGGGGCAGCTAGGTGGCACAGTGGATAAAGCACTGGCCCTAGATTCAGGAGTACCTGAGTTCAAATCCAGCCTCAGACACTTAACACTTACTAGCTGTGTGACCCTGGGCAAGTCACTTAACCCCCGTTGCCCCACCAAAAAAAAAATACCAAAATGTCTTTAAAGAGATTAGGAAACGGTATATAGCTATAGCCATGCATAAAAAGTAATCAGGCTTTCTAGAATCAGTGGTGTCAAACTCAAATACAAACAGGCGTAGGGAGGCACTAAGCAGTTACATATTGACTTAGAAAAATCACAGATTATCATTATATATACTCTATTATATTTTTTACTTATTTTGTTAATAATTCCTCAATTACATTTTAATCTTGTTCAGGCTATATTTGGGAATTTTGTGGCTAAAGGTTAGTCACCTCTGCTATAGAACATGGGATTTCAGTTGGGATTTGAAGGAAGCCAGGGAAGCCAGAAGGTGGAGATGAGGAGGGAGAGTATTCTAAGTAAGAAGGACAACCATTGCAAGTGCCCTGAACCAAGAGATAGAGTGTCTTGTTTGAGGAACAGCAAGGAGATCATTGTCACTGGATGGAAGAGGATGTGTGTGTGTGTGTGTAGGGATACAGAGTATAAGAATACTAGAAAGCTGACAGGGTAGTGTCTAATTCAAAGACTTCACTGTTAGGTCTCCCCTTTTCCCTTTACCTCATGATTTTAAGACTTTAATGAAATGTATTTTAAACGTATTTTTTTTCTTGAAAAAAGGCTGGGGACCATAGTTCACTGTGAGAAGCTAGCCCAAGTCACATCAATTTAAACGTATATATTCCTCTTGAATATATTATTAAGAATGTGGAATCTGACCTTCCACATTCTAGCAATTTAAAAACTAAAAAGGAACATTTACCATGACCAAAATATTAAGGCATAGATTTTTCAGATATTTCTTACATATAGATATTTTAATATTTAAATTTGTATCTTATAAAAAATTCTTTTTTTTCCCCAAAGCTCTGTTGTGATAGGGTGTCTGCAGTTCTACTTTTCTTAAATACTTGCTATCTTATGAGAAAGGTGAGGGGGAATTTCAGCTTATCCTGGTCACCCCATATCTTTTATATATCACATCATGAACCTGGCAAAACATGTTTTTAGCAAGGAGAAATTTTAATGTAGCTAACAAGTTGTTTGCTAATAAGTATTTTTACTGTCTAAGCAGGAACTTCTCTGTCTCTTTCTCTTTGTCTCTTTTTGTCTCTCTCTGTCTCTCTGTCTCTGTCTCACGCGCGCGTGCACACACACACACACAGCCTAATAAGTCAAGAATGATGGAACTTGACAATCCTGTGGGGCTTGATCGTTTGTGACAGGAAGCTTAGGCCCTAGCTATAGCTGCCTAACTTATCTCTTAAAGATTCACTGGATATTTATTAGTCTGTAAGCATCCCAGGCCAGATATCTATGGTTTGGTATATGAAATCCATGTCTCCTTTTACTCTACCCCATTCATTACAAATTGAAGAGAGCAGGTTCAACTGTTTCTACTTATCTTGGGGGGCGGTATAGAGCCAAACCTCTAAAATTTCCCCTTAACCAATTCTTAAGATTAGGCTGGAAAAAGACTTTCAGTAAGGGCAACCTGGGTGGCAAATCTAAGTCCCTTAAGGACTAGATTTATATCACCAATCTTATTTGAGGCTTAAAACTAAAGAAAACCACAAATTGCATTTAATGGCTTACATGAAATATTATTTCAATATTTTAAAATAGGTGTCCTGTGTAGTCTTTATTTTGGCACATGTGACTGTTGTAACACACTTGAGGATTTGAGTGCTACTGCTGTATTAATTTCTTACTATAAGGCTAAGTGATGGACCTAATTAACTCTTCCCTATAAGGGATTGGATACATTTATCACTTATTATATGGTAAAACAGCAAGTACAACCCCAATTTAAAAAAAAACTGTTTTTGTATGCAGATGAAACTTTTATATTAAGTATAGTTTGCTAAAAAAACAACCAAAAACCTTTTGCTTGCATATTAAAATTGAATGCTTTTCTTTTATGTATATCTGCTTATAAAGTGATGGCTTACATGCCAAAAGTCTAAGTTTTCTCTATCTTTAGTAATTTTTTTCTTTTCTTTTTTTCTTGAGGGGCAATGAGAGTTAAGTGACTTGCCCAGGATCACACAGTTAGTAAGTGTCAAGTGTTTGAGGTCGGATTTGAACTCAGATCCTTCTGAATCCAGGGCCAGTGCTTTTATTAACTGTGTCACCCAACCGCCCCACACCTTCAGTAATTTTTGACAAGAAGGCTTTGCCCTCTCTTGCCCTTTCCCCCAACATCCCTCTCTCCACCCCCACACCTAAGGATCATATCAAGGATAATTAATAACATTTATAATGGAGAGGAACCTAACCTTGACTTAATAGTTGCCTTCCAAGATTACTGGATGCATATCATCATTTGACTAATTATAAGAAACTGCCACTATCATACGTACTCCCACCTAGATAACATACATCTATACCTGAAGCAATTGAAGGTGTTAAATGTGTGCAAAGACAAAATCAGTTTAGATTTTGTCCACGAACTCAAGTGTTTTTTGTTGAGTCATTTCAAGGGGTTTTCTTGGCAAAGATACTGGAGTCATTTGCCATTTCCTTCTCCAGCTCATTTTATAGATGAGGAAACTGAGGCAAACAGTGTTAAATGACTTGCTGGAGGTCACACAGCTAGTAAGGGTCTGAGGCCGGATTTGAATTCATGAAGATTAATGTTCTTTTTTTTTTTTTTTGTGAGGCAATTGGGGTTAAGTGACTTGCCCAGGGTCACACAGCTAGTAAGTGTCAAGTGTCCGAGGCCAGTCCTTCTGACTCCAGGGCCAGTGCTTTATCCACTACACCACCTAGCTGCCCCGAAGATGAATCTTCTTGATTCTAAGTGCAGCACTCTGTCTATTGCACCACCCAGCCATCTTCAACTCCAGTGTACTTGAGTGAACTCAACTATATTCTGGCCAATATTGCCTCCTCCCACATCTTTAAGGCCAGATACTAAAGTAATATCTTTCTGATAATTGATGTAAGAAGTGGACCTTTTTTTCTATATAACCTTATGTTGAATTGTTGGCATTGATTCATTCTGTATCCTCACATAAGTGTGAGTGTTTGTGTTAGTTTGTGGGCAGATGAGATATGACAAGGATGAGTACAGTCTTGACCAAACACTCCTATCAATCACTTGGAAGCATGCCAGGGTACCCTGGCAGCTTTGGTATTCTTAGACAGATACTTGGTATCCATCCAAGATCTGGCTATTTGTGCCATACCCTTCAATAAATCCTATGGGAATACATGAGTTCTATGTTTGAGGGTAGGGTTTTTTTCACTTTTTAGTGGTATGGCAGACCATACCTCTATAATTCTCCTCACTAACCACATTACTGCCCACATTAGAAACCATATCCTGGGGAAATTCTGCCCTGCTCACTTCTTCAACTCTTAGAATTAGTCCTTGAGTCTATGAATAGAAGTCTTAGGATGACTACATCATAAATCCAAGACTAGAAATTATATTAGAAGTTATCTAGGGGCAGCTAGGTGGCGCAGTGGATAGAGCACCGGCCTTGGAGGCAGGAGTACCTGAGTTCAAATCCGGCCTCAGACACTTAACACTTACTAGCTGTGTGACCCTGGGCAAGTCACTTAACCCCAACAGTCTCACTTAAAAAAAAAAAAAAGAAGTTATCTAGGGTAGGTCTTAAACTTTTTCCACTCATGATCCCTTTTATCCTGAGAAATTTTTACATGACCCCAGGTATGTAGCTATATAAAATAGATATACATAACCTTTTACTATTGCCAAATTTTTCATGACCCTCCACATTGTTATTTGATCCCATATGGGGTCATAACAAACAGTTTAAGAAGTGTTGATGTAGGCCAACACCTTCATTTTACAGGTATGGAAACTGAGGACATGGTGGAAAAAGACAGGATTTGAATTCAAGTCTTTTGTGACTCCAAGTACCATGGGGGTAAAAAATCTCAGATTAAGGAATTTTTTATGAATGCATTGCTTATAGTCATCTATTCTCATGATTAGTATTAGCAACCATATTCTTTAAGTGACTAAAAACATAATAATTAGGTAAAAACCTAATTAAAAGGTAAAGGGATGAAAATTTAATAGTAGCCCAAAACAACATAAAAAGGTCCCACATTCATACTATCAGGATCTTGTAGCCCTTGACCTGGAATCATTAGTGATAAGAAGGGCTCAGAAGATGTTGTAAAAGTCATAGCTATCACTGCCTTTGTATCACAGAACATCATTGACCAATTCCCTTTGTCCAAGATTTCAGGCTTGCCTCCAACCCAATATATAAGATTTTCCCAGGGACATAAACAAAGAAAACTGCCCAGCAAAACATTAGATTCACTGGAGCTATTAAAAGTCTCACTTGGCTTTCTTTTCTGGATCCTACCGAGACAATCATCACTTTGCCCAAGGTAGTGTTGGAGCATTTTAGGAGTACTAAGCCAGAGGTAATGTTTTCCTGCTTTTCTCTAGAGCCTGCAGGCTGGTGCCTTCTGTAGTGGCCGGAAGTGGCTGCTATGTTCCTGCTCTCATAGGGAGGCCTATCTGCCTCCCTAATTGTGTTATGACATGAATGCTGTTAAAATCATTCCTTATTTATATTCCTGTGAAATAAAGAATAAAATTTGGAAATGTGCAAAAGTAAAATGGGGTGCTTTGGGATATAGTGGGCTCCCTGTCACATGAAATCTTCAAACAGTGAAAATGTTTGGTTACAGTATAGGAATATTACAGAGGAAGTTCAGATCAGGTAATGCTGAATTCCTCATTTTAGACTCAGGGGAGGAGACAGAGACAGAAAGAAACAGAGACAGAGACAGAGACAGAGGGAGAGGGAGAGAGAGAAACAGAGAGGGGGAGGGAGGGGGAGAGAAAGAGAGGTGGTGGGTACACAGAAACAGAAACACAGACAGACAGACGGACAGAAACAGAGTAAATGAGAGGTGTATACCCTCAAGAAGTTTACTTTCTAATAAAGGAAGACAATCAGTAAAGAGAAAGCAAAAAGCAGGAAGCTGTAAATGGTGGGTAGGATAGTCACCTAAGAAATCTGGAGAGTGAGAATTAATTTAGCTGGTAGTAAAATGTTCATATCTGGGGCCCCTCATGAAATTGGGGCCAGAGCCAGGGACTCCCTGATTAGTAGAGCAGGCCACAGGGCAGAGGCATTTGGAAGGGGGCAAGGTGGCTGGCAAGGACTAACTCCAGTCTTGACTCAAGCCCCTGTTCTTACGGTTGGGTCCTCGCTATCTGCTGCTAGCCCCCTCTGGACATTAACCACTGGTCTGTCTGGTGGATTTCTACCTAATAGCTGGCAGCTGCTTCACCTCTACCCTCCTCTTCTGACACTAGGTTTCATCTATGAGCTGGCATCCCTTCCACTGCCCACTAGTGACTCTCACCTGTGCTAATGCCTGCCTCGTTCTCCTGATGCCTTCACTATACCTTCTTTCCTAGACTTCTTCCTATTTCCCACAGTGGGTATTTTCCCACTCATTCATTAAGCCAACACACACTGAGTATTTGCTATACACAAGACATTGTCCTTTGCCTGATGGGGATACATAAATCCTGCCTGATCCTGACAGTGTAAGCTGTCCAGTCTCAGGCTTCATCTTTAATGACCGCGATCTCCAGTGGTTGTTCTCTTTCTTCACTATAGACACTGCAAAAGCCAGGATGATTTCTCTGTTTTTATGTTCATTTTTGTACTTTAAAAGTAGACAGGAACCTGAATTGTAAAAACCTAACCTTGGGCTATTTTTATTCACATGTAAATTGAAATGTGGGACAGAGGCAATTACCTAGATAACTCAGGCAAAAAATGCTTTCAACTGAAAATATTCAGATAATAGAGGTAATGTTTTCATTTTGGCCTGAATTATCCAGACAGTTGCTTCCATTCTCCATTTCCTTTTGCATAGTCAGAAAGTATATTCCTTACCTGTCAGTATAAAGTCTTAAATTTGAACATTTGATTTTTATAGGAAGAGGGCAGCTAGTTGGCTCAGTGGATGAAGCACTGGCCCTGGATTCAGGAGGACCTGAGTTCAAATCCAGTCTCAGTCACTTAACACTTACTATCTGTGTGACCCTGGGCAAGTCACTTAACCCCCATTGCCCTGCCCCCCCCCCAAATAGTAACAGGATTTTTATAGGAAATAGTTCATAGGAATTAATGAAATCCTTAAACATTTTAGCTTGTCTTCCTCTCAAAGCCTTTCTTCACAGAATTATGTTACTGTGGGATGAGCACTAGACTTAGAGTGAAAAGATCTGAATTGGAATCCCAACTACTAGCTACATGTATGGCCTGGGACAAGATACCTGATTATTTTAGGCCTTGGTTTTTTCAACTGTAAAATGAGCAAGTTGGCTGAGGATCTCTAAGGGACTTTCGAGTGTGAATATTTTGTAAAATTCCTGAAAAATACATGCCCCTTGAGGTCAGGGTCTGTTTTGGTTTTGTATCTCTTGTGCCATGCACATACTAGGTATGTTTAGTAAGTGTCAAATAGATTTTAAAATCAAAATGGTGTAGCCCAAAGCATAGGAAGACTGAAGGCAAACAGACCAAACTTTATTTGTCTAGAATAATGTAGAAAGGATGAAAAAATTGAACATTCATTGGAAAGTGGATTGTTTTGATATATTTGGGTTGGGGAAGTAAACATTTGGGCAACTAAGGAAGAGGAAAGGAGATTTCAGTTCTAGGCCTGACTCTGCCATTAAACGGCTAACTATTTTGGGCCATCATAGTTGCCCAACAACCAATTTATTCAATGAGAACATTAAGTATTGACATACTCCTTACCATAGTTGTCCCAGATCTTCTCTTCTTCCTTTAAGGCTGTATTCTACCTCCCCCCATTCAATCTTTTTTTTGTGAGGCAATTGGGGTTAAGTGACTTGCCCAGGATCACACAGCTAGTAAGTATCAAGGGTCTGAGGTCGGATCTGAACTCAGTTCCTCCTGAATCCAGGGCACGTGCTCTATTCACTGTGCCACCTATCTGCTCCCCCCCCCCATACAATCTTAAAAGATAACTGTTTTACTGAGAAGACTGAAGACTCCCAGGGTGAACTCTCAATTTACCTTTTTATGTTCTTTTCAAACTTTCAAAGTTCTGACCCATCTTTTTCTCCTCTACCCCAGTGTCAGGGAAGAGGTAGCCTCCCTTCTTGCCAAAGTCCTTTGAATGTTATATCTTCTCTTGTAGGTGCTTTGTGAATATTTAAGTTTAATTGAAATAGATGTGTGATTTTGACATGGGCAGGCTGCTTTCTTCATCTTTTTATCTCTGTCAACCCACTCACTTTCACAAAGTGTTGAATAAATGCTTGTTCATTTGATTGTCTCTATCCATCTGTCTGTCTGTCTGTCTCCCTCACATACCCACACACCTCAATAAAATAATGTAGCTCTATGAGTTGATTTCTAGAGTCCCTTCAAGCTCCTAGAATCCATGGTTCTACATTCCTGCATTTTAGTTAACATGTTGAGGATGAAGTGATTGGTTGGGGGGGGGGGCGGGAATGAAGTAAGTGCCTACCGTGCATCTGACATTGTGTTAAGCATTTTACAAGCATCTCATTTGATCCCCACAACACCCATGTGGTAGGTGCAACTATTACCCCCATTTTACAGTTGAGAAAACTATGGTTAAGTAGTTTTCCCAAGGTCACAAAACCAGTAAGTTTCTGAGGCTAGGTTTTTACTTGGGTCATCCTGATTCCAGCCCAGTGCTCTTTCTCCCTGAACTGAATGGCCTCCACACTACTGTAATTTTTGAGTTATTTTGCTAGGTTTTTATCATCTTTCTGCTGCTCCCACTGCTGTTAGGATATTAGCTGTCATTTCTTGCAGCAGCCAAGAAGCCTTCCTCTGGATATCCTTCTTTACCCCCCTAATTTGCTTCCTCTAACCTCCTGTATGCTTGGAAGCAAAATCAAACCAACAAATTTATTAGAATTGTTGGCCTGGAGCAGAGACCTGAGTGACCCTCTTAAGAGACAAGTGTTATGGCTGAATTTAGTGTATAGACTTTGTGACATCTAAACAGGCCATTCAAGGCCTTTTTTTCCTTTTCTGGCCTTCAGCTATACTCCAGACTGAAGAAATGACCAAATAGTCATGGAGAGGTGAGAAGTTTCTCCATGTAGTAATAGATTTATGCAAGTTAAACATCTGTCTACATAATAAACAAATCAGAGCACAGTGTATGCATGAGTTTCACTGGGCAATCCTAATGACTTCTTGACTAAATGTTCATACTATCATTTTCTTAACATTTTCCCCTTGAAAAGCAAACTTTGTCTTGGGGACCAGGAACCAAATATTAATAATGTTTATATCATCTCCATGAGCACAATTTAAAATGTAGAACCTGGGTTAATCCCTAATGAAAAATGGATAGAGGTGCTAAGAGTGTTCAACAGTTTTAAGAGTTAATATTGTGACTATCAGGCCTGTGCTAAGCAACCAGTCCCATGCATTTAAAAAAGGCCCAAGAATGAACCTGGCTTTGCTGAATTTAGATTTAGGAAATAAATCTGTTTGGCAAGTTTTGATTCAGTTGAATTCAGGTAAATTCAATATACAACCACAGGATTTTGGAGCCTGGGCAGGGTCCTCAGGGGCCAGCTAATCCATGCTTACCTGGAAAAGAAACTTCTCCACAGCATAATGGTTGTCTAGTCTTTGTTTAGACTCCTAAAGGCCAGGAGCTCTTTCCTATAGAAGTAGCCCATTCCATTGTTGGATAGTCCTAATCGTTAGGAAGTCTTTTGCCTTCCTGGCATTGACCCTATATGTGTGTATGTTTGCAATGAGAAGCATGGCATAGTGAATGGACAGTTCAAATCCTGCCTTTGACACTTACTAGCTTTGCGACCCTGAGCAAGTCATTTAAGACCTCATCTGTAAAATGAGGAAAGGGGTAGAGTGGTAAGGAGCTGGATTGGGTGGCTTCTATAATCTTTTTTTTTTTTTATATAAGCTCTAAACCCAAGATCCAAAGAGTAGGAAAAGTTTCCTAGAGAAGATGGGAGAGACTGATGTCTAGAATCTAGGCAATCAATGAATATTCTCAACTAGACCCCTGCTTTTCTTTTAGGCTACACTTATTTAAATGACTCTCATGTTCCTGGCTGCTCTTGCAAGTTGAATATCTGAAGCAGGGAGGAAAAATAAAGAAAAGATGGTATTTTTCCACCAGCTTCTTCACTGAAGAACTGAGTGACAAGCTTAATTGCTATCCCTCAAGACAACCCTACCCTCACAGGGAGGTAATTCTTAATGGAATAAAGAGGAGGAGGCATGCAATAATAAAGCAAATCTGGGGAATCCTTAGGGACTTGCTATCAATACTATGATTCAAATTAATATTGTACCTGATGATATGGCATGTTTTCATAGCCTGAGTGAGACAGAAAATAAATCCTATTCGTTATCCAACACCTTTAACTCAAGAATAAAAACATCTCACTTAACATTCATTTACCCCATGTAGAACAATGGGGCTTGGTCATTGACCATTAGTCCTTAACTTCTAGGCTTGTTTCTAGATTGGATATCTGTGAAGCAATATGACTTCTGTTTTACAGATGAGGCTAATTAGGCACAGATATACAAAGCTATGCACAGCAGGTTAGCTGCAAACAAAACAAAACAAAGACACCACACCTCAGTAAATGATAAAGTAATAGTATACCAGGGAAATTAGCTCTGTGGGACTCCAGAAGAGCTGAATTTGGTCCCTCCTGACCCATCTTGCATACTTTGTACCAGAGGTATCAAACACAGAGCCTGCCTAGAAAACAGATTAAAATGTAATTGGGAAATATTTACCAAAATAAATAAAAATACAATAAAACACAGATAATTTTACATTTTAAGACTAAATCAATATACAGCCTACATGGATCCTTATGTATGCATTGGTGGGTCCCCTTTCTATTTGAGTTTGATGCCATTTTTCTGGACCAATATTCATAGAGTTGGAGCTAGACAGGACCACAGAAACCATCTAATGCAACTCCCTTACTTTACAGATGAGAACAATGAGGTCCACAGTGGTTCAGTGACTTACCCAAAGTCACACAGGTAGGAAATTTTAAAAAGATTAGAAACCCAGTCCTTTGACTTCAAATTCAGTGTTCTTTATTTTGACTGCACCAAGTCAGGTGAAATAAAATACTTATATAAGCTGCCATTCTTTTTAACGTTCTTCACGATTTCAGAACTCAAACATTCTTCATGAGGTTAATTTGTATCTCAGTGTTCATTTGGAGGAAATTGATCAGGAGAAGACAAAGTTTCAAATATATCAATTGTGGTGAATGGAGAGGGGGACTTCTGGGAAGGGCTGCTAGAAATAGAAAGATAAATTAAGCAGAGCTCAGGAAAGAGGTGGGCATACTCACTAGCTTTTTAAATTCTTCTTTTAAACAAAATTTCCATTCACTGTCGCCTACACCAGTAGATTTATAAATAAAAAAATTATGCTAGAGAAGATTTATAATGCTCTATTTTAAGAGCCCTGAGCGAAGAACTTAAAGAATGACAGAATCCAGAGTTGGAAGGAACTGCAGAGGCCAACTAACCCAACCTGTAACTAAGGAGGAATCCTCTCTCTAGAGTTCTTGACAAGTGTTCATCTCAATTCCTTCTTGAAGGCTCCTAGTCATTGGGAGATACTCCATCTCCTCTTCATTCTACTTGTAGATAGTTTTGATGGTTAAGAAGTCTTTTCTTACAGGTGAAATTTGCGTCTTGGCAACCACCGCCTCTTGCTCTTAATACAGCCCTCTGGGGTCATTTGGAACATGTATGCTCCCATTTCTACATGACTGCTTATCATATATTTGGAGACACCTAGCCTATGTTCTCTTCTCTAGGTTAAACAGCCTCAGGTCCTCCCAGTAATCTTCTTATGGAAGGATGTCCTGACTACTGCCCCAAAGAAGAATCTTACTGTATATCTTTTTTTTACTGTGTATCTTAATGTGTATATTGACTGAGCAGGTACCTCCATATCAATGAGTCACATGGGAAATAGACATTTCCCCATATCAATCTTAACTGAACATAATTCTTACCTGCTTAAATCTTGGAACTGGAGCTGGCAACAGGGCCTGAGGGACAGGGTATGGGGAGGCCTCTGTGTGCTGAGCACAGGATAGCTTCCTCCTTTTTCCTAACTCAGACAATCACAGATGTGCCTAGAGGATGGGCAAAGCAAACCGGACCACTCAGGCGCTCCTGACTCATGCAACCTATGCATGCCTATGAAGACAGGGCTTTTTCTTGAGAATTGAACTAAGGCTAAATTCTTTTGTAAAATTTTATTTTATTTTTTGAAAAAAACAAGCATTTCCATCATATAGTATAATAAAAAGGTGATTGCCCATGAAACTGCAAATCTACTATGTACAACTTGCTATTTCTTTAAAATATATAACACAATTACTATGCAAATATATTTTTTTCTTTTTATCTTTTTTTCTTCCCTTCTGCCCTGCCCTAGAGATGGCCACCATTAGACAGAAATATCATACTGACCTGAACATAATTTCAAGTTATCTTCTAGCAATCAAAGGCAATCAGTATCTTCTGAACATTAACTCCAAGAAGCTATGTATCTTTGTTCCCCCTAGAGACAGGAGCTGCAACTAGGTAGCACAGTAGTTTGACCACTGGACCTTGAGTCAAAAGGACCTGAATTTAAATTTAACTTCAGACACTGATCCTTAATGCAATTCTCTTAATCTCTACTCTACTCAGTTTCTTTATCTATAAAATGGAGATAATAATGGTATCCACCTCCCAAGGTTCTTGTGAGGATAAAATGAGATATTTTTTAAAGTACTTTGAAAAATTTAAAGTAGTATATAAGTACTAACTATTATTATAGAAATAAGTTTCAAGCATGCTGGTAGGTGGTCTTATCTCTTCAGGGAAAATGTCTACCTCTGCATACACTAGTTAGCAACCAGAAGAGAGGATCCTTCCCATTTAAATATATTGCATTCTTATTCTATTAGAAGAGTAATATGAAATCACTGTATATTTGTGGCAGGGGAAAAAACCCAACAATAGAAAACTTAAAGAAAAAAAACTCCTTTAGGATAGAAGGCAATAGCATTTCCAGAACATCTGCACTGATACACTGAACATCACGGACGGGAATAATTTTAAACTGGTGGGAAGATGGTGTCAGACTTTCACTGTAGCCTGCTTCAGTCTAGATTAAAAAAATATCAATCTGTTCATCAGATTCCCTCCTTAAAAAAAAGAAAGCTTATTTATAGTTCTTTGTCAGCGTATCATAAAAAACAGAATGTAAATAAACAAGTTGGAAAAACAAGCTATTAATATTTCTGTCAGGAGGGGCAGTAGCCAGAGAAGATCACACTTAGTAAAGAAAAGTTTGAATGTGAAAAGAAGAAAGATTCAAAGTATTGAGTTTATAACCTATTGTCCTCCTCTGAGGCATCTAGGCATTTAAGCCCTTTGTCACGATTCCTGGTTCCACATTTCCTCTTGTAGTAAACTAAATGAAGTGAAGCCTTAGTAATTTTCAAGTTCCTGATTGTATCAGAATCCATGGATGTTTTATGTCACAGGTTGGTTCCCTTTGTGACCCAAGGCCAGGTCATATCCAAGTTTGTCCCATGACCCTAGATAGCAGACCTGGTCCCTGATGCTGAGGTCCCTGTTGCCTCCAAATAAAACAGTCAAAAGAATAATGATGATGAAGATGGCAATGGCTGGCATTTCTATTGTGCTTTAAGGTTTAAATTTGATCCTCACAACAACCCCGTGAAGCCAGCGTTGTTAAGTTTTAACTATTGTCAATTCACAGATGAGAAAATTGGACCTCAGGTATCTAAAAGAGGAGATGGATTCTGAGGCACCTTCAAAGTCTAAATCAATAATTCTACAAAGTTCAGGCATGTCGAGTGACCTAGAAAGTGGAGGAGGTGATATTCAAACTCAGGTCACAGGATATTAGAGTCAGGAAATATCTTAGAGATCATCCACTCAAATAATTTCATTATACAAATGAGGAAACTCCTCCTGCCCCACCCCAGGTCACACAAGTAGTAAAATGGCAGAAGCGGAAGTTGAATTCATCTTGAAAGTTTTTGAATGCAAGTACTATATGCTTTCTAGCATGATAGACTGATCTTTCTACTATATCTGGACAAAGTCCTTGTGGCCTAAGCAGTATAGAAAAAAACCTTAGGGGGTCACAAACATTTATACACAGGCATGAAAGAAGATGGCACCCTAAGATCACTGACCATGTGGAAGATCCCTTGGATCAATGACCTTGTCCTAATCTTCTGAGGAATAATTTACTGCTGGGGGCAGTCATATCACTAGGGCTTCTCTAGCATTTGGTGAACCCGCTGCCCACATCCCAAAGTGCCTTTCTGTTCTAAATATATGATCCTATGATCAGATCTTGCTTTGATACTTAAATAGCTCTATTCCTAATGAATGAAGTTAGGGAGTAGCTGGTAACAGCTGCCCTAGTGGCTGGCAGGCCACTGCTGTGCCTATGGGCATGCCAAAGGGGTCCTTGGGCTGGGTTTTCCTAATCTTTGTGAATTTTGAAGTCAATTTCTTTTAGATATCCCAGTATTACAAGTATTATCTGAGTGGTAAAGAGAGGGAGAAAGGAAGAACAAATAGCAAGGACTATCTTCATAAATCTAGTTTGTTCTCTATTACTTTTAGAATTTTTAGTCATCATCGTGGTCATCGTCATCCCTAGCATTTACATAGTACCTTAAGGTTTACAAAGCCCTTTACAAATACAGCATTTTATCCTAACCACCACCTTGGGCAATAAGTGCTATTGTCTCCATTTTATGCATGAGGAAACTGAGGCACGGAGAGGTTGTGACTTACCCAGGGTACAGTCAGTGTCTGAGGTCATATTTGTACTCGGGATTCCCGACTTTTCAATTCCAGTGCTTTACCCACTGCACCACCAGAGCAATGTAAATAATGCGTATTCATTCATTGGGCTGAGTGATTGATTTTGAGCTATTGAGTATTCCTTGTAAATGATGACAGTTTAACTGTATCATACATTTTAGGCAAATCATCTGATGTTATAGAAATGTAGAGGTCATATATGTGTGTGCATGTGTGTATATGTGTTTTACGGACCTATGATTTCATTGGTATAGGGAACTTCCAACCAAAGCAATTATCTGCCCTGCAATTTATAGTATATTACACTGCTAGTTTGTGCCAGAAGCAGAATTTTAACCCAAATCTTCCTTACTCCAAGGCTACTCCGAACTGTCTGTCTTCTCTGCAATTCTCTTAAACATCCCTTGTCAAATGGTCAAAACCCATTGGTAGGCAGAGGTCTACTGAGAGGATAATACCTATCCCCTTTAAACACAGAGCAAGCCTGGAAAACACTACTCGGGGAATATATTGTACACTTGGAGTTTCAAAGGAAATTAAATTTGTTAATTGCAAGCAAGATACCAGTCCCTGTTCCTAATTCCTCTCTTCTCTTCTCCCCTCTCTTTCTCCCCTCTTCCAACCTTATCTGAGTGGTTGGAAACCTTAAGGAACTATTAAGTTCATACAAAGGGGTCCTGGGAAAATGAAAATACCCTTCAAAGCATGGTTTATGTGTTCGTGATTCTAAAATATGTGGATTAAGATTGATTTTCAAAGCAAGAGCTGCAAAATTGAGGTAGAAATTACATGCTTCCCAAATGGAGATGGTTGACAAACTCAGAATGTGTTCAGCCACATCATTCAATCCTGCACTTTATGGGTGTTGTAATTCACTTTTCCATCAGGCACAAGGAACTGTGAACAATTGCATTAACCCATTCATTACCAAGAGAATCATGTATTGCTAGATCAGAATGGAAATGAATTCACAATGAACTTAATTCTGATCATGACTTCACGGAGGATTTGGATTGCAGCACTCAGAACAGCAATTCTGAGATGATTAAATGCAGTCATTTAATCGGTTCCTAACTCTAATCAGGAAGTTAGAGGATTTCTTTTTGCCAATATCAGATTTAGTAAGCACAAATGTTCTTTTATTTCTGTGAAATTAAATTGCTTATTAGTAGGGAAAATTCTTGAAGCTTTAGGACCAGGAGTGAATTTGGTTTATTTTTCTACGCACATTTGCTTGCATTTTCAGTGCCTAACACAAAGCAGGTGCTTAATTGTAAGGACTTGAGTATCCTCCCTGCCTTCTCAATAAAGAAGTGAAGGGCAAGCTCAAATCTAACGTCACACTGTCAAAGAAAGACCAGCAGTAATAGCAGAAACTCCCTTTTCTGATGGTTGAGAGTTTAAATGTGAACTACCTGCTGATTTCTTAGGTTTCCCCCCTACCTCCCATGATTCAGCACCAGTTCTAAGCCTTGACATATACTCCAGATCAGAATTTTTCTTTCCTTGCCCTCAGTGCCTGGTCCTACTTGATCCTAATAAGTATCCTATAAAAACCCACCCCACTTGACCAATTTTAGATGCCTAATTCCATCTAGGATCCCACTGGACTGCCGGGTGTCAATGCTCCCTAATCATCCCTTTATATTGTATCTTCCCTCACTAAAGCTTGCTTGCTTTGCTTTCTCTCTGCCAGCTCCCATATTGTTCTGTGTTTTGTGGTTTTCACCTCCTGACCATGGCAATTTTCTCCTTTGAAGTATCAGACATTTCCCATATAAAAATGTGATTGATGTGTGAATTGTTTATTACACTTTTTACATGTATAAGGTTTCTGCCCTCTATGTGCCCAGGGTTGCTCAGGAGAGGTACTAATGGTCTCAGTAAACACACCTACCTTCTGCGCCTTGGTTTAGGGTACTCTATGACCCCAAGGGCCTCCCTCCTTCTCCCTGAGACCATGGCTATTATTAGGAGCCATGGCTGAAACCTTCTACCCCTCAGACTTTTCTCCTTAGCAACCTAAATGGTAGATAAAAGAGACTGCCACTTTTTTTTTATTATACCGTGGAATCCTGAACCTCACTAAACCAGTAATAAGACATTAATCAATGTCCATTGAATCTTATTTTTGATACCATGGAGACAAGATACTTGAGGATGTGGTATCTTAAAGGTATGTGCTTTAATTGCTTATTTGATCATAAATTCAGTTTCTAATTGTAGAAAATCTGTAATAAATGAGCCAGCAGATGTGACTGCAGAGCTAATAGGAATAATCTTCAAAAGATCTTAGAGAATGTACCAGAGAGGGCTAAATGTTATTCTGATTTTCAAAATCAGGAAAAAAATAGTATCTGTGAACCTCTAACAGAGGGCTAGTGACCACAGAGAGTCATCATTTCCTTTTCTGACAGCTTCTAAACAAGTAGATCAGAGATTTGCTTGAGATCCTTCAGTAAGATTTCAGCAAAGACAACAACTGTGGGCTAGGTGCTATATTTATCCCCATTTTACAGATGTGGAACCTGAGGCAAACAGAGGTCAAGTCACTTGCCTAGGGTCACAAGGCTGGTAAGTATCTGATGCTGGATTTGAACTCAGTCAGGTCTTTTTACCTTGACCTCCATGGCTCGGTCCACTGTATCACCTAGCTGACTAATACACTTAAAGCTTTCAGTATGGTCAAAGCAAAGGTCCCCTGAGTTGGGATTCAGAACCCCTGAAGTATTGCCTGTTTTTGCAGTGTGGCTCTGAGCATTTTGTCTAATCTCACAGTGTCTTAGTTTCCTCAGGCAATATGGGGTTAATGACATTTGCATTGACTATCTCATAAGATTCTTTTTTGGGGGGCGGGGTGCAGCTAGGTGCAGTGGATAAAGCACCAGACCTGGATTCACAAGGACCTGAGTTCAAATCCAGCCTCAGATACTTGACACTTACTAGCTGTGTGACCCTGGGCAGGTCACTTAACCCTCATTGCCCTGCCCCTTCCAAAAAAAAAAAATCAAAGGAAGAATAATCCAAGGAGATTTTTTTTCTGGGGGTGGGGGAGATTTTTGATATTTGAGATATTTGAGATTTCATCAATGAAGATAATGATCAGTGGGGAAATTTCATTTATTGATGTAGATGAATAATTTTTCTGGATCTATAGTCATAGAATGTTGTTTAGACATGCGGGCCAAGATGGAGGAGAGGAAGCAGCAAGCCGCCTGAGCTCTCCTTCTGTTCCCTCAAAAAGAACATTAAATCAAGCCTCTGGACGGATTCTGAAACTACAGAACCTGCAAAGGGACAGAGAGACACAGTCCTCCAACCAGAGATAATTTAGAAGACTTCAGGAAAAGGTCAGTCTGACTCGGGCAAAAGAGAGGCCCAGCACAGGGCAGCAACCCAGCGCCGAGGGGGTCAGGGCAAGTCAGCAGGAGTTGCGGGCCACAGCCGAACAACTGGGGCCCCTGGAACCTGGTTCAAAAATCTGGTGGCCAAGAAGGACAGTGGAAAAACCTACCTGCACTGGCCAGGAGGGCCACGAATGGGTCAGGCGGGAACAGACGCCTGGAGTGGGAGCCTGGCTGGCCGAGCACACCCAAACAGGAAGTGCAGGGGGGGGATCTCCACACACCATAAAGGCCTCAGAGTAAAAAGCCAGTCACACAGCACCTATACCCCTGCACAAGAAGCCCAAAACAGGGACCCTGGTGCCCCCAGAGCAGACCTCAACTTAAAAAATAAATAAATAAGCTGCAATAATGAGTAAGAAGCAAAAAAGAGCCCTCTCCATTGAGAGCTTCTGTAACAATAGGGAAGAAGCCAATGAAAACTCAGATGAGGACAATACCCTCAAATTACCTATATGTGAAGCCTCACGAGGGAAGGAGAATTGGTCTCAAGAACAAAAAGCCTTCCTGGAAGAGCTCAAAAAGGATATTAAAAATCAATTGAGGGGCAGCTAGGTGGCGCAGTGGATAGAGCACCCGCCTTGGAGTCAGGAGTACCTGAGTTCAAACTCAGCCTCAGACACTTAACACTTACTAGCTGTGTGACCCTGGGCAAATCACTTAACCCCAACTGCCTCACTTAAAAAAAAAATCAATTGAGAGAAGTAGAAGAAAAAATGGGGAGAGAAATGAAAGCAAAACAAGAAAACTATGAAAAAAGAATCAGCAGCCTGGAAAAGGAAGCACAAAGATTGACTGCAGAAAACAATTCCTTAAAAAATTCATCTGGCCAAATGGAAAAAAAAAGGTACATAATCTTACTGAAGAAAACAATGCCTTAAAAATTAAAATTGGACACTTGGAAGATAAGGAATCCATGAGACACCAGGAATCAGTCAAGCAGAATCAAAAAAATGAAAAAATAGAAGAAAATGTGAAAAACCTCATTGGAAAGACAACTGATCTGGAAAACAGATCGAGGAGAGAGAATTTGAGAATCATTGGACTGCCTGAAAGCCATGACCAGAAAAAGAATCTAGACACCATAGTCCAGGAAATTATTAAGGAGAACTGCCCTGATATCATAGAATCAGAGGATAAAATCATCATTGAAAGAATCCACTGATCACCTCCTGAGACCCCAAAAGGAAAACTCCAAGGAATATCGTAGCCAAATTCCAGAATTATCAGGTGAAGGAGAAAATACTCCAAGCAGCCAGAAAGAAGCAATTTAAATATCATGGAGCCACAGTCAGGATTGCTCAAGACCTGGCAGCTTCAACATTAAAGGACCGCAAGGCTTGGAATATGATATTCCGGAAGGCAAAGGAGCTTGGATTGCAGCCAAGAATCTATTACCCAGCAAAAATGTACATTTTCTTTCAGGGGAAAAGATGGACATTTAATGACATTGGGGACTTTCAATCTTTCCTGGTGAAAAGACCAGAACTGAATAGAAAATTTGATCTCAACATACAAGACTCAAGAGAAGTTTAAAAAGGTAAACAGAGGGGGAAAAAAAGTTACCCTATTACGTTAAACTGTTTATATCCCTACATGGGAAGATAATACTCATAACTCTTAAGAATTGTAAATGTATTTGGGCAGAGAGAAGGACTTTACACAGAGGGTATAAATATAAATTGTCTTTGATGTGATGATTCAAAAAAAATATTAAGGGGTTAAAAAGGGAGTCTATGGGGAGGAGAGGAAAGGGGAGGTAGAAGGGGATGAATTATATCATATGAAGAGGTGAAAAAAAACCTATTACAATAGAGGGAAAGAAAGGAGGGGTGAACATTGTTTCAACCCTATTCTCATTAGATTTGATTCAAAGAGGTAATAACATATACGTTCATTGGGATAAAGAAACAACTCATACTTTAGGGAAGCAAAAGGGGAAGGGAAAGGGGTGGACTGATAGAAGGGAGGACAAAAGCAAGGGAGAAAAGGGTAAAGAAAAGAGAGGGGGGTGATAAAAAGGGAGGGCAGATTGGGGGAGGCAGGGGTAAGAAGTAAAATGTAAAAAGAAGGGGGGGAAAGTACAAAGGGGGTAAATAGAATGGAGGGGAATAGACAGTCAGTAATAATAACTGTGAATGTGAATGGGATGAACTCTGCTATAAAACAGAAGTGAATTGCAGAGTGGATTAAAAACCAGAATCATACAATATGCTGTTTACAAGAAACACATTTGAAGCAGAGAGATACACACAGAGTAAAGGTAAAAGGCTGGAGCAGAATATATTATGCTTCACCTAAAGTAAAAAAAGCAGGGGTATTAATCCTTATCTCAGAAAAAGCGCAGGCAAAAATAGATCTCATTAAAAGAGATAAGTAAGGAAATTACATCTTGCTAAGAGGTACTATAGATAATGAAGTAATATCAATATTAAATATGTATCCACCAAGTGGTATAGCATCCAAGTTCTTAGAGGAGAAGTTAAATGAGTTACAAGAGGAATTAGACAGTAATACTATACTAGTGGGGGATCTGAATCTCCCCCTCTCAGAATTAGATAAATCTAGCTGAAAAATAAATAAGAAAGAAGTGAAAGAGGTGAATAGATTACTAGAAAAGTTAGACATGATAGATGCCTGGAGAAAATTGAATGGGGATAGAAAGGAATATACCTTTTTCTCAGCAGTACATGGCACATTTTCAAAAATTGACCATGTATTAGGGCACAAAAACATCATAGTTAAATGTAGAAAGGCAGAAATAGTAAATGCATCCTTTTCAGATCATGATGCAATAAAAATTACATGTAAGAAAGAGCCAGGGAAAAGTAGAATGAAAATCAATTGGAAACTAAATAATTTCATTCTAAAGAATGAATGGGTCAAACAAGAAGTCATAGAAACAATCAATAACTATATCCAAGAAAATGACAATAATGAGACAACATACCAAAATCTATGGGATGCAGCCAAAGCAGTGCTTAGGGGAAAATTTATAGCTCTAAATGCTTACATGAATAAAAAAGAGAAAGAGGAGATTAATGAATTGGGCATGCAACTTAAAAAGCTAGAAAAAGAACAAATTAGAAATCCCCAATTAGATACTAAATTAGAGATCCTGAAAATCAAAGGAGAAATTAATAAGACTGAAAGCAAAAAAAACCCTATAGAATTAATCAATAAAACTAAGAGCTGGTTTTATGAAAAAAACAATAAAATAGATAAAATATTGGTTAATTTGATTAAAAAAAAAGAAAGAAGAAAACCAAATTACCAGTATTAAAAATGAAAAAGGGGATGTTACCACCAATGAAGTGGAAATTAAATCAATAATTAGGAATTATTTTGCCCAACTGTATGCCAATAAATTTGACAATCTAAATTAAATAGATGAATATTTACAAAAATGCAAACTGCCCAGGTTAACTGAAGAGGAAATAAAATCCTTAAATAAACCCATATTAGAAAAAGAAATTGAACAAGCCATTAATGAACTCCCTAAGAAAAAATCCCCAGGGCCAGATGGGTTTACGGGTGAATTTTACCAAACATTTAAAGAACAATTAATTCCAATATTATACAAATTATTTGGAAAAATAGGTGAAGAAGGAGTTCTACCAAATTCGTTTTATGACATAAATATGGTGGTGATAGCAAAACCAGGCAAAGCAAAAACAGAGAAAGAAAATTATAGACCAATTTCCCTAATGAATATTGATGCTAAAATCTTAAATAAGATATTAGCAAGGAGATTACAACAAGTGATCACCAGGATAATACACTATGACCAGGTGGGATTTATACCAGGAATGCAGGGCTGGTTCAACATTAGGAAAACTATTAACATAATCAACCACATCAATAAGAAAACCAACCAAAATCATATGATTATCTCAATAGATGCAGAGAAAGCTTTTGACAAAAATATAACACCCATTCCTAATAAAAACACTGGAGAGTTTAGGAATAGGGGGAGCTTTCCTTAAAATAATAAACAGTATCTACCTAAAGCCATCAGCAAGTATTATATGCAATGGAGATAAATTAGAGGCCTTCCCAATAAAATCAGGGGTGAAACAGGGATGTCCATTATCACCCCTATTATTTAATATTGTCCTAGAAATGTTAGCTTTAGCAATCAGAGAAGAGAAAGGAATTAAAGGAATTAGAATAGGCAATGAGGAAACAAAACTATCACTCTTTGCAGATGATATGATGGTATACTTAAGGAATCCTCGAGAATCAACTCAAAAATTACTTGAAACAATTAACAACTTTAGCAAAGTAGCAGGATATAAAATAAATCCACATAAATCATCAGCATTTCTATACATGACCAACAAAGTCCAGCAGCAAGAGATAGAAAGAGAAATTCCATTTAAAGTAACAGTAGATAATATAAAATACTTGGGAGTCTACTTGCCAAGACAAACTCAGGAACTCTATGAACACAACTACCAAACACTCTTCACACAAATCAAATCGGATCTAAATAATTGGAAAGATATCAATTGCTCATGGATAGGTAGAGCTAATATAGTAAAAATGACAATACTGCCTAAATTAATTTACTTATTCAGTGCCATGCCAATCAGATTACCTAAAAATTATTTTATAGAGCTAGAAAAAATAATAACAAAATTCATCTGGAAAAACAAAAAATCAAGAATATCCAGGGAAATAATGAAAAAAAATTCACAGGAAGGTGGGTTAGTGGTACCAAACCTGGAGATTTACTATAAAACAGCAGTCATCAAAACTATCTGGTACTGGCTAAAAAATAGAGTGGTAGATCAATGGAATAGGCTAGGCTCAGGAAATGCAGTAGTAAATGACACTAGTAATGTAGTGTTTGATAAACCCAAAGACTCCAGCTTCTGGGATAGGAACTCAGTATTTGACAAAAACTGCTAGGAAAACTGGAAGATAGTATGGCAGAAATTAGGCATAGATCAACATCTTACACTTTATACTAAAATAAGGTCAAAATGGATACATGATTTAGACATAAGAGGTGATATCATAGGTAAAGTAGGAGAGAAAGGAATAGTCTACCTATCAGATCTTTGGAAAGGAAAACAGTTTTTGACCAAACAAGAGATAGAGTATATTATAAAATGCAAAATGGATGATTTTGAATACATTAAATTAAAAAATTTCTGTACAAACAGAAGCAATGCATCCAAAATTAGAAGGGAGGCAGAAAGCTGGGAAACAATTTTTGAGGCCAGTACTTCTGATAAAGGCCTCATCTCTAAAATATATAGGGAACTAAATCAAATTTATAAGAACCCAAGTCATTCCCCAATTGAGAAATGGTCAAAGGATATGAACAGGCAGTTTTCTGATGAAGAAACCAAAGCTATCTATTCCCATATGAAAAATGTTCTAAATCTCTAATGATTAGAGAGATGCAAATAAAAACAACTCTGAGGTACCACCTGACACCTATCAGATTGGCTAAAATGACAAAAAAAGAAAATAATAAATGTTGGAGAAGCTGTGGGAAAATTGGAACACTAATGCATTGTTGGTGGAGCTGTGAACTGATCCAACCATTCTGGAGAGCAATTTGGAATTATGCCCAAAGGGCCATAAAGCTGTGCATACCCTCTGACCCAGTAATACCACTTTTGGGTCTTTTTCCCAAAGAAATCATGGAAAGGGGAAAGGGACCCACATGTACAAAAATATTTATAGCTGCTCTTTACGTGGTGGCAAGGAATTGGAAGTTGAGGGGGTGCCCATCAATTGGAGAATGGCTGGACAAGTTGTGGTATATGAATACAATGGAATACTATTGTGCTGTAAGAAACGATGAGCAGGAGGAGTTCAGAGAAACCTGGAGGGTCTTGTGTGGGCTGATGATGAGTGAGATGAGCAGAACCAGAAGAACATTGTACACAGTATCATCAGCATTGAGTGTTGATCTACTGTGATGGACTATATTCTTCTCGCCAATGCAATGGCACAGAAGAGTTCCAGAGAACTCGTGATGGAAGAGGATCTCCAAATCCAAAAAAAAAAAAAAAAGAAAGAACTGTGGAGTATAGATGCTGAATGAACCATACTATTTCTTTTGTTTTTTGATGCTGTTGTTTTTTTTTTCTATTTTGAGGTTTTTCATAATTGCTCTTATTTTTTCTCTTATAACATGACTAATGCAGAAATAGGATTAATGTTATTATGTGTGTGTATATATATATATATATATGTATAAAACCTATATCAGATTACCTGCTGTCTAGGGGAGGGGGGAGGGAGGAGAGGGAGGGAGAAAAATCTGAAATTGTAAAGCTTGTATAAACAAAAGTTGAGAACTATCTTTACATGTAATGGAAAAAAATAAAATACTTTATTAATTAAAAAAAAGAGATATGCAGAGCACAGTCTCATGGACTGTACCATTTTTGTTCTTGCAATAAATTTTCTTCTCTCTCAAAAAAAAAAAACAAACAGAAAGTTGTTTAGGGGCATTGAGAGGTTAAGTGACTTTTTCAGGGTCACACAGCTGGTATCTAAGGATAGATTTGAACTCAGGAAGATGATCCTTCCTGACTCCAGCCACGGGCACTCTATCCACTGCACCTCCTATCTGCCCCCACCTATACCCACTGATACCCATACCCATCTCTTCCTTTATCTATCTCTATCTTTGTCTATATCTGTATGTATATCTACATATATCCGTATCCATGTCCATGTCTGCATCCATATCTATATCCATATCCATGCCTGTATCTATATCTATATTGAGTCATTTAACATCCATGATTTCAGTTTCCTCATCCGTAATATGAAGGTGTTAGACTTGAAGGATTTCCTATAGACAGATGTTAGGGGTAGCATTTTAACCTCGTTCTAAGTTGGACTAGATGACATATAAATTCCCAACTACTGTACTGATTTTTTTTCAAGGTTTTCCTTTTATAAAATTCTTTCTATCATCTCCAAATTTCTACTAACTCCCAGATTACCCCCATGACTTTGCAAACTGGAAGATTAATGTCTCTGTACTAGGTGCCACATTTAAAACATTTTTGGACCTAGAACCAAGCATACAGACTTCCCAGTTTCTGGCTCAGTTTTCATTGTCATTGTCTCCTAAGTTTTAATGAGCTGAACAGGAGATATCTGTTCTGGCACCATTTTAGGAGTGAATCAAACTTGTCTTTAATGCATGCACAGCAGTAAAGCAGTTTGCCTTGAGTCAGCAGGGCAAGAGTGGCCATGGGGTATGAGTCATTTCCAGCAGTGTGTGTGGCCCTACATGTAGGGTGCCTGATACCCACCCAGATCCTTCCTGCCTCATGGCATTACATCTCCGCACTAGAGTTCTATAAAGTATCTATTTAAAGAAGCTATAATTATCCATTTTTCATGGTGATGTGGATATTGAGATAATTGAGAGCTGTAGGGGAGTGGGGGGGCAGGGGGACTGAAGCCCTAGCATATAGACTAGTGAATATGCCAAGTAGTGGAGGCTAAAAGGTCATTCTGGTATAAATATTTCTTTGACAATCAAGATGATAGATTTAGAGACAGAAAGTCCTTTAGTCCTACCCCCTTATTTTATTTTACTGATGAAAACTGAGGCTTAGATTGTTAAGTGACTTGTCCAAGGTCATACAGATAAGAAACTCTGGCTTATCTAGAGCACTTGAATTCAGGTCACCTGACTCATATTCTAGCACTTTTCTCACTATACCTCATATGATATTATGGCCAAGGAATACTACAGGAATTCTGGATGAGACAGGGAAAAAACCTTCTGTGGCAACTAGAGAAGTCTTGGCGAAAAGACTCATAGCAGTAGAATGTAGGTTCCTTGAGAATAGGAATCATTTCTTCTTTGTACTTGTATTCACAGTGCCTAAAATAAGTGCTAGTCAATTGATAGTAGTCCTAGGAGTCTCCTGTAGAAGAATTGATATGTCCTAGATGTCAATTCAATAATAAAATCTAATATGAAAATGCTAGTGACAAGGAAATAAAGTTAGAGGGCAATCTGGAACAAGCTCTAGTTTTCCAGGCAAAATCCCCTTAAGGTGTATTCAACACAAAGCAGATTGAGGACATGGATTAGAATCCTTCTTTAGTAAGCTACTAGTTGTATAACCTTGTATATGTTACTTAACTTCCATGAGCCTCAGTTTCCACATCTGTAAGATGATGGGGTTTTAGCGGATGGCCTCTGAGGTCTCTTCTAGCTATAAATTTATCATCCTATTTGCATGCAAATATTAATTTGAATGTTAACATGACATGACCACCTCATTTAATGGCTATTAGTCTTTTTGGGGGGGGGGGCAGGGCTATGAGGATTCAGTAACTTGTCCAGGGTCACACAGCTAGTCAAATGTTTTGATGATTTTTCTCCCTTCCTTCGGGTGGTTGCTAATTTTCTCCACATTAAAGGTCACTTTAAATGATCACCTAGTTCTGTACCAGTAGAGAGACCAAGGACATGAAGAAAAAAATCTACGTTGAATGCCAATCAATGCTATTTTGTCACTCCAGAGAGGGCTTCATGCTTCCGTGTTGGGATGGAGCACACCTGTGTTTGAACGTGTTGGCCATATAGAGTCTCACAGCTCTGGCTGGATTCCTGACTAATTAGAGGGAGAGCAATGAATTAGGGATCCCAGCCTAGTTCCCTGCACTCATCTCTTGAAGCGTTTCCTCCCAGGACAGAGGCCACCTAACTGCATGAGGAAAATTAAAGCTCCTGATCCCAAATAAATTGCCATATCCTCCTGGAAGCCCTTCCCAATTGTTCTTAATTCCAGTGCCTTCCTTCTCATAATTATTTCCCATTAGTCCTATATATAGCTTTCTTTGCATGTATTTGTTTTCCCATTGTCTTCTCCATTAGACTGTAGGCTTCATGAGAGCAGGGATGGTCTTTTGCCTCCTTTTGTATTGCCAGTGCTTAGTACAGTGCCTGGAACATAGTAGGGGCTTAATCTTTATTGAATCAAATGATTGAATTGATCGAAGCAATCACTTACAGAGACTTTTTCCTTTGGATGTCAAAATACAATTATGGGGGCAGCTAGGTGGCACAGTGGATAGAGCACCGGCCCTGGAGTCAGGAGGACCTGAGTTCAAATCCGGCCTCAGACACTTAACACTAGCTGTGTGACCCTGGGCAAGTCACTTAACCCCAATTGCCTCACTAAAAAAAAAAAATACAATTATGAATAAGAAGAGGATCTAGGGTTGGAAGAGACCTTGGAGGTCATCCAGTTCAGGGCTTCTTAAACTTTTTCCATTCGTGACCCCTTTTCACCCATGAAATTTTTATGTGACCCTGGGTATACAGGTATATGAAATAGGTATATATAATCTTTTACTGTTGCCAAGTTTTTCATGACCCCCACATTCAGTTATGTGACCCCACAGGGGGTCACAACCCATATTTTAAGAAGCTTTGATCTAGTTCCATCCTCTTATTTCACAGAGGAGGAAATAGAAGCCCAGCAAGTTTGAGTGACATGCCCAAGATCACACAGATATTAATTGTCACAGGTGGGATTTGAACCTATCTCCTCTGATTCCTTAGCCAAGACTTTTTCCCCTAGTTCCACTTTTCCCTATACCACTGACTCCATGCCTGTCCATCTTAAAGAATCCATTATTTCAAGTCTACTGAAGAATTTCCAGGAGAAAACAATCTTTCACTATTAATAAGAAACAACACAAGTACATCCAGTTCTTTCAAAGAGAAAGAGGGGTTATGGGTTGTCAAGCATTAGTATGGTGACAAAACTTGGAAAAATAACACAATTCAGCTCATCAATAAAACTCAACTAGGGGATGGTTCTGATCACAGCTCAGTGATGATTTTTAGAAAAAAATCTTGGATGAATCCTTAGTAGACATGTAAGGAGTTCGCCATCAAAGAGTGACCCCAATATGCAATAAATGAGGAAACTAGAGGATGTTATTTCTTTGGAGGAGAAAGGGATAGGAAAGCAATAAAGGAAAACCCATAACAATTTTTCACCAATAGACACTTGGGTCTAACTTACCAGTCTTGCACAGCATTGAAGGATTCTTCATTGGTGATGTCGTACATTAGAATAAAGCCCATGGCACCCCGGTAATAAGCTGTAGTAATTGTCCTATATCTCTCTTGACCTGCTGTGTCCTAGAAAACAAAATGAAATATTAGTAACCCTCTAAATCATAAGTCAAAGCATTTAGGGGAAAGAAATGAATGATATGGGAAACAACCCTTCCATAGCTTTGGAAACATCCTTTAGGGCAGGGCTTCTTAAACCTTTTCCACTTGTGACCCCTTTTCACCTGAGAAATTTTTAGGTGACCCCCATATATAGATATATAAAATAAGTAAACAAATCAAACATTTACTACCATATTCTACGTGACCCTTGCATTTGATCACACAACCTCATATGGGATCTCAACCCACAGTTTAAGTAGAAGCTTTACTTTAGAAAGTGAGACAATGATTGTAATCTATTCCTAATGATGGTCACACTTTGGTATTAACAATACTTCCTATTGATAAAGAGCCTTAACTGATGATCTTGCTTTAAACAGCTGTAATATACTTTAATTCACATTTGTGCCCCCCTCTCTCTCCTTTTCTTTCTTTCTCTCCCTCCCTCCCTTCCTTTCTTTCTATCCATCTATCTAATCATTCATTTATTCATTCACTCATTCAGAAACATACCCATTTTATCATTACTATAGGAAACTCTTGGTGAAGAAACTCTTGGGAATCAGCAAATCCCACTGGCATTCAATAACTTCCTAACTTGGCTCCCTCCTATCTTTCCAGTCTTCTTAAACCTTATTCACCCCAACATCCTCTGCAATTCAGTGACACTGGCCTTCTGGCTATTTCTCCAATAAGACATCCATCTTTTGACTTTTTTTCTTTGACTGTTCCCAATACCTGGAATTATCTTCCTTTTCTTCTCTGCCTCCTGGTTTTCCTGGCTTCCTTCAAGTCACAGATAAAAATCTCAACTTCTCCAAAAAGCCTTTCAGGATCCCCCTTAATGTTAATTCTTTCCTTCTGTGGATTATCTTCAATTTATCTTGCACACATCTTGTTTGTACAAAGTTGTTTTCTTGTTTTCTCCCCTATTAGACTATGAACTCTTTGGGAGCAGAGACCATCCTTTGTTTTTCTTTGCCTCCTTAGTGCTTAGCAAATTGCCTGGCACATAGTAGGAACTTATTAAAATGCTTGTTGATTAACTAGTCCTGGAGAATTATCTGGGACACTGAGAGGTTAAGAGACTTGTCCACGGTCACACAGCTAATATATGTTAGAGGCAGGGCTTGAACACAAGTCATCCCAATGCCAGTCCTGGCCTTTTTTCCATTATATCACAGCACCTCTCTTTGTTACCCAAATGTGTGTTTGCTAGCATCACCTTCTATTAGTTACCATAAAGTAGAAAATGTTTTCTGTACATTGGCAGTGATGGTATTAGTGGCAATGTTTATGTCCAATCTCCTCATTAAGCTTTAAACTGTTTGCATTATCAGAAGATTCAAACGTGTCCAAATGTTCACACATTAGTTAATGGAGGGATAATTTGTGGGGAGATGCTACCTTTTCCTCTAACACTACACCACATTCTCACTATACTTAGCTTTTGGTCAGTGGTGAGTGCCTGACAAAGAATAGGATCCTGAAAGATGACATGAAAAATATGTTTTTTTTCCAAACTGAACCATTTTTCTCCACTTATTTCCATTATAAATAGGGGATGTTTTATCTTCATTTCTGAATAGTCTTCAGTTGGCTGTGACTCATGCCTACTCAGAACTTAAATAAAGCCAAAGTAACACCATGGAAAAATATTAGATATGAAGATAGAGGAGTCGGGTTAAAATCCAACTGATTATCTGTGTGATCTCAGGTATATCATATCCTTTCTTTGGGCCTCAGTTCCATCATCGATGATGATGATTTGAAATATACTAGGCAGGGGCAGCTAGATGGCGCAGTGGATAGAGCACCGGCCCTGGAGTCAGGAGGACCTGAGTTCAAATCTGGCCTCAGACACTTAACACTTACTAGCTGTGTGACCTTGGGCAAGTCACTTAAGCCTCATTGCCCCGCCCCCCCCAAAGAAATATACTAAGCAACTTCTCAGGTCTGTTACTTTGGGGGGGGTGGGGCAATGAGGGTTAAGTGACTTGCCCAGGGTCACACAGCTAGTAAGTGTCAGAGACTGTATTTTTTTTTTTTTAGTGAGGCAATTGGGGTTAAGTGACTTGCTCAGGGTCACACAGCTAGTAAGTGTTAAGTGTCTGAGGCCGGACCTGAACTCAGGTACTCCTGACTCCAGGGCTGGTGCTCTATCCACTGCGCCACCTAGCTGCCCCCAGAGACTGTATTTTAACTCAGGTCCTCCTGAATCCAGGGCTGGTGCTTTATCCACTGTACCACCTAGTTGCCCCCACAGGTCCCTTACTCTTAAAGTCTTTCCCAATAGTTTTATTTTAATGTCTTACAGTATATATATATATATATATATATATGTATATATAAACGGTTCTCCTGGTTCTGCTCCTTTGGCTCTGCATCCAGCTTGTATAGGTCCTCCTGAGTTTCTCTGAATCCATACCTTTTGTCATTCTTATACTGTACCACTGCATTTGTATGTCATAATTGTCCAGGTATCCTCTAATGATATTCTCCTTCAATCCTCTAGAAATCATGGTCATTCGTTTCTATGCACATGTTGAATCTTCCCTCATGCCCCTTCAACACTGGTCAAAGAAGAAGGTGTCACATCCTTGCTCCCCACTGCCACTTCCAGACTCTCCTTTCGCTGCCACCACTTAGCAACCTCTCCTTTAAGGATCATTTTATCCATACAGCTCACCTTAGGCTGCTACCTACCAGTCCCCAAGCCATTCTTCCTCTTGTGTCAAGGAATTCTATGTGGGAATCATGAAATTCCTTTCCAACTTAACCCCTTGAAATGGAGTTTACCTATGAACCTAAGTAACCCCATCTTTGTTCTAAATAAACATAGGACTATTGTAGTTTGCTGATTATGTATCTGAAGAAGCATTTGATACCTTTTATCCCATTTCAAGAGATATTTCTTTGCTCCAGTTAATTGTCTGCCTCATATACCACCTGTTCACACACACACACACACACACACACACACACACACACATTTGGTGCAGATGTCTTATTAGCTGCGATTAATTGTACAGAGATGCTGAGAATACTGCCTGTTCCTCCAACATATGCATCATACTACAGTTAGCTTTTGGTTAGTGGTGAATGTCTGACAGAGAATAAGATCCTGAAATGTGATGTAAAAATTGGTATTTTCCCAAACAGAACCATTTGTCTCCTACAATTGTCTCTTTCATATATCATTTATATCTTCTAAAAACAGATATTTCTAAACTGTGAGTTTGTTTTTCAATATGTCTGTGGATGACAGAACCTTGTTAGTACCGCTAATCAGAGTAAACAATTCTCTTGATTTGGGTGCTTTCTGAATAAAAGAAGCCTTATAGAAAATCCAGTTGATCTTGTTTGCAGACCCTATGTGCATTAACCTGGTTTGTATAAGGTATAAACAACAATAACAATAGCAACAACTATAAAACTAGTTTACTTCAGTGACCATGTTTTGAAGTTTTTTTTCCCTTCTGATCTCCACAAATCCCTACTTCTTAGACTAGAGGACTCCAATATATTTCCTCAAACATGTTAATCTTCTCCTTCCTCCATCTTCTCAACTCTCATAATCTACTCTTTTATTCCACATAGTCTGAGTTTTGGATCATCATCACCCACAAGAGATGAACATCTATGATCAAGAATTCTAAAATTCCTTTATCAACTATGAGCTGTAATTCCATAATTTTCCAAACCTCAGAGCTTTCAAACCTATTCTTTGTTCTCACTCACTTCTTGGTACTCTACAAATACATTACACCTGCTCTGTCTCCTCTGTTCTCCCTTCCCAATCTGTCAAAAAGAGGTGGTTGGGTGGCATATTGGCTAGAATACTAGGCCTGGAATCAGGAAACTTGAATTCAAATTTTGCCCAACATACATATTAGCTGTTTGACCCTGGGCAAGTCATTTAACCTCTGTCTGCCTCAGTTCCTTCAACTGTAAAATTTGGATCATTATAGCACCTACCTACCTAGCACATATTTTGCCTACACTTTCTCTGCAGAGGACTTTGTATTATCTTTCACTAAGAAAATAAAGTTCATCCACTCTGAGCTCTTTCTTCTCTCTTTCTTTACATCTTAACATCATTTGACATCATCTTCCATCTTTCCTCCTTTACTCTAGTTTCTGATGACCCTTCTCATCCCCCAAGCCAACCCCTCTACTTGTACCCTTGATCCCATTCCCTCCTATCTCCTTGGACTAATTTCAACAAACATAAGAAGGCCTCTCTCATCCTTAAAGAAATCTTTATTGATTTTTCCTTCCCCTTAAGCTATCATCCTTTACTTCTCTATTTTAATTAACTACACTTTCTGCCTCCATCTCTTGACTTTTTGGATATCACCTACATTATGCAATTTATTCCTTTTCCTTTAACTTCCCAGATCTCACATACTTTTCAACACTTTGAAATTAAGCTTCTAAAAAAAGAAAGAAATTAAGCTTTTGACTTCATCATTGAACTGAAACTAATCTCTCCAAAGTTATTAATCATCTTTAAATTGAAAAGTCAATGATCATTTCCTCAACCTTTAGCTTTCTTGACCTCTGCACAGTGTTCAACATTGTTGATCATTTTTTTCTTTTTGGATTCCATCTTTTCTCTGGGTTTTCATTTTACTAATATTCTCTTTTGGTTATCCGATCTAACTGCTCTTTCTCAGTCCCCTTTGCTGGACCAATATGCATACTCTAGCCCCCAAACTGTGGATGTCACCCAAAACTCCACTCCTGGGACCTCTTTTCCCCCTTCTAGATACACTGTATCATGGTGACTTTAATTAGTTCCTATGAGTTAAAAATTATCACATAGATAGATAGATAGATAGATAGATAGATAGATAGATAGATAATTCCAAGATCTCTATACAGTGAACTCTCTCCTGAATTCCAGTTCTGCCAATTGGATATTTGAAATAATGGGTATCTGATGAGTATCTCTAAATCACCATTACTACCTCAGAATTTATTATCTTTTCCCTCAAACTCACCCCTATATACATTGAAGGCACTACCATATTCCCAATCACTCAGTTTTACAACCTTAGAGTTATCATCAACTCCTTAGCCTCTCTCATTCTATATATCCAGCAGTTGCTGAGTCTTGTCAATTCTATCTATACAATATTTCTTCAATACATTTCATTCTATCTACTCACATTACCACTGTCCTAATTCAGGCCCTTATCACCTCTCACTTGGACTTCCTCATTAGTTTCCCTTTCTCAAATCTTGCCCTACTCCAATCTATCCTCCCGAGAGCTGTCAGATTGAAGTTCCTAAGGGACAGGTCTGATCATGTCATTGTCCTCTTACCTCTAGGATCAATGCTCTGCTTGGCATTTTTTTTTGCTGGGCAATGGGGGTTAAGTGACTTGCCCAGGGTCACACAGCTAGTAAGTGTCAAGTGTCTGAAGCCAGATTTGAACTCAGGTACTCCTGAATCCAAGGCCGGTGCTTTATCCACTGCGCCACCTAGCCACCCCGTCTTCTTGGCATTTAAAGCCCGCTACAACTTGGCTTCAGTCTACATTTTCAGGATTTTTGCACATTAATCCCTTTTACATTCTGTCGGTGATAAAACTCACTCACCCTCTGTTCTTCACATGGGCTATTTCTTCTCTGATACTGCCTTTGAACAAGCTGTCCCCCATCCCTGGTATGAACACCATCTTCACCTTCACTTCTCAGAAGCCCTAGTTTCCAACAAAGCTTAACCCAAATAGTAGGTTCTATCTGAGGTCTTTCCTGATCTCCGCCCCCCTCCCAGGTGCCCTTTTGGTATATCACTTGTATTTTTTGTATATACTTATATAATGATGACAAGCACAATGATCATAAGCATTTATAGAATCCTTTAGGGTATACGAAATGCTTTCCATACATTATCTCACCTGATCTTCACAAACAACCCTGTGAGGTTGGTGCTATTATGAAATCCACTTTACAGAGGAATAAACAGCAACTGAGAGATGTTAAATGATTTGCCCAGAACTACACAGTGAGTAAGTGTTCTAGGCAGGGGTTAAACTCAAGTCTTTCTCTGAGGTCAATCCCATTTGCACCATCTAGAAGGAGTGTGTGTGTGTATGTATGTCTGTGTGTATATATATATATGTGTGTGTGTGTGTGTGTGTGTGTGTGTGTGTGTATGTGTATATATGCGTGTTTGCCTATTTAGGAATATGTATATGTATGTACATGTGTGCATATACACATAATATATGCAGATATATACAAACACACAGACACACATTTATATAAACACACAATTTATACACACACACACACACACACACACACACATATGTAGTGTTCCTCTATAGAATACAAGTTCCATGAGTACAGGATCTATTTCACTTTTGCCTTTGTTTTTCCAGCATCTCCAGCACAGTTAGCACATAATAGGTGCTTTATGAATACTTATTGATTGATAGGTTGCAATTCTAATTCTATCATCTTAGTCCAACTCAAGCACCTCAATTTAACAGATGAGTAAACCAAGTCTAAAGGAGTTTAAGTGACTTGGACTAGGTCATCCAGCAGCACCACTAGAGGTAGAACTAGTTTCCTGATCCCAATCCAGTATTGTCTTTCCCTTCTACCTCACCATCTCTCTTTATTGGCATTTTTTATTTTATTTCACTTTTGGTCTGGATATGTGATATCAAAGAAGTAGTCTCGTGGAATATTTTTGTTTTGGAAATTGAACAAAACAACTATCAGTGCAGATTGTCAACTTTTCTGTAATGTGTAATCTTAGACAGAGAGTGGCCTTGGGACACTAAGAGGTTAAATGATATCCATGGTCATGAAACCAGTAGATATCACAGAGAACTTCCTCAACCAAGGCCTGCACTCTCTTCCATATGCCAAGCTGCTTTTCAGCATTCTTCTTCTCCTTCCTTCACCCTCTCCATTGGTCCTGCCCTGTATCTCTCTTTCTCTCTTTTTTCCTCTCCCCATATTTACATTCAGTGGGTTGCTTTAAAACCAGTCACCCCACAAAGAGTGTAATTCAGCTTTTCCAAAAGCCACATTACAGTGAAGGATGTCTAATTACAAACAGACAGAAAAGAGGAGACTCCAAAATTGTTGAATGTGCATCCTGCTGGCATGCATATGAGAAGGAGCTGACAATCAAGCCCCATTGTGGTCATGATTGAAACATTTCTGGGAGCTGTTTCAAACCACCAGGCTGAGCAGCCCAGACCCCTCCAAAGCAGGGAAAAAATTGGGCCTCAAAAGGCTGAAAATAAAAAAAAAATCCAGAGGTTCTCCCAAGTCAAAACCACATGACAGGTGGCAGATTCTTCACCATTGCTTTTGACTTGAGTGTCCATACAACAATTCGACCTGGTGCTGTTTTTTTTTTTTTTAACTGAGGTTCTCATGAAGAAGCTGCAGTATTACAGGAAAATATGTGGAGATGCAAATCCATGGAGGGAGTCAATATTTGTTGCTTTCTAATATGAATGAAAAGAATGAATGAATATGCTTAAAAATATTCATTAAGTGCTTACTGTATGCCAATCCCACCACATACCAATACAAAAAAAGCTAGACAATCCTTGGCCTCAAGGATCTTACAATCTAACTGATAGAGACAACAAATAAAAGAAATAGAAAAAATACAGTGAGGTGATACACAGAGCAGAAGTTGGTGATACTCTTGTTTTTGTGTATTTTTCAAAAGCAGTTTTCCCTTTTCTAATATCATTAGTATTTTCTCCCATGATGGTGGGAGAAATGAAAATCAAGTAAACACTTCATTTCACTCCTCATTCAGTGGTAATGATGGATGTCTCTTTGGATCAAAAGCCCTTTTTATAATGTCAAGTGCCACTTTTGTAATTCCCCGTGAGTGTCCCAGGATAGTGCCTAGGCTGCTGAAATGTTGCTTCTCTCACATTATTCAGGCAGGTTGACTGAAAGCTAGAGATCCCAAATTTCCTTCTGACATATGACTGTGCCTTGGATTTTCTACGCTGTGTTCCTTTAGGATGTGAAAACCTTCATGGAAAAGCTCTTAGCCCAAGAAGTTAAGGGGCACAGATCATTTGAAAGGTAAAATTATACTTGCTATACCAGAACCATCTTCCATTTCTTTCTCCTTTTAACAAGAAAACATTTCATTTCCGCTGTTTTAAATAACCAAATTCCTAGTACATGTTTTTAGGGAAAACATTTGCTTTGTAGGATTATATAGAATAGACAAGAATGTGTTAAAGAATATTTCTTTATCTATTGACTAGGATATTCAGGGATCTGGTAAAAGAGGCTAGGGAGACTGCTTCCTGGGAAGTAGAGACGATTTGTGATTGTAGTTATTTGTCCTTCATTCTCAAAGAGGACCATGACGTGAGGGTGATGTCATGACTTGCATTGAATTGAAGTGATGGAGGGTTGCATAAGGTCACAAACCTCACTGTCTCCTCCAGAACCATCTGCGTCCAGTGGCAAGATGCACATCAGGATGATTGGAGATGACCCCAGATGTTTAAGGCAATTGGGCTTAAGTGACTTGCCCAGGGTCACACAGCTAGTAAGTGTCTGAGGTAAATTTTTTTTTTTTTTTTTGCCGGGCAATGGGGGTTAAGTGACTTGCCTAGGGTCACACAGCTAGTAAGTGTCAAGTGTCTGAGGCCGGATTTGAACTCAGGTACTCCTGAATCCAGGGCCGGTGCTTTATGCACTGCGCCACCTAGCCGCCCCCCTGAGGTAAATTTTGAACTCAGGTCCTCCCATCTTTAGGGCCTGTGCTCTATCCACTACACCACCTAGCTACTCCAATGATTTGTGATGGAAATGCTTTGGAGAGATACTGGAACATGTGGAGACATTCTACAATTAGTTCCAACCTGCTAACCAAATGGTAAATGGCAGCCTCTTTGATTGGGGTGCCTTCAAAAGGGCACAACTGATCAGAGGCTCACTCAGTCATTTTCTTTTTTTCTTTTCTTTTTTTCTTTTTTGCAGGGTAATGAGGGTTAAGTGACTTGCCCAGGGTCACACAGCTAGTAAGTGTCAAGTGTCTGAGGTCGGATTTGAAGTCAGGTTCTCCAGAATCCAGGGCTGGTGCTTTATCCACTGCGCTGCTCAAACCTTTAGTGTAGAAATCACATCTAAGATACATCAAATAATGTATTTGGCCTTAAGTTAATGGGGGTTGCTTCTGGCTCTCTGCATTGTGACATTAGCCAAGCCAGGAAAGGAATAGAACAGATGAAGATCAATGTCATTATTATCAAAATGCATTCCTTAAGTGTCTGTCTGCCTTTTGAGTCTTCTAGGAAGGGTCCAGAGCATCATTGATATAAAGTAAAAATGACTTTGGTTTGCATTCAGTTTTAGATAGACAGACAAACAGACAGACAACACAACTGAATATTAAGGGCAGGTATTTTGTAGCTGAAGAAAACTAGCTCCATAGAGATTGTGTGACCACCCAGGGTCATACAATTAACCCCAATGAAATAAGTAAAACAAATATCTAATAAGTGACAAAAAGAGGTGATTAAAATTGGGGCTGAAAACTGGGAAATAAGGACCGAAAAGCAGGTTTGGTGGTAGGTTTTCAGTAGACTTGAAATGGATGTAAAATTTGGCTCATTTGTCACTGAAACAGATAGAAATCTCTGCCTTCCTGATGCTTTGCCTGAAATGCCTTCTGATTCATCAAAGAAATGTTGAATTATATTTGGTATATATATTTGGGTTAAGTACATTGTATTTTATTCTAGTCCTATGGAAATTGGTGGTCCATGTATATATATATATATGTGTGTGTGTGTGTATTTGGTAACATTTTATTATTTGGAATGTTTGATTAATTTGAACTATGTCTCTACTGTGCATGTTAGAATCAGTGAAAATATAGACCAGACAATGGAGCTACTGAGAAATGGGAGAAAAGGTCTCTTTAACTCAGTTCTCTGAATTGATGCAGGTAATATGGATTTCATATCCACTCCCACACTCAATTGTTACTTCAGAGACAGAGCTATTTGGACACTGAAAAAAATCTCAATCTCAATTTAATTTTGCGAAGGATAATTTTAAGAGGTGGTATTGTTTATCCTTCATTTTTGAAAAGGACTTATGACATCACGGGAGATGTCTTGATTCATGGGTGAATTGGATTCAAGCCAGGCAGAGTTGTGCCAAAGTCATTGGCCTCACTCTCTCTGCCAGAGTCATCCAAGTCTAGGGGCAAGTCAAAAGTCAGGACAACTGATGATGGCCCAGGATGCAGTGAATAATTTTGGCATCTTTGATGTCTGACCAAGCTCTAATCACTCCACAGCACTTGCTTCAGTCACATTCATGGTCATTGGAACAAATTGTTCTCATCCTATCATTCTGCCTGGGGAAGTCTTCACATACTTGGGGTAGGCACTCCATCCCCCCCCACACACACAACTCACCAACAGGTTTAAGGCCTGAAGATTCCCCTCAATATGGTTTAGCCCATCTACCAAGATGGTTTTACTGGGTGTGGCCCCTGTACATGTTACAGCTTCTTAGAGCAGAGCCACAGGTGAGAACTGGGGACAGGTAGACACCAAAGGTGGATAAGCAGCCCTGAAAAAGTCTCAGCAAACCCTCACACAGAGGTCCTAGTCCTGCTTAAACCCATACCTATGAATTCATCTGTGGCAGGGGATTTGCATTGTGGAAACTCCATCAACTGATGCAAATCAGCAACACACCT
The DNA here is from genome assembly GCF_019393635.1 of Dromiciops gliroides. Taxonomy (NCBI): domain Eukaryota; kingdom Metazoa; phylum Chordata; class Mammalia; order Microbiotheria; family Microbiotheriidae; genus Dromiciops; species Dromiciops gliroides. Next base: position 396,559,383 of record NC_057861.1, read on the forward strand.
GTAACAAAGTCATAGCGAGTGGCCTGGGGCTCTAAGAGATTGAAGGGACTTGTCACTGTTCACATAGATAGTATGTTTCTGTCTATATTGAATAAAGGGCTTTCTGAAATCAGTGGCCAACTTTCAATCCATTATTACAGGCTGCCTCTCTTTGTGAAGGATAATCATGTTAATTTGTTGCCATGGTCCACTTAAGTACATTGAAACCTGCCAAACATGCAGTATTGATGTTTCTAATTACTTATTTGATCAAATAGGATGGAGAGAAAAATAAGCCAGACCTGCTTGTACAAAAGTACGCTCTCTCTTTTCAGAAGCAACATATAATGGACATAGCTTCATAGCTTGAGGCTACTGATAGAACACACAATAACAGTTTCATAAGTTTTATCTCTTGGTACAGCAGATATTCTGCTGGGAAAATCCAAAGTCATGATCATGTGAGGTTTACAGTGATGCATTATGTAAAACAAATGAAAAAATGATCCACCAATAATGACACACCTCACCTTTCTTGGGTATTCCATCCCATCTTTGTTCTATATATTTCCCTAATTTGTTGCACATGGATCATTAAAAGGCTTTTGAATTCTGTTTGGTTTGATAAGTGCAGCAAAGCAAAAACAAGGCCCTTATTTGCATTCCACTTTCTCTTATCACACAGCTTCTTTGCTTGAGAGAGAAAATGAAGAAAATCCTTCCTCAGCTTGAACAAATATCCTTGCTGCTGTTAATCCCCTTGGATAATAAAATTTATAAACCACTCTTCCCTACCCATCCTAGGTAAACAGTCAGTCTGAATTAATTTACACCTTTAATCATGTCAGCATCTGTAAACCAAGCCCAGATTTTAAGAGATAGCACTAATAAAACTGCCCCTAAATGTCTCAGTCAATTTCAATGAGATTACTGTCTATTATGCTATATCTTTCCCCTTGATCAGCAGCCTATTGATCAGATTCTCTAGTCCTGATGGTTAGCTTTGAAATACTGAACCTTATGTTTTACAATGGTGTCCATATCTAAGCAAAATCTAATACAATAAGCCTGAGGCAAAATGATAAAATTTGACCTACTATTCCATAACAGTGTTACCATGGTGATTCATCCTCTCTCTCTCTCTCTCTCTCTCTCTCTCTCTCTCTCTCTCTCTCTCTCTCTCTCTCTCTCTCTCTTTCTCTCTCTCTCCAAGAGCAGAGAAATTATATATATATATATATATATATATATATATATATATATATATATTTTTTTTTTTTAAAGAGGAGAGTCATTAAACAATTACTCCATTGACTGTGATATTTGGACACATCCAATAACTGTATGTATGTGTTCATTTATATACTTGTACATATTCTCTTTAAGAGAAGTGAACGATATTTACAAGCCAAAATGAATATACTCTCAATTTACTTTACCTACGTATATTAGACCTGAAAGCATATCTCCATCTGCTCCAAAGTATGATATAATTTTACCAGGATAATAAAGGTTCCTTAAATCCTTTCCCTCACAACAATCTTGGATTTTGAGAATGATTAATCTTCTTGACTCATTCCCTACCCATATTGCTATCTGAGATTTTTAAAATATTTGGCAATAAATTGCAACTTCAATAACTGAGGAAAAGATTCAGGCTCTATCAGGGATGTCTATGGCATACTGTCAATGAAGAGATGTTAATGGCCAATTTTTCCCTTTATCACACCACTGAATAAAGATATTGGATAAATAAATTCAGTTTTAATGCATTTTATGTAATAATAATAGTATATTTTCTTATTATTAGTAGTCATGCTTAAAAAAATTTAATAAATAGTAAAAAGGAATCACCAAATCAATAATGAGTTACTCTTTACCCCCTAGGACTTAATGTCACACTCTTTATTTTGCTCTTCAGAAAGTAAGAATTCAATCACAAAAAGCAATGATTTTATCCACCTGTGCAGTAGTCCATAAAACATTAAATGCAAAAGAATAAGAGCAGGATAGAGATATGTCCTCGGATTGTTTCTATCTGAATCCCAGCAAAAAGATTAGAAGAAAAAAGATAAATAATCCCCATATTACCACAGATGCATATTTAACTTTAGGCTGTTCAAAATACTTTAATATTTTTATGTCATTTTTTGATCGTCAATCATAATAACTGTGAGGTAGTTGGCTTAATGGATAGATAGCCTTGGCATTAGATGTTCAAGTATACCTCTGATAAATATTGTGTATGTGTGTGTGATCATAAGCCAATTGCTTAAACTCTCAGTGTCCTATAAAGCCCGAAGTATTTGTAAATTTCCATTAATTGAGGAATTTCTCACCAGGGAGAGCCTTATATTGAGGAACTCGCAGGTGCAGTCAACCCAGTCTCTCCCTGCCACTAACCCAGTAATTTTCATTTATGTTTATAAAGTCCTTTTACTTCAACACTCCAGTGGAGGTAGGTAGTGCAAGTATTATTATCATCATTTTTCAGATGAGGAGACCAATGTGGAGGCTAGTGACTTATTCAAAATCAACCCCTGCTAGTTAGGGACAGAGGCAGGACTCAAATCCATGCCTTCTCAATTTTTCTGGGTCTTGTGATTGTTCCATTATCATTGACTGAGTATATTAAGGGACTCAGACTTCCCTATGGGATTCTCTCACTATGATCTATCTCATCAGCTACATAGCAGATAAAATTCTGCATCTGGAATCAACAATAATGGCGGCGGGGGGAGGAAGCTAGGTGGTGTGGTGGATAAAGCACCAGCCCTGTATTCAGAAGGACTTGAGTTCAAATCCGGCCTTAGACACTTGACACTCACTAGCTAGCTGTGTGACCCTGGGCAAGTCACTTAACCCTCATTGCCCCGCAAAAATAAATAAATAAACAAACAAACAAAGCAAAGCGAGAGAGAGAGAGAGAGAGAGAGAGAGAGAGAGAGAGAGAGAGAGAGAGAGAGAAAAGAAACCAATATCTAACTTTGAGGTTTGAATTCAGCCTTAGGGACTCATTGCATGATCTTGGAGAAACTGCTTAATCTCTCTGTGCCTTAGCTTCCACGTCTGTAAAACTGATTTAATAGTGCCTACCTCATAGATTGTTGTATGGATTAATTCTTGACTACATAAATGCCATGCTACCCACATGGTGAGAGAGAGAGGTGATGGACTTAAGGTACAGAATTTAAATTTTAAAAGGAACACATACACTGTATACATATATATACATACCTGTTAGCATATATTATATATAAAATGCTTGTTGATTGATTATATAAAGTAAAAGAACTAAGCTTTGAAGATACAGTGTGCTATACAGTGATTGAGTATCTGAGTTTTGGTTTTCTTTATTAGATCAAAATCTGCATCAGAGTATGCCCTATTACCACAAATAATTTGCTATCTCTTTCAAATGCTCATTTATCTCAGTACAAATTCATTTTGGACCATCCATCTCATTTCTCCAGAGAGTTCAGAACAACCTCATTCATGCCAAGCACTCCCCCAAACACTCAAGCATCCAAGAAATAGAGAAGCAAGGAAGAGCCCAAAGAGTGAAATTTCTATTTTGAAATTTCTATTCAAGCCATTGTTGCCAGATTCAAAACATCCAATTATTTCCAGAAGGGAATGTATGGGGAAAGTAGAAAAACAGCCTCTACCAGCTCCTGTGACAGTTACTGCTCATCAGCCCTCCATCCTATCCCTTCATCTGCTCCCTTTCATCCATTTTTTAAAAAGCATAAGAAAACTCGGTGAAAAAGTCAGATTTTCAAAGGACATATACTAATAGCTTACATTTACATGGAGCTTTAAGATATACCAAAAAGCATGTATCTGAAACAACCCTATGAAACATATAATTAGTATAATAATTACCACCAATTTACAAATGAGGAAACAGAGGCTCAGAGGAGTTAGGAGACTGCCCAAGGTAACACAATTAATAATTTAAATCAACAACAAAAACCAGAATAACTAACAATTCTCCAACAAAGTTCTGTTTAAATACTTCATTATGGCATGAGGGTGAACTTGGATTCTTGAGGGTTATGTTAATAGACTGAAATCTCTTGTAGGCCCTCTTAAATTAGGAAGGCTTATGGTTGAGCCCAGTACTAAACAATATTATCTGTTGTTTAAGGATTCACCTTAGTTTAGAGATATTAATCATCAGAGATAGTCACTAAGTGATTAACTTTTTGGTCATAGAAACTAAAGGAACCATTTACAGTACTTGAGTTTGTGAGCCTGCATCAGTATTGGAAATATCCATTGAGTGTTAAAGTATTGAAGTAATACTACTAACAATACTAATAGCTTCCGTGTATGTATATAATGCTTTACAATTTACATTTCTTTACAATAACTTCCCCTCCTCCTCATTATCTCATCCTTGAATTGCTCTTTGTACTCTATTATACAAATACTACATGGAAGAGGACATGGCTAGAAAACAGTTCATGTGACAAAGAGGTTGGGATTTCAGTGCTTAACATGACCCAGAAATTGTGATTTGGATGCCAAGAAACTCAATGTGATCTTAGGCTGTGTAGTATTTGAGGAGTTAGGCTATAGCCCAGATCTAGTTTAGCTTAGCCCAAGAAGCTCCCCTCAAGTGAATGACATGGGATGGAGGTGCTGGTGTTCAAGTAAGCAATCATCCCATGAGGAGGGGCCTGCCGAGGAACCTATTACAGCTTTAGTTACCGTTCTAGGGCTTCTCAGACCTCTAGCTCCCTAAAGACTAACCAGACGGAAGAGTCAATAAGCTGGTCTTTTGACCACACTCATTGTTTCCTAATGCTCACTATGTATACTTAATATATAACCATTTAATAAAGTTTAATGAGTAACAAATTAATTTTTTGATCTTCAGAGCAAGAGTGTGAGGTGTTATGTGAGTATGCTCACCATGTTTCCTTATATTGATACTTAAGAACTTTGGTGTGACTCAGTTTCCTCTTGTATTTAGGCTTCAGTGCTCCATTGCATAATAAGAACCCTGCCTAGAAAAGGCTAATTTCCAGGACTACAAAGTCATTGGGTAGAAGAGAGCTTATATTTGTTTTCATTCAATCTGGGGAACAGAACCAGGAACAATGGGTAGAAGCTACAAGAAGGCAGATTTTGGCTCAACATAAGGAAAAGCTTTCTAAGTATTATGGATGGCTAGCATAAGAGTGAGGCACCTTAGAAGTAGTGAGGTTCCTGTCATGTGGGTCTTCAAGTGAAGATTGGAAAACCACTCATCAGTGATGTTATGGATAGGATGCATGGCTTGCATATGGGCTAGACTAGAGGACCTCTGATGTTTCTTCCATCTCTACATTTCCATAATTTATGTAGCACTCCTTGATGTTGCCAAGGAGATCAGGATGCTGGAGTTGGATGCTTGTTGTTCAACGAATAAATCACAGAGTGTTTCTATTCTTTACCTCAGAGGGGGATTGTCCTGACCCGTGACTGACTGAGGCTGGGCTTGGAATGACAAGGTAGTCATTCCCATCCCAAGGGATTTTGGGGGGAAAAGAATCCTAGGTAGAGTATACTAAGACCAAGAGGTAAGTGTGTAGAAGGGGTAGCTGCAGGTTGAGTCAACAGAACTGGAATGGGTGGTATCTATGTGGAGCTACAAGAGAGGGTGCATGGAGAACAGTTGTCTTTGAGGCAGGAGAGGGGCTGAAACAACATGATCAGCATACACAAAGCCACAAGGCATGTTTGGCCAGATCCTGCTTTGCTGAACCAAGAGAATGAATCTGAGATAGTGATTTTTACCTTTTCTATCCTCACCCTTTTCTTCTTTTCTCTTCTGAGAAAGTATATGCCTGTTTCTCTAAACTTTGCTCCAATTCTCAAGAGTTTAGTTATTGGTGTTGTTGTTTACATTGTGTCCTACTCCTTGAGACCACATTTGGGGTTTTCTTGACAAAGAAACTGGAGTAGTTTGCATTTCCTTCTCTAGCTCATTTTAAGATTAATATACTGGGGCAGAGTTAAGTGACTTGCTCAGAATCATACTGCTAGTAAGTATCAGAGGTTCAATTTGAACTTGGGAGGATGAATTTTCTGGACTCCAGGCCCAGCACTCTATCCAACTGTGTCACCTAGCTGCCCCAAGAGTTTATTTTCCTTTTTGCTTACTTATTTTTTAAGATGATTATTATGACAAAGACCATTAACTTTTGCATTGCTAGTCTATGTATATCATTGTGCAGATGCAAATGGCAAGAGACAATAGAGAAATGTCTAGAAGAAAAAAGACAGATTTTATACCTGCAGTATACATTTTTTTTTTTTGCCATAGAAGTTTAATGACTGGAGGCTTGGAGCTATTGAATGAATGAGAATGATGGCTTTGTTTTTTTGTTTGCTTCTTTTTCTTTCTTCTATCCTTCCTTCCTTTTTTCTTTCATAATTTCTCAGAATAGAGAGAGAAAACTTATTCAGGGGGAACCCCTCTATAAAATAAAAGAGATAGCAGTCTGTCTGGGGGCATCTATGACTATCTGGTTAACACTGAGAGGCAAAGGCTGTCATCATTTGTCCCTTTACCATTATTTCCTACAGCCCAATTAAAAATAGAAAAGACTCCACCAAAGGAGAGAAGGAAAGGGAGTGGCTTACAAGAACACCATGCTTGAAAATTAAGGTACCTTAATGCATGAATGAGGTTTGGGATTCTATGGTACAGTATGTGGAAGAGGGGAATCACCACAAAACAGAACATGGCACAATTTGGGAGTCAACAGAGAAAGCAAAGCAAGCCAGTCTTATTTAGAGGAAATCTTCACAATCAGTAGGATATTCATGGAGGATGAAAATGGCTTAGATGCCACTGAGGCCCCTGCTGGAAAGAGACACTCAAAAAGGTAAAGCTCTTTAGGATTTAATAGGGGTCTTACCTGGCTCAAACAGGACAACACATTGAAGAGAGTTGCAGGGTTCCTGAACCTGATGTGAACATCAAGATTCAAGGACTGATGCTAATTCATACTGGGGAACTGACAGTGAGGTGAGAGTCAGACTCTTGGCCAGTGGGAAAAGGGGGCTTTCAGCCATTATCACAGGTGTTTCTTTGACTGGGTGACTCACAGGACTAGAACTTCACCCCTGGCTTCTTCATTTATTGAGGGAGGGGGCTACTTCAGTCCTTACAAAGGGGGAGGTTAGTCCACATAAGAGTGGGTTCTAGGGGGAGAAAAGCCTTGCAGTACACCATTACCACCCCATTGCGAGAAGAACATTTAGTCTTTTGACATCTAAGGGAACATGCAAACATTCGTGCTTGTATTAGGTGCCAGAGAAGTGTAGACTACATAAGGGGATAAGCTGGGTCGGATGGGGGTAGGGGGTGGGCAGGAAGGCTAATGTAGATAGCTAGCTTTTCAAAAGAATTAGAGAGCTGGAGGACAGAAAGATCAACTGCCCCTATTAATAGAACTTGAAAACCCAAGGAGAATAGCAATCAGCAAAAGGAACTCCTTTTGAACTTCCAACATGAAATAACCCAAGGCATAAAACATATTTCTCTTTCATATGAAACTCAAAGGCATGAGTAGGAGATGGCTGTTTTTTAAAAAAAAAAAAATCCCTGTGTAAAGGGCAGCACGTGCCCTGGATTCAGGAGGACCTGAGTTCAAATCCAGCCTCAGACACTTGACACTTACTAGCTGTGTGTCCTTGGGCAAGTCACTTAACCCTCATTGCCCTGCCCCCCCAAAACCAAACAAAATCCCTGTATATTGAATAATCGTAAGATATACTGAAATCAGAGTGCAGCAAAAGTCCTTGCTATATGTCAAAACAACCACTTCCAATTCCACTAAAAATAAAATCAGTCAATCAGTAGGAAAAGTCAATCAAACCACATAATCAGAGAATCATTGAGTTGGAAGTACATTAGAAGCAATCTTATACATGGTCCAATGAATAAAATAGGAAACATTTATTAAATATCTAAAGGGAAGAGAGAGGGGCAGTTATGCAGTATAGATAGAAAGCCAGCACCAGAGTCAAGAAGATGTGGGTTTAAATCCTCCCTCTAACACATATTGGTTATTTGACCCTGGGCAAGTTACTGGCTGCTTCTTTATTGCCTACAAACATGCCTATGTCAAAAACCCCTGGCTTGATCCATCTATCTCCAATAACTATTGTACTATACTCTCCTCCCTTTTATGGCTAAACTCTTTGAGACGGCCATCTACAATACATGCCTATACGTCCTGTCCTGTCCTGTCCTTCCTCCTTCCCTTCCTTCCTCCCTCGGTGTCTGTCTGTGTCTGTGTGTCTCTCTGTGTCTGTGTCTGTGTCTGTCTCTCTCTCCCTCTCTCTCTAACAGTGTACAGTTGGTTTTCTGACCTCATCATCAAACAGTAACCACTCTCTCCAAAGTTACCAATGATTGTTTATTTGCCAAATCTAATGGTTCTTTCTCAACCTTCCTCCTTCTTGACCTCTTTGTAGCCTTGATACTATGGATCACCCCCTTCTCATTGATTCTCACTTCTCTCTAGGTTTTTGTGACACTCTCCTCTCCTGGTTCTCTTCCTATATAACCACTCCTCAGTCTCCTTTGTTGGATCTCCATTCAATCTTCTGTTGCCCCTCTAAACTATTTCCCTTAGTGATCTCATAAACTCTCATAGATTGAATGATCAACTCCATTCTGATTACTCTAAAATCTACTTAAGCAGTCCCAACCTCTCTGCTGACTTCCAGTCTCAAATCTCCAGTTGCCTATTGGATATCTTGAATTAGATGTCCTGTAGACATCTTAAATTCAACATGTTCAAAACAGAAACAATTTTCTCTCCATCCCTCCCTACATTTTCTCACTTCCAAACATCCCTATTACTGTTGAGGGTTCCATCATCCTCCCAGTCTTTCAGACTCACAACCTAGGTGTCATCCTCAACTCCCTACTGTCTCTCATTCCATTCTCCCATGTCTAACTCGTTGCTGAGGTCTGCTGATTTAACCCACAAAACATCTCTCACCTGTTCCCCCTCATCTCTTCTGATACCGCCAGCACCTGGCTGCAGCGCTCATTGCCTCATGCCTGCGTTATTGTAATAGCCTGCTGCTTGTTGTGCCTGCCACAAGTCTCTCTCTCTCTCCCTACTCTAATTCATCTTTTCCTCAGCCACCAAAGTGACTTTCCTAAAGTACAGGTCCAAGTATGTTGCCCCTCACTCCCCTCACCCCATTCAATAAACATCAATGCCTTCCTATCACTTCTAGGATCAAATACAAAATCCTATTTGATGTTCAAAGCCTTTCATAGCCTAGTCCTGCCCCCCTTTCTAGTCTTCTTATACCATACAGCCTCACACATGCTCTTTGATCCAGTGGCACTGGCTTCCTTCTTTACTGTTCTCAAACAAGCCACTCCATCTCCCAATTCTGGGCATTTTCACTGGCTTTCCCACATTCATGAGATGTTTTCTCTCCTCATTTCAGCTTCCTGGCTTCCTTCAAGTCCCAGCTAAAATCCGACTTTCAACAGGAAGCCTTTCCCAGTCCCTCATAATTCTAGTGACTCTTCTTTGTTGATTATTTCCTATTTAGTCTGTATATAGCTTATTTGTACATAGTTGGGGAGGGGGTTGAATGTTGTCTTCCCAATTAAACTATGAGATTAATAAATGTTTTTTGATCAATAAAATACAGTTCCTATGCCCAAAGAGATTAGAGTCCAGTAGCAGAATAAAACCACTGAGAAATTTACATTATACATTTTTTGGACCTGACCTGTCATTTCATTAACATTAGGAAGTTGGAGTATAGTTGTAGAGACTTATCTCAGTCACTGAGAGCGTAAAAGATTTGTATAGGGTTACACAAATAGTATGTACCATAGATGAGATTTCTTGATCTAGGTCTTCCTAATTCTGAGGTTGGCTATTTATTATATCATACTGCTTGTTTCTCTGTCTCTGTCTCTGTCTTTCTCTCCCTCTCTGTTCATATATTTGTGTCTATGTACAATACATACATATATATATAAATATTACATTAGAATTGCATTTGGGTCATAAATTGCAAAACAAAGTGAGTATTGTGTGAATTAAAAATAAAAAGGCTTTGAGCATGAGCCCAGTGCCAGATTTTATATTGGTTGGATGAGAAACAGCTTATGATACCTCTATATTATGGACAGTGCCCATAAGACTCTTTGTTTCTAATTAATTTATCTATCATCTATCTATATGTCTGTCTATACATTCATTCATTCATTTATTTTTCCATATAACTCTTGATGAATAGAATTGAAAATGTTCAGGGCAACATTCTTGTGTAGTAAAAGAGGGGAAAAATCAGTTTATGATAATTTTCAGTTGCTTTTTCAAGGATATCTAGACAGCTGAGTGGACTGAATGCTGGATCTCACATTAGCACTGAGTTCAAATATATCTTCAGACACTTATTAGCTGTGTGACCCTGGCCAATTCATTTAATCTCCCTTAACCTCTATTTCCTCATCTATAAAATAAGGATAATAAGACCACCTATTTCCCAGGGTTCTTTTGAAGTCAAATAAGATAATATTTGGAAAGTTATTTGCAAACCTTAAAACACTACATAAATTCTAGTTATTTACCACTACCACTACCACTACCACCAACACCACCAACACCACCACTACTTCTGAACAGAACTGGACTTTTAACTCTTTTAAACTATCCATCTTAGTGCAAAAATGGGTAGAGGTAACTGAAGTAGTTTAAAAAAATTATCCTTACAGAAAATTCCAATGCTTGATGTTAAGAAACAAAGGAAAGTTGTATCACCCACTTCTATGGGTGTCTTTAAGTAGATGGAATAATTCCTCATTCATCTGAATTAGAAAGGTTGGGTGGATGGAATTAGGCAACTTCTCAAGGTCTCTTCAACGTTTTTATTTTCTGTTTTAAAGTGACTAAAAAACCCCACTTGATTCAAAATGGAACCAGTTCAATGAAATAGTGTGGTGCTCTTTATTGACATCTTTATATTTTATTGTGTTTATTTGTATTATTAAATGAATTAGAGAGATGGTATATTCATTACTTCAGATATGTGGTTATTAACAAACATTAGAATAATAACTTTAAGCCTGACTCAACTGTACATTTTTGTCTCTGATAGAAATAACTAATGACCACTACTTATAGTACTGTGAGGATCTCCCTAATAACAAGAAGTTATAGAAAAGTCACATGGTCATAGGATTTATCACTGAAGGGGATTCTAAAGGCCACTTACTACTGCACCCTTTAAGAAATAAATTAACCAGGGCAGCTAGGTGGTGCAGTGGATAGAGCACTGGCCTGGGAATCAGGAGGACCTGAGTTCAAATCCAGCCTCAGACTTACTAGCTGTGTGACCCTGGGCAAGTCACTTAACCCCAATTGCCTCACCCCCCCGAAATTTTTTTTAAACAAGAAATACATTAACCAAGAAATTTTTAAAAATAAAGAAATACATTAACCTCCGCAATCCTTTAAATGAAGATGTTCTTTTGAGAACCTTCCTTGGTCAAAACCTTTGAGACTGTCACAATAAGAGCTGCAGTAACTACTGATACCCCATTTCCTACCTGCTTGCCTGCAGGGAGTCAGAATATCAACTGGTGGCCAGTTCCCCAGGCATCTCTCTCTCTGTCCCATTAAATAAGAACACCATACATACTTACTCTGTTTTACTCATGCTTGGCATCTAACTCTATCTAGAAATCCAATGCACTTCATTTGTTTTGTATTTCTCCTCAATAAACCTTGTTTGATTTACTTACTGTCAGCCTGCTTCTGTTTTGTCTAGTCTAGGTGGTGCTCCAGCCAACCAGTTTTCTCCTTAGAGGCATCAGTTGTTGTTAAAGGTTGTGACTAATGGTCTCAGGAGCAACACCTAAATCCCAAATCCTTGACTTAAGGAATGTACAATGCAAGGGTAACCATATGCCCCAGTGGCAGGGCTCCCACTCTTTCTTCCTAACACCTGAGCTATGACCTTAGTTATATGCCTTTTGGATTCTCCCCCCCCCCCCCGCCCCCATACACACAACATATGTGGTAGATAAAGGAAATTGCCTTCTTTTCTTGTTTGGGACACTGGTTTTCTGAACCTTCCTAAGTCTCTATTGACATCCCCTCATTTATAGAGGGGGAAACTAAGGTGCAAAGAAGCTAAGATAAAGGGACTTGCCTGAGTGATAGATACATGTGATAGATACCTAGAATTCAAATACAGGTTTTTTCTCTTCAAACCTAGTGCTCCTTCCATCATCCTCTGCTGCTTGCTTCCTTCCTTCCTTCCTTCCTTCCTTCCTTCCTTCCTTCCTTCCTTCCTTCCTTCTTCTGCTTTCTGTCTCTTTTTCTCAGGATTAATAGATGATTAGCTTAGGGAAATGCTATTGACATAGCATAACATACCTGGATTTCAGCTAAGCATTTGACAAATTCGCTCATGCTATCCTTACAGATGGGGCAACCAGGTGGCATGGTGGATAGAGCACTAGCCCTGGAGTTAAGAAGACCTGAGTGCAACCCCAGCCGAGTGATACTGGGCAAGTCACTTAATACTCATTGCCTCAGTTTTTTCATCTATAAAATAAGCTGGAGAAGGAAATGGCAAACCACCCTAGGATCTTTGCCAAGAAAACCCCAAATGGGGTCACAGAGAGTTGGCCATGACTGAAACAACTGAACAACAACAAAATCCTTACAGACAAGATGGGGAGATATGAGTTAGAATGATACTACAGTTATGTGGATTTAGAATTTGTTTAATAACTACACCGAAAGAGTAGCTATTAATGGTTGCTGTCAACACAGAGAGAGGTTTCTAATGGAGTGCCCCAGGCCTTAGTTCTATTTAACAGTTAAAAAGAAGCCAAGGCAGAAGGATAATTGAAATGTAAAATGGAGGCCAAATAGGCAATGTGCTCTGCAAAGTGCCCCAAATTATTATTTCAAAAATAAGAGGAAAGCTAATGGGATTTTTTTAAATGGGGAAGCAGGACCTTTGCAAAACAGAATGATTAAAATTTCAAGTTATAAAAAGAAACAGAACACTGTTACTTTAACTGAGCCAGATACAAAAAAGCTTAAAAACTTACAAATCAGTTTGCCAAAAGATTTAGTAGCATACAGAATGTTCACAGGACCTTCCTACACATAATGTTGCAATAACAACTCAGCTGATGACAGTGAGCACTTGAAGCCTGAAGCATAAGTTTAAAGCTTGGCACACCACTTGCAACATTTATTCAAATCCACTCTCATGAAAAATGATCACTTTTAGATCTAGTGAAGGTAACAAACTTCCTTCTCCCATGGGAAAAGTTTCCTACACCTTTAAGAGAAATAGAAGAGCAAGAGTAAGACCCACATATGTGGCTCCCCTGGAAGGATCTAAACAAGACAAAATAGGTAGAGACCACAGTTGTATAGTTAATAACAACTGGATGAAGGATGGCATTAAGTCAACACCAACTACTTAGAGGAGACAGAAGCATCAAAATAATTTAGAGAGAATGAGACTGGGTCTCCACAGCTAAGCCTTGAATGTACTTGATGATTATGTTGTAGACCCCGAAATGGACTGAATAACTTCATTCTGTTCCATGGTATACATGCTTCCATGGAAAGAGCATTGAAATTTGAGTCAAAGGATCTGGGTTCAGATCCTAACTCTGGTATTTCCTTATTAGCATGACTATGGACACCTGTTTGGACATGTTTTCACATGTACAATAGTGGGGGGTGAAACAAGGTGAGTTAGATGATTTCTAAGTTTCTTTCCAGATCTCAATTCTATGATATTATGTCTATTCATTTCAACTCAGTGTTATTTAATTCAATTCAGTTTATTCAGTAAATACACATTTATTTGGTATTTACCATGCATGATGTCCACGAAGACACAATCATAAATAAGATAAAATCCTTTCCTTCACAGAATTCCGTCTAGCAGGAGAGATGAGAGATGCATGTTAAATACAATCATACAAAAGAAGATGCCTTTATAGGAAAGGTAAGAACACCGTGCTACAAGATACCAGAAGAAAAATTCTCTCCAGCAGGAAGGACCAAGGACCCACAGAAAAAGAGTGAAAATAAAGTAGGACCTTGAAGGATGGATATGATTTCAAAAGAATGGGTGTGGCATGAGTGCACAGGAGAACTTATGAGCAAATGCATGGCGACAGGGAAGGAAATGCTAGTTTAAGTTCCAATGAATCCTCAGCTCTGCTGGTATTAAAGATTGTGTGCAGAGGTAAAGCTGGAAATGGGAGTTCACGGGATCTTAAGATTCAGAGCTAGGATCAAATTTACAGGTCCTCTAGTCTAGCGCCTCTCCCAATACATATTTTGCAGAGGAAGAAAATGAGTCTCAGTGGGGTTGTGACATCCAGGTAGACCAATCTGGTAGAACTAAGTTTTAAGCCCAGATTCTCTCATTCCAAAGCCCTCTTTCTATTATACTAGGATTTGAGGTCAGGTTGGTATCAAGATGTGGAGAAGCCTGAATGCCTACCAGGCCAAAGAGTTGGAATTGAATTTAATAAGTAATTTAGTAGGGAGCCACTGAGGCAAGTGACACACTCAATGGTGTATTTTGGAAATACTCCTCAGAGACAGTTACAAGGGATGATTCTCTCCTGGAAGGGGGAGGGGGGGTAGGATTTACTCTCTCTGCTGAAGAGTGAAACTATTATTTTGAAAACCCTAAAGCATCAATGTAACTTTTTGCCATAAAGAATGCATAGAGGGGGGCAGCTAGGTGGCGCAGTGGATAGAGCACCGGCCCTGGAGTCAGGAGTACCTGGGTTCAAATCCGGCCTCAGACACTTAACACTTACTAGCTGTGTGACCCTGGGCAAGTCACTTAACCCCAATTGCCTCACTAAAAAAAAAAAAGAATGCATAGAGGGGCAGCTAGATGGCGCAGTGGATACAGCACTGGCCCTGGAGTCAGGAGTACTTGAGTTCAAATCCGGCCTCGGACACTTGACACACTAGCTGTGTGACCCTGGGCAAGTCACTTCACCCCAATTGCCTCACTAAAAAAAAAAAAAAAAAAAAAAAAAAAAAAAAAAAAAAAAAAAAGAATGCATAGAAAGGCTCTCCTCAAGATAATCCAGCCAATGAATGGGAGTAGAATAGCCCAGCTCTAACACAACTACTTCAACAAAGATCTTTGGGGGGGGGGGAGAGGGGGAGAGGGGGAGAGAGAGAGAGAGAGAGAGAGAGAGAGAGAGAGAGAGAGAGAGAGAGAGAGAGAGAACAAGTGCATCAGACCACCAAGTAATGGTCAAAATCAAGATTTAGACAAAATAATATTAAGACAATTAGAAGAAATAAACACCTTCATATAGTGCCAATATGTAATATGTAAAAATGGATTGGAATAAGGAGAATTTAAAGACAGGGAGACACAATAGAAATTTCCAAAGAAAAACCAGAGTAAGTACATTTTTACAGCTCATGTCTGCACAAAGAGACAATTGAAAAACTGTGGTTACCATGGAAGTGGTCCAGCCAGGAAAGCCTGGCCTGAGAATGCGGCTCACAAAAGCCTTCTAAATCCATGACCAGGGACTAGCCAAGGACATCTGGAACATGCATCTGTGTAGCTCTGATCTTGGACTGGGAGGGAGAGGGGGAAGCTTCTGGATTGGGCAGTGATCGGAACTCCCCCTGTATTGGAGCACCCCTGTGTACTTGGGACACCTGAGCCACCATTGAGATCCTTGAAAAATACAGTGTTCAGTACCCAGATAAAGCAGAGGCATGATCACAGATAACACGGATTAGGATCAAATAGAGACCTGTTGTTTTTTTTTTTTTTCCTTTCCTTCCAGAAGTGTACAGATCATGGTCCTCACACAAAGTCCCAATTTAATAAGTAAGTTTGGAAAAAGGAATAGGAAAAGAAAATACCAATTATAACTATTATAGGGCTAGGAATGCCCAAAATACAAACTCAGAAAAAGAAGATAATTCCAAAATATCTATAAGCAAAGCTTCAAAGAGAAACATAGATTTGCCACAACTACGAGAATTTTAAGAAGAAATGAAGCAAGAATTACAAATTAAATGATAGCTCTAAAAGAAAGAATGGGAAAGGAGATAATAATTCTAGAGGAAAAAATTGGAAGGAAAATAATTCACCCATAAAACAAAATAATAGAATGGATTAGAAAACAGAATTGAACAATATGTTGTTTATAAAAAACACACTTGAAACAGAATGATTGACAAAGAGTTAACATAAGGGACTTGAAAAAGGCTTATTTATTATGCAACAGATGAGTTTTTTAAAAGGGAGGGGTTGGGGACAGCTAGGTGGCACAGTGGATAAAGCACCTGCCCTAGATTCAGGAGGATCTGAGTTCAAATCCGACCTCAGACACTTGATACTTACTAGCTATGTGACCCTGGGCAAGTCACTTAACCGTCATCACTCTCCAAAATAAAAAAAATGAATGAATGAAAGCATAATAAATCAATAAATGGATAGATAAATAAATGAGTGAACAAATGAATGAATAAATAAATAAATAATGAGCAGGCAGGCAGACAAGCAAATGAATAAATAGATAAATAAATAAGTAAATCAATGGAAAAAGAGAGGGGTAATATTCAGGATTTCAGACATGACATTAGCAAGATGATTAGAAGAGATAAACTGAGAAATTATCTTATGCTCAAAAGCATCATAGGCAATAAAATAATACCAATACTCACTATGTAAAAATGGATTGGAATGAGGATAGTTTAGAGGCAGGGAGACACATAAGAAGGCAATTTTCACAGAACACACATTTCCAACCCTGGCTAGGCAGCTTACAAATACACCAGGGATGTGAAGGGGTGAGAAAGGATGGATACATTTACAGAAATCTTCATTGAATTCTTTAAGGAAGAGCAAAGCACATAGCCTACCAATGTGTTACCTTTTTAATATAAAGAGCAGAATAATGGCTCATTAGTATTGGTAAGAGATACCCCAAGGTGGGAGAGGGGAGAAAATCAAGGCAAGATTTTGGGGAATAGAGATTGTAGATATTTCATGGTTACAAGGAACTCCTCTGAGGACACTTTCACAGGATCCAACCCAGGTTCTTTGATGCAGGTGGGTATCTTCTTTGCAACTTGTAGATTTAGAGAATCTCCTGGGGATGCTAAGAGAAGGTAAGCCTTTCCCCAGGGTCACCTAGGCAGGATGGAAAGACTTGCACCCAGGTCTTCCTGACTGAGGACAGCTCTCAGGCTTACTTTCCTTTCATTTTTAAACAGGCAGAGGATTTTAGAAGGAAAAAACAAAAAACAAAAAACCTCAGGTGGGGTACCTTTTGTTTCATGTCTCAGAGCTGCTTTTAGAGAATCCAAGCATCAATAATATATCCTAATCATCATTAGGGAATGAACTATAGGTTTAGATATATAAAGTAATTCTGATAATCCCCAACTGAGTCTGTTCTTTCAATCTCTTTATGGTGAGCAATGATCATTTGATTCTGTTCCTTCTTACAATTTGGCTTCACTCACAAGATAACTTGTATTCTGCTGTCACTCCTTTTTAAATGTTCCTTTTACTTCTTTTGACAATTTTCTATTTTATGTCCAATGGTTTCTACTTTTTCTGTTTCATAAGTCCTTAGGGCTTTTTTTCTTTTTGTTTATAAGGATATGTGTGTGTGTGTGTGTGTGTGTGTGTGTGTGTGTGTGTGTGTGTGTGTGTGTGAGAGAGAGAGAGAGAGAGAGAGAGAGAGAGAGAGAGAGAGAGAGAGAGAGAGAGAGAGAGAGAGGAAGAGGGAGAGAGAGACAAAGAGAGACAGAGACACAGAGACAAAGACAGAGAGAGAATAATATTTCCTCAATCTCCTGGGTTTTGTAGCTAATGTCAGAATCTTTCTTTCTAAAGGCTTGTATACCATAGATCCAAATTAAGATCAATAGTAGTGGTCAGACTTAAAAAAAAAATAGTAAAGAAACAAAGAAAATGTATGTTTTCCTTCTGCTAATCAGTACTAACAAGTTTACATTTTCTAAAAACAAAAAGGAGATCTTATCGCTTTGTCTTTCTTTCAAATGCCTAAAGGAGAACTAATGAGGACAAGGGCGGCTTTTTTTTCCCCAGATTTTTTTTCTTCTGAATTTGAATCCATTAAAGAATCATGAGTCTTCTCTGTTAATACCTCTTTAGATTCGTAATTTCACTCATGATCCCTGATCCCTACTCTCTCCAGTGACATTTGATCATAACCCAAAAACACTTAAGCGATTCTTGCTTGTGTTCTCCAATATCTTCCATAGATGTGGATATCTATAAACAATGTGACCTTTCTTTAGGTATTAAAAAAAAAACCATTAATACCAGTACTTCACTAAGGTTATCCATTTTTATCCTTTAATTTTGCTCCATGACTGCCCTATCTCCTTGTCCAATCATGCATTTCCTGAATGATGTGTATTACTCTACTTCTTGTATGCAATCATTGTTGGTAATGTGATATAGTGTACTTATAGCCATCACATTTCTCTCCATTCCCCATTTAGGTCATCTGTAATTTTTGGTCTTCGGGTAATATAGTATTCTATGATGATCTACACTATCAACACTGGAATAAGACATATTAAAATATATGTTTTTGTGGTTGGGAGAGGTATAATTTTGGGTCGTTGAAAGAAAGCACCATTTCCCAAATGCTTTCTTATCTCAACTTAATTCTATGCTTAGCTTGTCATCCACCTAGTACACTTGTCCAAGATACTGCATATTGATGGACTAACTCAATGGTTATACCACTAACCTGGACAACAGGTATTCTTCATTTTTTTATGTGGATTATTAAGATGCTCTCTTTTGAGTGATGGCATTCATTGAGGGGATTCTGTAATATGATGGGGCTTGATACAATCAAGGAAGGGTCATCTACAATCAGGGGTATCTTGAGGACTTCACCTCTATAGGGAATCCCTTTTCCATTTGGATTTTGTGTACCACATTCGCTATGACAAAGGCATGCATATGAATTCATATGTTGTACATTACTTGATATTAAAAGATCATTGAACAAAATTATAGTTGTAAATTACCTCTATCAAAGAACCTTGTACAACTTAAACATAGAATGAGAGAGAACCTTTTGGTGGAGAGTCTTAAAAGCTGTATTTTGTTCTACCATTTCAAATGTTTTGTTTAAAATAAAAAATAAACAGCTGGATCTTGTATTCTCTATACCTTCAACAATTATTAGACAGAGTCACAAAGAGCTGATTTTCAATCCTGCCTCTAGCTCTTACTGGCTGTGTAACCCTGAGCAAGTTTTTTTTTTAATCTCTCTAAGCCTCAGTTTCCTCATCTACAATATGGGGATACTAATTGCACTTCCCTTACGGGTTTCCTGTAAGGATCACATAAGATAACAAAGTTATTTGCAAACTTAAAATGCTATATGAATCTTAGCTATTGGTATTGGTATTATTAATTATTAGTAGTACAATTTTCCATTCTGTAGGACTATGAAGATTTAGAAAATCAATTAATTACCGAGTATTTATGAAGTGATTGCTATTTGCCAGGTACTATGCTAGGCACTGGGATTACAAAGACAAAAACAAAACAGCCCCTTCCTTCAGGAAGCTTATATTCTACCACAACATAGATTACCTTAGGAAGATGTAATAAGTCTAGAAAGCTGAGTTGGAACCAGATTGTAAAGGGCTTTGAATGTCATACAGAGTCAGAAGTGTGTTGTAGACTTCTCAGATTGACTTAGGAAAGCAAATTTTTATATTTTTAGTGTTAACATTTATACCCCTGAAACCAGAAAATGCTACAAATCAGGGATTTATTTTTTGTTGGTTGTCTAGACTTAAGAAGGTGTTAATAAAGCAGATTAAACTTTAAAGTTCGAGGTTTGTGGGTATATATGCGTATGTGTGTGTATTGAGAGCTGGTTGTTAATTTTTATTACAACACTTTTATAAAGAGGAATTTATATTTTATTCTAGATACATTTTAAAATACAGTAGTATTGAAAACTGTAAAAAACATTTTTAGCTCACAGGCTAGTAGATAAACTGGCAGTAGGCTAGATTTGACCCATGAATCCTAATTTCCTAATTCCTGTTCTCTATTGTTCCCTCTATCCCAAGATACCATTCCTTATATTCTCCATGTGGATTTGAATTTTCCATCTCTTCCTCATGAGTCATATTTCCTCGACTCTAATACTTTGTACAATTGGCTTTATTTGTTTGAAATCATTGACATTCTCCCAGCCCATCTGCTTTCTAGATTCCATTGGAAATTGTAGAGGGATCACCTCTCCATCTGTCCAAATGCTATTCTTTCTTGAAGACCTAGATCAAGTCACTCCTCTATGTTGTAAATCTTCTTCCAGCTACCCCATTCCTGCTTTCCTGTCTCTGCACTTCTATGACACGCCTGTATAAAGACACTCTGGATAAAGAATATAATATTAACAATATCTGATAATGATGATTCTTCTTCACAGTGTAGGAACATTTAGAAGGCAAGAGCATGAAGGCTTGTTAATCAGTCAATCAACAGGAACTTATTCTGTGCCAGGCATTCAGCTGCGCTTTGTTAGGAGACCACTTGGATCATTCAGACATAAGGAAGAATCCAGAGAAGGGTTGTAGAATTAGTGAAGAAGACACAGGTCTAAGAAATGGTAAAGAAGTATAATCAGCAGGAATTAGTCATGGAGTAGATATAGGAGGGACAGGAAAGAGAAGTCAAGATCACTTTAGTCTAATGAACAAAAGGGTAATGGTTTCAGGGACTAGCCTAGTTACATAGAGGAGATACTTAATGTTTGTTGAATTGAATCGACTTGACAGTAATGAAGATATTTAAAAGGCCTGTAGGATTGGAGGGCAAAGATAATGATGTCAGTTTTAGACATTTGTTGTATTTATAGGTGAAATATCCAACCAGAGATGTCCTAAAATCAGTGACCTATAAATGGATGTGTTCTCATTCTGTTAGCAATCTGCTTTTTCTTCCCAATTTCAAACTCCTTTGTGCCTCTGATTTTCTTCATTCCTACAAAAGCATCTTTGTCCCTAAGGAAGATTGAATAGTTTTCTCTAAATCAAATTATGGAATATATGTTGGTTGTTTGAGGCAGTGGCTCATCAATGAACTACTTACTACCCAGGGGACTCCAAGCCTATCATTCAGAATATGCCAGGATTAGCTTCTTCCATCCCCCACAACTGTCTGCTTCTTCTCTGTTTCTCTATCAATGTGACATGGGTATTTACCATCCACAGTGGTGACTTAATAAACTGTTCCCTGAGCAAAGACAGTGCTACCCTTTATCTGTACATCTCTCTTACACTTAAGTCTGGAGTCAGACAGCAGGATTGCTGATATTAGAGCAGATAATCCTGAAATGTCCTTCACAGAATGGTCACGGCTACTTCGAAATGGTGCCCACCTCCTATCATTCTGGGAAAACACTGTCATCCACAATGAAACTTAATTGGAAGCACTGCAATGGGAGTATCCAGCATTTCCTGAAATTGAATAAGCAGCAATCCTACCACCAGCAGTCTGTAAACAACAGGAGGTAGATGAGTCAACACAGGATCAAACACAGACCTTTTATCTCTCTCATCTATAGGAAGCCAGACATTTAAAGCATAAAGCAATTGATGTGAAAAAAAGCCAAGCAGAGCCTCTTCCAAGAAGGCTAGCCTTGGAATGAGTCTGCTCTGATTATAAACCAGAAGCCCCCACCCCCACCCCCCTCTAATGTGAAGGTGACAACAGCAGGGCTTGAGAACACTGGGAATGGAATATTAAGGTGAGTTTCAAGGAGTATATTGAGTTACCATGTATTTATTATTCTGTCAGAGACCTCACTTAGTACTTATACATTCTCAAAAGAGGTTAGCTTAGTAGGGGTGTCCCTCAAAGTACATGGATGGCACAGAGAAGGGCATATCTCTAGAATGGAATGATGGAATGTGGTTTTCCATGGTGACTGCTACTGGGGGCTGGGAATTCATATGATCATAAAATGTTAGAGCTGAAAAGGACCTTGGGCATCACCTCGTTTAGCACCTTTATTTTTTAGGTGATGAAAATGAATCCTAGAGAGATGAAGGGATTTGCTTAATGTCATATAACTAATAAGGGACAAATGTAATTTGCAAACCCACATTTTTCTGACTACCAGTCCAGTGACCTTGCCATTAAGTTACTGAGCACTTTTTCTATATGTTTGAAAGTATGCTAGATAATTTGTGTCTTAAACTAAAATAAGTATAAGAAACAATTATTTTCCTCAAGGATTTAACTGCCCTGGGAGAGTCCAACTTTCTTATTATTGACATGGGCACCACTATCTTCCCAGTTACTCAGGGTTACAATCTGGGTGTCATCTTTGACTCCTCATTCTCTGTCATTCCCAATATCCAATCTGTTGCCAAGTCCTGTCAATTCTATCTTCACAAAATCTTTTATATGCCCCCTTCCATCCTCTGACACTACCATTACCCTGAAGTAGGCCTTCATCACCTCACACCTGAACTATATTACAATAGTCTTTTAGATGATCTCCCTACCTTAAATTTTATCCTTTTCTAATCTCTTATACTCAGTCATCCAAATGATCTTCCTAGAGCACGGGTCTGACCATTTATCTCTCCTACTCAAAAAACTCCAGAGGCTCCCTATTATGTCCAGGATCAAATATAAAAATTTCTATTTGGTTTGCTAGCCTTTTATAACCTGGCCCTCTTCTACTTTTTCAGTATTTTTATATCTTACTTCTTTCCACATCCTTTTTAAATCCAGTGGTTGGCCTGTTTTTATTCCTTGAATAAGATACTGCATTTCCTGATGCTGTGCATTTCACTGGTTGAATTCCCATGCCTGGAATTCTCTCACTCTTCATCTCTATCCCATGGCCTCCTTTCTTTCTTTCTTTCTTTCTTTCTTTCTTTCTTTCTTTCGGTGAGGCGATTGGGGTTAAGTGACTTGCCTAGGGTCACACAGCTAGTAAGTGTCAAGTGTCTGAGGCCAGATTTGAACTCAGGTCCTCCTGAATCCAGGGCCAGTGCTTTATCCACTGTGCCACCTAGCTGCCCCTCCTTTAAATCTTAACTTCTGTAAGCTTTTCCTGAGTCCCCTTAAAGTCAGGGCTTTCACTATGAGAATATCTCCAATTTATCTTGATTATATCTTATTTGTAGTTGTTTGCATGTTGTATCCCCCTATTAGACTGTGCACACTTAAAAAAGTAAGGACTCTTTTTGCCATTCCCTGTATCCTCAGAACTTGGCAGATGCTTATAATTGTTTGTCCATTTGAATTGATACAGTTTGTGGGAAAAACAACAACAACAACAAGAGAGAGACCAATGTAGTAGGGCAGAATATGACTGTATTGAAAGAGACTTATCAATGAATGAATGTATTGAAAAACATAGAGTCTTAAAAACAGAAGACAACTTCAAAATTCCAAGTCTCAGGGAGAAAGTATGATTATAAAGCAGTAATACTGACATTTGAAAAGAAATAAATCAGAGCTTATAAAGGTAAGTGGATGCTATTCTTTGAAGTTATCCTTTTGGGATACTATGTTACAATATATCACAATGCTTTTAGAATCATCTTTGGGAATTACAACCTTCAAAGACAATTCCTCCATAAGAAAATCACTCACATCCTATTATATTTATATCCTTGATAGAGTTTGCATATATATATATATATATATATATATATATATATATATATATAAAGCATATGCCATTTTGTTCACTGTTCTTAGTATCAGAAATAAAACCAATAAACCTATTAACCTGGGATTGACTTGTAGCTATCTGGAAATTACAATATGAATAAATCAGTGAAAAACAAGATATCTTCATTTGATTTCCATTCTCCAACTAGATCTCAGATTTGCAAAATTTCACCTTTCCTTATTTTCCCCATTCAACATGAAGAGTTACAAAAGGCTTATAATTCCTCACCAAAAGAGAACTTTCTATTTCTACCCTGGTTATGTATGTTGTTATTATTTACTATGAAGCTGCTAATACTGTTGCAATTTTCAGCCCATAATAAATAATTTTTTCTTGACTTAAAAAAAATTAAGATTTTTCTAGACATTTGGAATCATAGGTTGTTGGTTTAAATCCTAGCTCTGCACCTTACCTGTGTTTCCTTGGACAATTCAACCTCTACATTTCAGTTTCCTCATCTGAAAAAAGAGGAACTGAACTAAGTGATGTCTAAGGTCCCATTCCACTTCAAATTTATGATCTTAATAAAAAATATATACTATACAAACACACAGAATATAATGTATATGTTCTATTTCTTTATCTTATATTACACATTAATATGTACATGTGATTATATATGTACACATATAAAAGTAAATCTATACTTATAATTGTATATGTATTTATATATGTGTGTATATATACACATACATATTCATCAATGGGAGTTGAGGCAAACTTTCTCTCCTTTGACACCTCCTCTTCCTACCTCACCATATGTCAGAAGAAGGGACTGAGAATGTATCCATGGGAAGAACCATGCTATATGGACTGCCTAGAGGCTAAGGAGAAACACTAACCTTATATATACTTGCAGTGGAGGTGCTGAACCTGCTCAGGGTTGCAGTTTAACTCATGAGGCAGGAACTTTACTAGGTATGGTGCTATGAGTCTGAAGGGGTTGAGTCAAACCTTTAAAGAGAGAAATGGGTCTCAAAAAAAGGGCTCTTTCAATGATTTTGTTAAGGGAATGGTTATAATCCTTTATTATCTTAAACAAACTTGCTCTTTGCTTAATGTTTTTGATTACCTGGGCTCTTTCAGGGGAGCTGAGGTGCTTTTGAGAGAAATAAGCAAGATTTGGAGAAACACTAGGTGGGAGAGATTATTAGAGAAAGGTCCATGAGGGATATCTATCTGTCAAAGGGGCTGATGTAAAGATTATGCTCGAACACGCACTCATGCACACACACACACACACACACACACACACACACACACACACACACACACACACACACTTTCCCCCCCTTTAACCACCAGGTTATTAATGATGCTGAGGCAAAACTTGCAGAAAAGCATGTACACATTTTTCTTCAAAGTTGTCACTGAAGTAAAAAGACTTTTCTCCCCAAACAAATAATTTTGGCTCCTGAAGTCACAGCTCAATTTCTAAGCTGTTTCAAGTACCTCTTTGATCAGATTCCTTTACTTGTGCCATTCTCTCCTAACACACCCATCCTCTATTCCAATATTCCCAAACCTCAGGCATCCATAGGAATAAAAATTCAAAATTGATTTACTAAAGCCACCCCCAAGCTCTTTTGTCGATTTCTTAAAAATTCACTTCACTTCAGTTCAATAAGTATCTGAGTGCCCATTATATGTTCTATGTATTGTATTAGGCACAATAGATACAAAGGCAAAAGCAAAACAGTCTTTGACCTTGAGTTTACATTCTACTACAATGACAAAAATATTAAAAACATCAAACTATCAAGCTTATAGTGGCAGCTTCAAAATCTTTATATTTTGGATGTTTCCAATAATCAATTCTACCTTATCAATGATGGCACAACATCATGGAGAAAAGCATTGAAGGTGTGGTTCACTTTTATATGATACTCTTCTGTTCACATGCTAAGAATGTCTTAATAGGTAGATGGAGTTTTTTTCTAGCTTCAATCAGGCTCACCTGCCTATTTGTAAAGAGACAATTCTCAGCAAATAAGATGTAAGATTCTTTGATTCTATTGATAGAATCTGAAAAATTCAGACATGACTGAAATGACTCAACAACAACAACTGATTGTGTTCCTGACAACTTCAAATTATTCTTCCTGTTAGGATCATATTTCTTTATAATAGACATCTTTTGAGACTAGTATCTTTCTGTATTATCACTATACAGTGCCTAAAAAGGCATCATGAGGAAGCTGAGTATAAATATATATATTTAACAGTTGTATATCTGTATATATTAATATGGATTATAGATTTAAGACTCTAAGAGATCTTAAGGACCATCTCATCTGACTCCTTCATTTTCCAGATGATGAAACTGGGGCTCAGAGAGATTGCATATTTTTCAAATGTCATACAGGCCAAAAATGAAAGAGGAGAGATTCGTTCCTTTAGGTAGGGCTGTCTTTTAGATGATTTAGGATTTAGGGGAACAGAGAGTAGAGTAGAAGGCCCACAGTTCTTAGTGAAAATAATAAGTTATTTTCATTCTGTTTCTGTGAACACATCTCTAAAGTTGAAGCTGTGTCATCATTTACCCACAGAGTGAAGGGGAAAGAGAACACTCAAGGAGTTTCTTAGTTCAGACTTTCCCTAATTAGAAACTTGAGACATCTGACCAACTATCTTAGTTGAGACCACAGCATGCCAAAGAGCTCTTGTCCTTCTGGTCATCAGCCATTGTTTCACTACTAGTTGGTGCAAAAACAAAGTTTATTGCTAATATGAAGAATGCAGGTAGAAAAGCATGAAACATTCCTCCCATTTCTATGCTTTAAACTATGTCAACTAAAATATTCAGCTGATGTTTCATCATCTCTCCCAATGAGAATCCAAATTTGAAACGTTTGCTTTGAAACAAATTTCTATTCACCACCAACAAACCATAATGCTAGTTAGAGTATTCAACATTCAGATTAGCTCTTAAAATTTTATATGTGCATTGTATTCAGCTATTTGGCTTATTTTCCTTCATTCCAAACTTAGCTATAGAAGTCTGTCCTTTTTAAGGAACACAAATATTTTTGCAGTTCCTGGTTTCCTCTTATCAGAATCCTAAGGTATTGATGTTTTTCTTATCAGAGTCAGCCAGCAGGCAAATCCAGGAATTAAGGGTCAGAAATTACATGCCAACTCCAAGCAGAACCCAATTAGAAAAAGGGGATTTCATGGCTCTACAATTCTGATAATTACATTATACCGAGGCATGTTTCTCCCTAAACCACCAAAATGTGTTTTTATAAAGAAATCAGTCTCAGGGTTTGTCATTAGGAAGTAAATAAACATGGATTAAAATGCTATTTAGAGCACACAAGTAGTAGCTTCCTAGTCTTCTCGTAGTTTGAAAGAGTTAATACAGTTTCCCCAAGGACCTAAGTTTCTGAATTGAGCTGAAAATTAGCTGCCCTCATGTTCCCTCCATGAGACCTCTCTGAAAGAATCAAATACTTAGGTATACAATGAAAATAACATTAATAATTATAGACCACACTTGGTTTTTTTAAACAAGTCAGATTTGAGGGGAAAAGCTCATTTCTATTTTGACTAATATGGTTTCTCAGGAATAGCTCATGTACATAAGAAGTTGTCATGTGTCTTTTAGGCCACCAAGGGTTGCTTCAGTGCTCAATAGAGCAATTCTCTTGTCTCCTATTGGTTTAAGATCTAAAATGGCATAGAAAGATTATGATGCTATTGGATATAAATTAGAAACATATCAATTAGCACTATTTTTTTGCCCTAAGAAATATGATTATGAAAAACAATGCACCAGTGCCTCTGTAAGACCTGCTTACAGAGAGGCCTGCCCCTGACAGATCTTGTCAATGTGCTGGTCAGAGGTGGTCTCAAAGACCAAGAGATGGATTATTTTTTTTCTTTTCTTTTTTATTTTGTGTGTGAGGCAATTGGGGTTAAGTGACTTGCCCAGGGTCACACAGCTAGTAATTGTTAAGTGTCTGAGGTCATATTTGAATTCAGGTCCTTCTGAATCCAGGGCTGGTGCTCTATCCACTGTGCCACCTAGCTGCCCCAAAGGATGGATTATTATAAGATTAGGCCAGGTAGTCTTGAGACCACCATGACAGTCTCCCTTAAGAGAGGCTGAAGCTTTTAGAGTTGCAAGGAAACTATTATGATAAGATGAGATGTGATGGTCTCAGCCTTCATGATGGGCTCCCCTTAAAGGAGGCTATCAGCTTAGAGAACATGAAAAAATACTGACAATAATATTTTCTGAATGTTAGTACAATTGTGTGACCCAAATAGTATTTTGTCTACCACCAGCTGTTTTGCTGATATGCAAATCAGCTAGCTCCAGGGGGGCCACCCCAAATCAGAGTATATATGAACTTTACTCTTAGGACATTTTGGAGATACCTGCCCCTCCATCAGGAAGACGACTTCCCCCTGGCGCATGGCCTTTCTGTTGAATGGATCTGTTTCTTTATGCTTCCCAACACAGCTCCACTCTTACATGAGTTATGCTTTATGTCAGTGTGTATTCCTGAGATGTATGTTGGGTTCCCTTTTCTGTCTCCCCTCCTCCTTCTTTCCCATTTCTTGCAATAAAACTTTGCATTGAACTGATGCCATATTCCGAGCATCTAAACTCAGTAAGGGGTTGTTTTCCCTGACATCTCTGGGTGGCCCATAGGCCTTTCCTTAAATATAAACTGGGTAGGGGGGCAGCTAGGTGGAGCAGTGGATAGAGCACCGGCCCTGGATTCAGGAGGACCTGAGTTCCAATCCAGCCTCAGACACTTGACACTTACTAGCTGTGTGACCCTGGGCAAGTCACTTAACCCCAATTGCCTCACCAAAAAACCAAACCCCCCAAAACTCCAAAAAAAAAAAAAAAATATATATATATATATATATATATATATATATACTGAGTACCTAGAAAAGGACTATTGTCAGCTGCACCTACTCTGGGAAAGTAGGGCTTTGTGAACCCAGCTGTAGGAAGCAAGGGTCAATAGGGAAACCCTATTTCCTCCCAGGAGGGACTTTCTTATGCCATAGGACTATCATAAAACACTAATTAGAAGCACAGTGCCTGGTACATAGTAGCCACATAACTTAATAAATGTTCATCAACTATTGATTCTTCACTCCAACAATTGTTTTCTAAGGAGAATAAAAATTCCTTTAATTCTCATCCATTTGTTAAAACAACAGAAAACTATTTTCCCCTTTAACTTCATGAGAAAGAGGACTGCACCATCGACTTCGATACAACTTCAAAAATAACTCACAATCTCCAGGAAGAGAAAAATTACGTGGAATGCACCTTGCTCAGGCTATTTCTATGGGATAGAGTTCTAAAGTATAAGAATTTACAAATTGGGTCTAACTCAAGAAGGCTTCAGATGTTTGGTGCCCTGTCTGCCTCACTGCCAACCAATTGCTACTCTACTCCAACTCTCAGAGTTGAAAGGTATCTCAGAAGCTATTTAGAAAAACCCAGAGGTTATATAGAAGATCTGTTGGGAGTTTCCCAGTATAAATCTCTGGTCTCTAGGATTCTCCTTGGTTATTTCTCTCCCATGATATTCAACTGATTTTTTTTTTTCAGGTTTTTGATGAAGATATAAAATCAATTTCTTTCCTTAGGTTTTCTCATAGGATAAGGGAGGCATATATGGGTAGATTATTATTAAGCCACCTTTCTTGAGCCCTCTGCTCTGAAGCCAACAATTTTTGCCATTGAAATCTGTTCTTTTGCTTTGTTAAAGTTAAAATTCTCCATGCAGTGTACTAGGCAAGCTTATCGAGTAAATTATCTGTTGAATTTATAAGAGACTCTGAAATTACAGGTATTTAAAATAATCACAACTATTGTCTTTCTAAGTATCTCATGGTGTGGAAAGGTGTGGAAATGAATAGAAACAGAAAAGCAACAGTAGAGAAAATGACTAAGGGCCTCCTCAAAGACATGATGATAATCACTGGTTCATACCTGTTAATGATTTGCTTACATATAGATGAAAATGTAGTTCTGGGGCCAATTCAAAGTCCATTCAAATCAGAAGGACACGTGAACTCCCCAACCTTGTGGCAGGTTTAAAATATTCTAACTCATCAAATTGCTTTCCCTGGGTTAATTTAATACATCTTCTATGTAGCTAATATATATTCAATATATTTATAATATTGTTGAAATAAATGTCATAATAAAAGATGATATATTAGTTTAAAGCTAGAATGTCACAGCACGAAGAGATCCCAGAGATCACCTCTAAACCCCACAATTTGCAGGTGAAAAAAAAGAGACTTGCTCAAGGTCACACAATTAGGATAAGCCACATCTATGATTTAAATCCAACTCCTATGACCTCCAGTCTACTGCCCTTGCCATTTTTCCTTGCTATCTCTTTAATCCAGCTGAGGTGTTTTTTTCTTTCTTCTTGTCAATGGCAAATTCTATAGATATCTATACCATCCCATCTGAGAATAACTTGTATGAATTTAACCACATCTAAATATTTGAGCCTATTGGAAAACACAATCTGCACTTTGAGTTTTACAAGCCCCCTGCCGCTATAAGATCAGTGCTGGGGCAAGTATATCTATGTAAATAACATGTAAAATTGATTTATCTTTGTGCCATTTTACTGGGTCTCACCTTCACTGGGCTTTTCCCATGCTAGGCCAGTCTATTAAATAGGAATTACTCTACCAGAAGTCTGTCACTGTGGGCCCTGACCTTGAATAAAATTCCATAGTTCATTTTGGTAGTTGAAGTTGTACTCTCCTGGTTCTTCTGCATTTACTTTTGTCCATCAGTCTTCCACAAACAATCACGTTTTGAGAAGTGAGCACGAGCATGATTCAGTTATATTTAAGAAGAAGACATGTTACACACTCTAATCAAATCATGGCAGAAGTAAGTCTTCACTGATATATTTTATTTGGGGAAAAACAGATGACCTCTAGTCCAACTCTGGGGCAGTTGGGTGGCACGGTGTAAACAGCATTGGCCCTAGAGTCAGGAAAACCTGAATTCGAATTCATCTTTAGACACTCCCTAGCCGTGTGACCCTGGACGAGTTACTTACCCCTGTTTGCCTCAGTTTCCTCATTTGTGAAAGGATCTGGAGAAGGAAATAGCAAACCATTCTAGCACCTTTGCCAAGAAAACCCCAAATGGGGGTTAAAGGTTAGAACAAATGTTAAAAGGTGAATCCATATTAGAACTGTTGATTCCCAGTAGCATCTGTAGGATCAGAGACCCAGCATTCAATTCAGCCAACTGTTTCAGATGTCTGGGGAATTTATCTGTCTAGTGTCCAGGGGAAGATGGACTTGACCTTTCTGAGCAGAGGGATGAGCCATTCCTATGTTTATCCCCATATCGCCTACTGCTTCCTACTATTTTTGTCATACATATGATGGACATGGACTCCACAAAGGTGGTGGTGAGGGTAGAGATATCTACAGATATTAGGATATCGTGCTCCTGCATGAGGGACAATGGACACTAAATTGAAGGATACAATGGGATGATCGATAAGGAAGAAGCAAAGAAAAAATTGCACATTGGCATTGGGGCAACTAGGTAGAATAGTGGATAGAGAACCAGGCCTGGAGACAGGAAGACTCATCTTCCTGAGTTCAAATCTGACCTCAAATACTTACTAGCTGTGTGACCCTGGGCAAGTCACTTAACCCTGATCGTCTCAGCATCCTTATCTGTAAAATGAGCTGGAGAAAGACATGGCCAAGAAAACCCCAAATGGGGTCATGAAGAGTCAGACGTGACTGAAATGACCAAACAACAACAACAGCACAAAATTAGTGAGGGTCTTTTGGTTTTCAAATCACGCACTGTGGGAATGATATTCTGATGCAATTGTTGGTACTCATTCTGGTACTGTGTACTCCCACTATGGGTGTATCCAATGGCTGATTAGCTATTGGGCATAATAGTCAATTTAGTAAAAAAAAAAATCCTAATCACTGAAATAAGAAGACCACAGCATGAAAAGGACAGATACTAATAGGCAATTACGCCAAACCTTCTAAGAGCTGAAAAGAAATAGCTTTCCATCAGTGTCAGTAGTAATGTTTAAAAAATCAATCTCGAGCATCCTTTCATGACTCATCAGAAAGTGCTTGGAGGTTAGGAGGTATAAAACTTGGTGTCAAAAGCAGAACGCTTGACTAAGAAGCAAGATAACCCAGCTCTGATGTTCCCTATGTGACCATAAGCAAGTCACTGCATCTCTCTCCAAGTTCCAGGCACCTTCTTTGAAAATCAGGAAGGAGAACACTTACAGTGTTGACATGGCAGGGTTCCTATAAGGCTTAATAAGTGACAAAGTATGTAAAGCAATTTGTCATTTTTAAAGCATTGTATGAATGCAAAAGGAAAAATAAAAAGATGCCAAATCCTGCTTTCTGTGACATGAACTTTCAGTCACAGGATCTTGGGATCACAGCTCTAGAAAGCTATGAGGAACCTCAGAGATACCATCATTCAATACTCTCACTTTAAAAATGAGGAAAATGAAATTGAGGGAAGGGAAGGGAAGGGAATTTGCTCAAGATGGCACAGGGAGTATAAGAGACAGGATATGACTGCACTTTTCCCATTAAATTACTTTTCCCATCACCACCCCATTTATTTATTTATTCATCTATTTAATTACTTTTTTTTTTAGGTAAAAGAGGCCTTTCTTTGCCTC
Source organism: Dromiciops gliroides (assembly GCF_019393635.1). Classification (NCBI taxonomy): domain Eukaryota; kingdom Metazoa; phylum Chordata; class Mammalia; order Microbiotheria; family Microbiotheriidae; genus Dromiciops; species Dromiciops gliroides. The sequence goes on from NC_057861.1 coordinate 396,591,849, forward strand.
ATTTCTTACCTAACCTTAATCACTGAAAGCGTGTTGCCTCAGGCAAACAGACCAGTGAAAGACCTTAATTTAAAAAGGCCAAGGGCTCCCACGGCATCCAGGGCTATCTCCAAGAAGCCTAGATCACATCTTAGTCCAAATATTCTGGAGTCAATCAGTGTTCAGTCTATCAACTATGGATTTTTCTAGGTAATTTTCCTAGGAATTTTCTGAGCACATCACTCTCCCATTCAATAAACTCCTGTAGCTCCCTATTATCTCCAGTATCAAGTATAAAATGTTATATCTGGGGGGTGGCTAGGTGGCGCAGTGGATAAAGCACCGGCCCTGGATTCAGGAGTACCTGAGTTCAAATCCAGCCTCAGACACTTGACACTAGCTGTGTGACCCTGGGCAAGTCACTTAACCCCCATTGCCCCGCAAAAAAACAACAACAACAACAACAACAACAAAATGTTATATCTGTCATTTTAAGTCCTTTACAACTTGCCACAAGTTATTTTTTAGTCTTGTTCTTTACTCCCCTCCACCCAATTTAAAATCCAGCAACATCTGCCTTCTGTCTCGTTCATACACAATACTCTATCTTCCCCATTCTGTACCTTTTCATAGGCTATCCCACATGACTGGAGTGTTCTCCCTCCTCACCTTCACCTTTCAGTTTCCCTGGTTTCCTTCATGATTCATTACAAATATCATCTTCTACAGGTGTCTCTGCTCCTCCTCCCTGCCACATCTGTCATCTCTGCTAATACCTTCCCTCTGAGATTACTGTAATCTACTCCTTATAAATCCTCCAACTAGGGGAGCAGCTAGGTGGCCCAGTGGATAAAGCACCAGCCCTGGATTCAGGAGGACCTGCGTTCAAATACAGCCTCAGACACTTGACACTTACTAGCTGTGTGACCCTGGGCAAGTCACTTAACCCTCATTGCCCTGCAAAAAAAAAAATAAAATAAAATAATAAATCCTCCAACTACACTGTTGTCTGTATGTTGCCACTCCAATATAATGTGAGCTAATTGAGGGCATGAACTATGTTTTTTGCTTTTATTTTTATCCCCAGAATTAAGAACAGTCCCTGGTATGCAGTAAGTGTTTAATAAATGCTTGTCTGACTGAATGACTCTCCATAAATCAGATTGAGCTACCAGAATAGACATTTCTCTAGTTTACTTGGAGCTGCCAAGATCATATACCTTCCCTCCCAGGATCCTCTTGGTTCCACTCCATCTCTTATATTTCCTAGAATTTTCCCCATCTGGTACACATACTAGTCTTGTAAGTTTCTTTCATCATAATATCACCAAAGGTCTTTCATTAGCCTCCTGGACATTCTGGTATTTATTCCTAATTCTTCCCTTTCCTTCAATGCCAAGAAGAGAGACTTTGCTCAATGTCCAAATGGTTTAATAACTCTGTCCTAACTGATTCCATCAAGCAAGGTATATGACATGACATGTAACTAGAGCTGGGTCCAATTTTATAATTAATTTATTAAAATGTACATATAATAGGACCCAGGTCTGAAATTCCAAAGGAAATATGAAATTCTGAATATTTCTCCCCATTTCTTCACTTCCCTGGCCAAACTAATCAGTCTTTCTAAAGAGCTATAGAAGCTGATTTGAAAAGATATTTATGTTGGGATTCTTCCACAGTAGAAATGTCAGAAGCCATACAATTTCATGGGCTTCATGAAACACCACAGAATTTAGCTCTCCTGTTACCCAGGCACAAGAGGCTCCAGAAGGGAGAATAATAGGACCCACATCTTATGTGTGCAACCCTGCAAGTCATCATGGGTGAGTATGGTCAATAACCATCACTTAACTTAAGCTGTGTCACTCTACTTTTATGTGGCAATTAAGTTTATATGTCTACATGCTTTATGAGTTACTACAGTATGTTATGATCTAATGAAATTTAACATTCAGCCAGTATGAATTCCAATGTTTTTATAGTGTTCGTTTCATCTCCTAAAATAATTATTTTTCATGTGGAAAAACATAAAAGTACAACCCAACCTCGAAATCAAATGGCGTCATCAAAACATGGGCAGTCATTTTTGACTTGGTAGGAACAGCCAGCTCTCCACACCCTATATGTTACTCTAGGTTATTCTCCATCAATTTGATCTCTAATTTCTTCAGGACAAGGACTTAAGGGAGGCACGGTTAGGGTATGGTGGTTGGTTCGGCAGCAGTAGAGAGGATGGATTAGTGGGAAAAAACTATGAAGTCCCCACCAATTGGGCAGACTGGAAAAGGATGTCACTGGGGATGAGCAGAAAGCATGTCAAGAAGAGGCCTAGAGAGTGATGATCAGAATCAGGGCTAGAATGCTCTGGGGACTTTAATTAGCCTCCCTGAGCCCAATGCTTATCATCTTTTCTGCCTGCCCCTTCCCCCACCTTTAGCCCAGACCTGTGATTTCATTAGCATAAGTGAATATTGTTCAGGAAACTCCTTCCACAGAAGCAGATCTGCAAGTATTTAAGTCTTAGAAAACTGTCTGAGGAGCAAGGAGTGGTTAGATGGTTTGCCCAGGTCACATGGTAAGTACATCTAATGGAAAGGACTTGACCCCAGTTGTACCTGATTTCAAGGTCATCGCTCTATCCACTATGCCACACTGTCAGTCAGTCAGTCAATAAATATTAATTAAGCATGGATCATGAACCAGGTACTGTACTAAGTGCTGGGGAGACAAAGAAAAGTCAAAAGATAGGCCTTGGCCTGGAAGAGCTCACAATCTATTTATTTGGGAGGGGGTGGGGTGGCCATGTAAACGACTATGCACAAACAAGCTGTATAAAGGATAAATAGGAAATAATAAACAGAAGGAAGACACTCAGATCAAGAGGGGATTGAGAAAGGCTTCCTGTAGGAGGTAAAATTTTAACTGGGACTTTAAGAATACCAGGGAAGCCAGGGGGAGGAGATGAGGAAGAAGATTATTCTAGGCATGGAGGACAGTCAGAGAAAAAGACATGAAACAATGGAACAACAATGAGGCCAGTGTCACTGGATCAAAGAGTTTGTCTTTTGCATGGCACACAGGTGACATTTAATAAGTTCTTGGGGACAGGTAGGTGTCGAAGTAGATAAAGCACCGGCCCTGGATTCAGGAGGACCTGAGTTCAAATCCAGCCTCAGACACTTGACACTTACTATCTGTGTGACCCTGGGCAAGTCACTTAACCCTCATTGCCCCACCAAACCAAACAAAAACAAATTCTTATTAAGTTGAATTGAATCATCACAGCCCCACACAGATTCAAGGAAAAGTATCCTCTTACATTTCCATGGAAATATAAGTTGTGGCTTCTCTTAGGATTTTACAAGGATTTATTAATATCTGGGAATATCAAATTCACCTAAACTGTCAAGCTGGTGATGAAAATCTGAAATGGTGACCAAAAACTCAAATAAGATTAGAAGATAGAGTAAGTAAAGCTATCACTTGGCCTAGTGAGGGACCAGGGCAATTAGAGGTAAGAGAAAATAAATCCCAGTCTTCATCAATCATGAGAATGCAAATGTAATAAATTAGTTATTTGGACAGGTACTTGGCTAACATCTAAATGCTGAATAGGAGCTTTTCTTCACTTCTTGGGAGTCCATCTGCAAATTACATTAGCATTTATAAGGTCATTTGAGCTACCATTTGGTTACCATTCATTCTGTGAAATGTGATCTGTGCCAATTCAAAGCCCCCAACCCTGTCCCCAGTCTGGCTTTCCATATGTTGTGGCCATCAGGACTTATACTTACTACATACATAACACACCAGCATTTATGAGCTGGGGATTGCTTAGATTCCCTATAATTAATATTGTCTAGCCTTGGAAAGGAAAAGCCAGCAGCCAGATTAAACATATGATCCCTGCCACAATTCCAGAATTTGATTTTTTATTTGCATTTAGTTAAAAGAAAGAACGACCAAAACACAGAATCTTTCTAACCTCATTTGCAGCATTATTTTAAGCTTGTTCATAATAAAAAGGAAATGGCCACAAGGAAGTTAAGGAATCGATGTTAATGTGACCAGCTTTCAACTGCATTGCCACTGGAAATTGAAAAATAAATCTTTGCTTAAGATGAACCCTGGCCAGCTTCTCTATATTATAAAATTTGATTGAGGAAATTAATATCCCTTTTATGTACATGGCAAGATATTCCAGCACCAAGCAAGAGGATGAAATGAATCACAAGTATCACTGGATCCACCTTAGCCACCAATGATTCCCTGGGACAAGCTTTCCTTAGATCAGCATTTTCCAAATTCTGACTGGACAAAGGTCCTTTTTAAAACCTCTAAATCACTCTGTGTGTGTCTGTGTGTGTTTGATGGACCCCTGCAGCAGTCTGGTGAAGCCCATGAACCTCTGATCAAAATTGTGTTTTTAAAATGCATAAAATAAAAGTATTTAGACTTACAAAGGAAGCCAGTTATATTGAAGTATTAAAGTTTATTTTCAAAAAGTTCAAAAACTCTTACCTTATACCTCAAACCCTGACTTGATTTGTGCCTGATGATGTGTGGGGTCCATGTGCCTAGACCCAAACCTTAATTTTTTGGGAAAAAGGCTGTGGTAGCCCCACACTTGGGTGAGAGCAGGTTTCTTGTTCCATCTGTGCATGTACTGTGGTTCTGACATCTGTTTACATCATTACCAGCTGGCAGATTGTTAAAGGAAACCATTTTAGGGATATTGCTGAACTATTTTAATTATTTTCTTCTTGGGTTTCAAGATTTGCTTAATGTAACTTTGATCAAGCATGACAAATATCAAAAAAATATATAAGGGTGATTTTTAAATGACTAGGGAAAAATATCAGGGACATTGACTATATTGAGAGAGAGAAAAAAAAGCAACCACCAATTATTTTAAAAAATTAGATTCACTGGCCTGGATCAGAGTTCTCTGAGGCTCCAGCACTCCATTTGTGGAGATGTTTTATTGAATGCCAGCATGAAGGCAGAAAAGCTCTAAAAGCCATTGAAAACAAAACGTTCAGAAGAAGAAATGACCCATTCCAGCTTTTCAAATGAAAGTCTCTAGAAAAGAAGAGCCAGAGGAGTACTTTTAAAGGGGTTCCTTACTTGAAAAAACATGGATGAAGACTTCATACTTAGTTGCTTCTCAAATTGCTACCAGCAAGAAACCATTTTGATAATAACAAAATCAAAGTGGAAAAACCTGTTGGTGTCTGGTCCTACTCCATGTCTTGCAGTCACATCATCAGCTTCCAAAACAGAATGAGTGAGAAAGTACAATAATCAGACTGGTTCTTTTCCTTTCCTATGGTTTTTGTTAGGCATGTTGTGCACAATACCTATTTTTCCACATAATTTCTTAATATATATTTTATTTTTAGTTTACAAAAAAGAAATGAATGAGGAAATAATCTGTACTAGATTGGTTCTTATGTCTTTTCCAAAACTGCAGTTTTAAGATTTTATACTTTTTAGATCAAAACTGCTCTATTCATTAAATTACTAAGTAAATTATAAATAGCATATTCATTAATTAATATAATTTTAGACTGTTGATGAATATTAACTGCTGGTACTCTAAATGTGAGACACTTGTCCGATGATTAATGAATGGACAAACCATTGGCAGAACTGAATTTTATCAACTTTGACATCCTTGCAAGAAATGAAATCAGAAGGCAAAAAGGAAGCTTGGTAAAGGGAAGTATGGTGCATTGGTTCTCCTTGAAGAGACACAAAAGGAATTGGTGGAGTTGGTTTCATCGTGAGCTCAAAAGTAATAAGAAATATTTCACTGGGAATTTGCTCATCTTGTCCTGCAATGGATGTCATGAGGAAACAAATGAAAAAGACCACCATGAAGATATTGGCAGCTCATGTGCCAGCATCTCTTGCAGAAGTTGAAGAAATAGAGAAATTCTATAATTAAACTGACAAGATCTTCTAAATAAGGAATTCTTTACTGGAGAAGAATGGATAGATTTCAGGGGGTTCATGAACTTGGGTGGAAAAAAATTACATCTCTGTTTTCATTGACCTCTGGTTGAAACTTAGCATTTCTTTGAATTACGATTTAAAAAACAAACACATTACTCTGTGAAGGGATCCATAGGCTTTCTCAGTTGGCCAAAGGGATCCATTATACACAAAAAGATTCAGAATCCTTTCTTTAAGCCAAGTCAACATATATTTTACTTCTCAGTGATTTCAGTTCAAAGTTGATTGAAAGAGCATAGTAAAGGGGCAGTTAGGTGGCACAGTGGATAAAGCACTAGCCTTGGAGTCAGGAGGACCTGAGTTCAAATTTGACCTCAGACACTTGACACTTACTAGTTGTGTGACCTTGGGCAAGTCACTTAACCCTCATTGACCGACCCCCCCCACCAAAAAAAAAGAGCATAGTAAAAAATATCTTAAGTGTAACAAATGAAAGATACCAAAAGCTAATCAGCTACTTAAAAGTGTTATCACTATATTTTATGAATATTACCTTCAAGGAGATGGTCAGAGATATGGAATTTCATGTACTATTATATGTGGGTTTTGTATATTCTAGCTTTACTGAAATGTTTATTTTTGTTTCAGGGAGAGATTCAATGGCAGGTAATTAGGGAGAAAGGACAAAGTTAGTAAAAAAAAATCATTTAAAAATAAAAGAAAAGTCAAAAGATGCTGCACTTGGTGAGCATTAAACCATATCACCAGAAAACTTCTATATTAACATACAGGTAATCATGATTGACCAGTGACAGAAATAATTTCAGAATTAACAGTCTATGTACATTCAGGCTATCTGCTGGGGGAACAACAGGTCACAAACAACATCAATTTGATAAAAAGAATAAAGATGAAAAGAAGGCAATATGCAAAGTAGCAAAAGAGGGGGCAGCTAGGTGGCGCAGTGGATAAAGCACCATCCTTGGATTCAGGAAGACCTGAGTTCAAATATGAACTCAGACACTTGACACTTAGCTATGTGACCCTGGGCAAGTTATTTAACCCTTATTGTCCCACCAAAAAACAAAAACAAACAACCCCCCCCCAAAAAAACAACAACAACAACAAGCAAAGTAGCAAAAGCTACAATATTCCCTATTCTCACTAGCCTGTGCTGTCAAAAAATAGGAAACAGAAAAGGGCCAAAATAGTGACCTTGACTATTACTATTTCCTACTAAAAAGTAGCTGCATTCCAGCTTAGCTAAGTACAGAGAGGCTCACAACCAGAATGTTAGCCAATAGGTGTTGAATTTTTTGGCCATGGTGATTTAGGAAACATTTAAATCTAATGACCTTGAGAGGGACATATGGATATGACCCTCCACTGAGATGGAAAGTGCCCCCCCTTCGGCCTAGTGATCTGATCTCAAAGTCTTAAAGTCCTTTAGAGCCCCCTATTTCTCTCCCTCTATTTTTTTCTAGAGAGAGGCAATAATGGGAAGCTACTATCCCCCCCTTTCTAAATATAGGCATATCAACTTAAAAACTTTTTCAAAGAGTCTGCACTGAGACATTACGTAGACATGATAAAGTTGTTGCAGAAACTGAAAATGTTGCAAAATAAGTAATCGCTAACATTCCAGGAGAATGATTTATGGCTGAACCCAATTACCGCATTTTGCTCAAATTAGATGTCTGTAAAAAGTATAAAAACTGCTTGATTTCTAATCCCGGTGTGTCACACCTCCTGGTTGTCCCAGTGAGTGTGGTACACCTTTCTTTCGAAAGAAATAAAATCAATGCTTTGGCCTCCTTTCTCCTCGAGTCTCTATTACAGGGGTCAGTGGGTGTACTCCCATCCCACTCAACCTTTAGTCATTGACTCTTTCTGCTTCCTCAGTTGTGGAATTATGGAAAAGGGCCATAGAGCATTAATAATCAAATAATTAAGCCATCTACAACCATTCATTTAACTATTGGCAGTCAGAGTTCAAATCTGGCCTGAGACACTTACTGGCTATGTGATCCTGGGCAAGTCACTTAACCCTGTTTGCCTCAGTTTCCTCATCTGTCAAATGAGCTGGAGAAGGAAATAGCAAACCATTCTAACATTTCTTCCAAGAAAACCCCAAATGGGATCCCAAGGAGTTAGATATAACAGAAATGACCAAACATTAAAGTCAGATAGAATCTTAAAATGAAGGTTTCTAATGTTTTCTCTAGAACATTTTTATCTTTCCTCTTGTCATTTCTATCCTAACTTCTTTCAAGTCTCAATTTTGGTTTTATGCCTAACTTTAGTTTCTCACTAACTCATTAGTTTTCACAAACACGTTAATTTTCAAGAAATTGGAAAGCCCATTGATTATGGGAAAGTTTTTATCAATAAGTTACCTCATTACGTCACTTTCATTGTTTATATGACAGAAACCTATTTGATTAGCCATAAGATAAAAGACCTCGGTTTGGTTCTAGGACCTGATACTAATTGTCTTGGAAAAATCACAACCACCCTGGGCCCTGCTTTCTAATCTCTAAAAGGAGGGAATTGTTTGTTATAATTCCTAAGGTTACTTCCAGATTTTTGCAACAACATTTCTTTCAGGCCTGTCTTCACAGGCCAAGTGAAGAGAATGAGGAAGGAAGAGAAGGAAAGAGAGAGGAATGGGAAGAGTCAATAGATGCTTGAGTAACTGAAGTGCTACATCACTACTGCATCACACTTCCATGCCACGTTTGAGATATTTTCCTGAATTCCTCATGTGGGATTCTATGAACTCCTCCAAAGAAATATTTGATATATGGAGGCCAAAGTGCAAAAGCAAGATGGAGTTAAGGAGAGCAGCCACATTGTTCTCATAGCAATGAGTCCCTGTCGTGCATCAGAAATGAAGCTGATAAAAGCCAGATCTCAGTGTCTGATGATTATGCACGCTTAAATCACCTCATTTACTCTGCTTCTGCACTATGCATTCTATGGGACAGAGGTTGCTATAGCTGGAAATTGAAACATTTCATAACCATAATAATCTCCATTCTCCCAGAGGCCTTCCACGGTGTCTCTCAAAGGGACCCTGAAAACCCTTGGCAAAATAATAATTCATGAATTCTCCCTGTACCCACATCAAGAGATTGTCCTTCATTTTATTTAGGAACAATAATATTGTTAAGTTTACTTTAAAAAGAAGTGACAGGGTAAGCAAGAGAGTCCATCATTGATTATACCCAGTATCATAACTGGTGGTATAGAATAAAGGTCACAACCTCCCAGCAACTTCACCCACAGGAACAGAAAAATCAAGCAGTATTCTATGTGCTCATATAGCAAGTCTGTTAAGAACTCAGTCCTAATGGCAATAACTTTAAAAGAAACAAAATTGCAAGGAGCCTGTTTATTTTCTCAGACAGCCTAGTCACAACCCACTGTAGTCTCAGGCCTAATTCATCTTAATTTCAGTGGTGGTTGTTTAAAGCGGCCATTTAACAATGAAGGTCTGTCTTGGGAAATCAATCCAAATCACACACAAAAAAGAATTATCTCTGGATTCTGATTGTCTGTTCAATTTACTAAAATGATGTTCCATTGTGATATATTTCACTGCCCTCATTTTTAGGACAAAGGAAATTTTTCAGATGAGTGAGGCCCCCACTAGGAATACTGAAATCATTGTAAGTATTCCTTTGCAAGTGAAGGCAACGATATCCATGTTGAATTTATTGGGGTATTGCTTTACTTACATTTCTGGAAAACCCCTTCTTGAATATTTATTTAAAAAGAATACATTTTCGTGTTTATTATCCATTCTAAGGAGTCAGGTGGCTCAGTGGATAGAGCACTGGACCCAGAGTCAGGAAAACCTGAGTTCAAATGTAACCTCAGTCACTTTCTAGCTATGTAACCACCTTTGGAATTTTCTTAACAAAGATGTTGGAGTGGCTTGCTATTTCCTTTTCCAGCTCATTTTACAGATGAGGAAATGAGGCAAATGGGATTAAGTGACATGCCCAGGGTCACATAGCTAGAAAGTGTCTCAGGCCAGATTTGAACTCACAAAGAAGAGTCTTCCTGACTCTAAACTCAGTACTCTATCCATTGTGCTGCCTACCTTCCTACGTATGTGACCCTGGACAAGTCATTTAACCTTTGCTTTCATTCCCTCATATATAAAATGAGGTTAATAATAGTACCTACCTCCCAGGATTTTTTGGGTTTTTTTTTGTTTGTTTGTTTGTTTTTTTGGTGAGGCAATTGGGGTTAAGTGACTTGCCCAGGGTCACACAGCTAGTAAGTGTCAAGTGTCAGAGGCCGGATTTGAAATCAGGTCCTCCTGACTCCAGGGTCAGTGCTCTATCCACTGTGCTACCTAGCTGCCCCCAGGGTTGTTTTAGAGTATCAAATGAGACAATATTTGTAAATCACTTCTAAATGCTAGCTAATCCGCATCATTTTTCTTCAAGATACCATTAGCACTCTTGAAAGTAGCATGTCTGTTGATAAAATTAAGCCCATTTTTCATTGCAATTGTATGACAGCCTTCTAACCAGGCAAAGTAATTCAAGTAATTCTTTAACCTTTCCCACACTAGACAAAATCAATTAAATTGTTTCAATCCAACATGTATTTATTAAGTGTTTATTGTCCTGAAATCGTAGATCTAGCACTGAAAGGGATCTTAGAAGTCCAACATGCTCATTTTTTGTAAGAAGAAAGCAAGGCCCAGAAGAGGTGAAATTAGTTTCCCAAACAGTAAGAGACAGATCTAGGATTTAAACTTGGGTGTTAGGACTCCTTACTTTGTATAAAATACTGTGCTATGCATTGGGGGAGTACACAAAATGAAACAAGACAGTGTCTCTGATCTCAAGGATCTGACGATCCAGTCAGGTTGGAAGGATAAAGGGAGATAAGGCACACACAAATAATTATAATGCTTGTTATAGTATTAAAGTGCATAAGAAAGCCTCAGGAGTTTGACATGAAAGAATCAAAAAGAGAGTGAGACTTCCAGCTAGGGGGATCCAGACTTTTATACCTTCTTTCTGCCCCAACCTAGAGAAGGCCACCATCCTTGTAGCCCTTTTTAATAACTCAAATAACCATAAATTAATAGTTTATAATTTAAGCTTTAATAGCTTAAAACTGCACTAAGACTTTAGGGTTCACTCTCTAGAAGTCCCTTTCTTTTTCTTTTTTTTTTGCATAGTGAAATGCTTGTCTTTGTTGATTTGATGATTATGTTCCCAATAAAAAGAAATTATAATTAAAAAGATACTGTATGTTTACAAAGTATATGTAAACATTTTCCATATGTGTATGTAACGTCCAGCAATGTTTTTGTATTATGTTGCATGCAATTACAACAGCTCTCTCATGTCTTTTTTAAACCAGCTATTGACTGAAAGATGAGAAATAGGTAATAATGAAAAAATTGGTTCTGATTATCGTTATTTCTTAGAGAAATGAAACATATAGTAGGAAGAGAAGCAGGAGGAGGAAAAGGAGGTAACATTTACATGATCTTCCTTAGGCTTTTGAACACATTATTTTATTGGAAATGTACATCATGAGGCAGAGAGGACCATTTTACAGATTAGGAAAGATTACTATGATTCACAAGGGTCAGGTATGATGTGGTCACAGAGCTAGTAAGTTGGGGGGATTCAAGGCCAAGTCTCCCGAGTCTGATTGCAATGTGTTCTCTAGTATTCCATCTCACATTTCTTGTATGAAAAAGAATGACTGTGATGAAGAGGTTCAAAGACTCAAGTAACTGCCTCCTCTAACACATTCTCACCTTCTTTTATAAGCAGAAAGACTTGAAAGTCCAGGAAATACCCATTGAGCATCCAAGTTCATTTGAAAAGTGTTATGGAGGAAGATGACTAATGGTTACAAACAGTACAGCCAGCAGCTTCTCTTTGTTGTGGCAAAGAACTGGAAATTGTAGGGATGTCCATCAATTGGGGAATGGCTGAAGAAGTTGTGGTATATGACTGTGATAGAATACTATTGTGCTGTAAGAAATGGTGATCAGGATGGTCTTAGGAGAGCATGGATAGACTTGCACAAAATGATGAAAAGTGAAATGAGCAGAACCAAGAGAACATTGTATACAGTAAGCAATATTGTTTGAAGAATGACATCGAGTGAATAAGTAATTTTTGCTATTATAAATACCCAGATTAACTATAAAGGACATATGAAGGAAGACATTATCTGTATTCAGAGAGATAACTGATAAATAGTATATATAGAATGATTTTGCATATATGCATGCATGCATGCATGTATATATGTATTTATACACATATTTGTGTCTAATGGTAGCTGTCTCTGGGGAATGGGGTGGTGGAGAAAGAACAAAAAAAAGAGGGAGAAGAAAAAAGAAATTTACATAACATTTAAAATTTACATTAAATTAAAATTATATTACATTTTGGGGGGGTTTTTTGTTGTTTTTTTTTTGTTGTTTTTTTGCAGGGCAATGGGGGTTAAGTGACTTGCCCAGGGTCACACAGCTAGTGTCAAGTGTCTGAGGCCGCATTTGAACTCAGGTACTCCTGAATCCAGGACTGGTGCTTTATCCACTGCACCACCTAGCCGCCCCTAAAATTATATTACATTTAAAAGAAATATCAGGTTGTACATAATAGATTTGCAGTTTCATGTGCAATCATCTTTTTTATTATACTATGTTATGGAAATTCTTGTTTTATTCCCTAAATTAAAAAAAAAAAAGGTATTGTCTCATAAAACAGTGGCAAGTAGAAGGCCCAGGGGAGAGAGAGAGGAAACCAGCCTATTGAAGCTTTGTCGTGAAATCCAACAAGTCAGAGATCACCTAAATGATTATCAATTACATTTGAAGTAAGATAACACATAGATGCAAAATGGAACAGATTTTCTTATGATTAATGGCAAAGAATAGCCACATTTGAACTCTGAGAACTCTGTACCTGATATTAACTTTAAAGAAGATGAAATTACACTTAAGATGATGAAATTAGGATGGCCATATATATATATATATATATATATACACACACATATACAATTTACATGCAGTAAGGAATTTAATTTTCAAGGGACTTAAGAAAAAATTAAAAATATCTTTAAAAACGGCAACATTTCAGACTGTGGAAAACATTATAGATATTATTACCAATTAGACACACACAAGAATAATAAATAAGAAAGTAATAGAAGCCTATTTTCTCATCTCTGTGAAAGCTTTAAGAATTATCTGAACATTTATAGAATATTGATGAAAACACCTGAAGAGACCAGGAAAAATTTTGAATACAATTTTTCTACAGCAGACTGCATTAATACAGACATATAAATGACCAAAGGATGGGAAAACACAAATTCCCACTGAATTTATTGTTGATTACAATCAACAAATACCATCACAAACTGTGACAAGAGCATTTAACTAATGGAGAAAAACACAATTTTAAAGGTCCAACGAGGTTAAGTTTCTGATACGTACAACTGCAGAGATAACTTTGTTTAATGATTCTCCAATTTTCAATACCAAGTGAAAAAAAAGACTGGGAGATAATGTGTCAAAGTTGTTTGCTGGTGCCTTGGAGAATTTCTTACGTAGACTCCAAATGGAAGAGGACAGTGTTTTTAAATTCTAGGCATCTTGATGGAACAACGTAGAGAGTGCTAGATTTTTATTCAAGACCAGAGTTCAAATTCTCTCTTAGACATTTAAGCTTTGTGACCCTGAAGAAGTCATTTAACGTCTGCCAACCTAGGTTCCCTCATCTGTAAAATGAGGATAATCATAGCTCCTAAGCCTCAGAGGGTTGTTGTGAGGCTCAGATGAGGTAATTCATGGAAAGTACTTTACAAACTTTAAAGACTATATAAAGGTGAACTGTCTTCTGGTCATCATCCACTCAAAAGAGACAGGCCTAGTTATGGAGCAAAGAAACGAGTGGATGAAGAATATACATTGGTTAGATTCTAACGTAGGTTGATGGGAAACCCATTGAGTTAGCTTACCGGTATATTTTTGGAAAAGAATCTGGACCCAGAAATGAAAAGGAAGAAGTGAGATTACACTGCATTTGGGATGTTGTGTTGCTATTTTTCTTGTTCAGTTGTTTGAGTCATATCTAAGTGACTCTTTGTGACCCCAATTGGGGTTTTCTTGGGAAAGATGCAGTAGTGATTTGCCATGTCCTTCTCCAGCTCATTTTACAGATGAAAAAACTGAGACACATAGGGTGAAGTGGCTTGCCCATGGTCACACAGCTAAGAGGTGTCTGAAGCCAGATTTGAACTCATGAAAATGAGTCTTCCTGACTCCAGGCCTGGCACTCGAGCCATTGCATCACCTCACTGCCTTAGCTGGGAAGATATGCAAGAGTGTTAAGGGTCACAAGCTGCTCCCCTGATTTAAAAGCCTATCTTTTTATATGAATATTTCTATATTAATATTCTCTTATAAACACTAGAGATAGTACTGAAAACATGAAATTCCATGATCTCTAAATCAAAGAAAACATATGTGGCTCAAAGGATGATGGAAAGATGTATGGTGAGTATAAGTAAAATTGTAGCACATTACTGGTGATGACATGTACAAACTAGTGGGAAAAACAAATTAAGGATATACAGCATCATATATCTCCTACTCTTGCCATGAGAACTTGGGAGCATACATGATCTCAGGGGAAGTCTGAAAATGCTGAGAAGACCCCTACTAACTGTTGCCATGGGCAAGCCACCCATTTATTTATTACAATAAATGGGCACAACAATATCCATATTACCCTTTTTACAAGATTGTAGGGATTAAATTAGGTAAGAAATACAAAGTGCTTTGTAAATCTCAAAGTGCTACATAAATGTTAGCTATTAGACTTTTGAGCACCAGATGTAGGAATAGGTGGGGGATAACACTAGTTAATTGTTTTTATTAAAAACATCCTAAAAGACTGATCACTTGAAAGTGCTTGGCTGTGGTGCTCTGGGCTTTCTCTCCCATTTCTCTTAACAGCAATGTCTGTGGTCCTGTCTACTTTACTTTACCCAAGGGGAAGAATTCAGGTGCCCTGGTGGCCTGAGTTCTAAAGGGTTTTTATAAATGGTTCAGGGTTCAGCTCCAGAGCTGGGGCATCTCTGGTATCTATCAAAGATCTGAGTAGTGAGGACATTGTGCAGATTGAGTATAAGAATGGTGTAGTTAATTATCTTCTAATGAGCTCAATTTCTCAACATGAGGAATTGCTACTCAGTTATAGTCATCTTATATAATGGATGAATGCTAGGTGGCGTAGTAGATAAAGCACCGGCCCTGGATTCAGGAGTACCTGAGTTCAAATCCGGCCTCAGACACTTGATACTTACTAGCTGTGTGACCCTGGGCAAGTCACTTAACCCCCATTGCCCCGCAAAAAAAAAAAAGTCACCTTTTTAGGTTACACAAACTAAAATGACAAGGGAAAGCAGCTACTGACAGAAATAGTAAGATTTGGGCACTTATAGTATACCTTCCATGTTTTGGGTTTTTTTTGGGGGGGTGGGGCAATATGGGTTAAGTGACTTGCCCAGGGTCACACAGCTAGGGAGTGTTAAGTGTCTGAGGCCGGATTTGAACTCAGGTCCTCCTGAATCCAGGGCTGGTGCTTTATCCACTGTGCCACCTAGCTGCCCCCCTATCCTCCATGTTTTAGAGAAAATCATGAACATTTAAATAGCTCATTATCAACTCTTAATTTACATTATCTTTTACTCTTTCTTTTACTCTATTCTTTGCAAGTCCCTTAAGGACTACCTTAAATGGAAAGTATTTCAAAAAGCAAAACTAAACCAAATGCAAAGTAATTACAATAAGTAAGCCTGACCCTTAGGAAAGCCAGGAAAAAAGTACCTCCTTTTATTATTTTTATTTATTTTTTACTGCGTATCACTATCTTGCCCAGCCTAAAAATATAGTGGATACTCTAAGCCTGACCCCACCACTAATTAATTGCATCAGAGTTCTGACCTGTTCTCTTATTGACCTGGGATAGTTTGCCCCTCTCTAGACAGCCTGGTGGCTCTCAACTCATTTCACTGGTGTCAGGCTTAGTATGGCCCCCTGATTGAGCACTAGTGCAGCCTAGAACGAGGATGTCCAAGTGATCCACATGCTTGAGTCTTCCTACTAGTAGGGACTAGATGTATGCATGACCAGGTTCAGACACCACCTCACCTTCATTCTTAACAGTGATAGAGATTATGGGCATATGATATCACATCACTTTCATACTGAGTGGATGTTCTGGTTGATTTTGCCAAACACCTTTTTTTATGTCTTTTGTAGTCTTTGCTTGAAGGGATGGCTCATTGTATGGAGCAGAGGGTAGGGGTATATTCAGAAATTAAAGTGATGAAAAAAAAGATATTCATAAAAACATTTTTAAAAATAAATGAATTGTGTTTCCCAGCATGCTGTTTGCAATCGAAGCTGATTTTAGTGTCCATTTAGACTTACAAGGATGTGACCAGCAGAGCCATCTATTTTTTTTAGGAGGAATACTTGATTTCCAAACAAGCAAAAAATGAAATGAGGGGAAAATCTGCTGACGACATGACCTTCTAAAGCCCTGAGCTCAGCACACATCTCATTGCTAACAATCACCCAAATCTCCTTTTGGGGAAGTATTTGTCTTTCATTGACAAAGGAGAAAATGAAGCTGCTTCTTATTTCCCTGTATGGAAGGACATGCTTCTGTGGGCTGACTAGCTCAAATCAGCATTCTTTAGTTCCAGTACTGATTTCTGAAGCAAATGGAAACTGCTATTGGCATTTGTGGAAGAAATAACCACCCAAACATTAACAAGGGTTTGGGAAATTCTCAAGTCAGGAATATGGATCATAATGACAAAAAAAAAGTGTGTAAATAACCGATGTGCTATTGTACATAAGGAAAAACAAAATTCTTTACAAGATCCCCTCCTAAGTATGCTCCTCTAAGAGCAGAAGGCTTGGGACGAAATGCTTTGTCTGACTTTTTAAATACAGAGTTCCAGGAATAACTCAGAAGCACTCTCTTCTCAATTAAGGAAACTCCCAAGTAAGACCACCGCCTTATGACCAGATTAGCAGACTATAAGACCAGGCAGCTGGATGTTGCTGTGAATAGAGTGCTAGGTCTGGAGTCAGGAGGACCTGAATTCAAATTCAGGCTCAGATACTTAGTAGTTGTGAGACCCAGGGCAAGTCACTTAACCTCTATTTGACTCAGTTCCTCAACTATTAAATGGGCATCTTTGAGATGAAAATGGCTTTGCCAAGGAAACCCCATAAAAATGGAAACTCTAAGCCTGACCCTACCACCAGTTACACAAAGACCACACAATGATTCAGAGACATGACTTAACAACCAGCCACAAATAGTCTAAGTTTTAGGAGGTGGCTAGGTGGCTCAGGGGATGGAGTTAGTAGCTATTTGACCCTGGGCAAGTCACTTAACCTCTATTTGCCTCAATCTACTGAAGAAAGAAATGGCAAACCACACCAGTATCCTTACCAAGAAAACCCCAGTGGACAGTGTCCACGAGGTCATGAAGACTTGGACCAGACTGAATGAGTGAACAATAGCAATGACACTATGGCTAGGGCTAGAGGTTGTCCATATAGTAGGCCACCAGGGAATTGGCCAGCTCTGGGCACATCTGCTTATTAACAAACAACTACCCAGGCCAGCATTTTCAAAGTAGACCAAAAGGCATGATTGGGCATTGAGTCTTGCCTATTCCTCAACTACAAACTTATTCTACAGACCTCAGTTTCCTTGGTCATAAATGAAGGAGTTGAACTAGCTAGCAGGGCTTCTTAAACTTTTTCCACTCACAACCCCTTTTTATCAGAGAGATTTTTATGGGACCCTGTGTATACAGGTATTTAAAATAGATATACATAACCTTTTACTGTTGCCATATTCAATTACTCTATCCCATATGGGGTTTTGACCCACAGTTGAAGAAGCTTTGAACTAGATGGCCTTTAAGGTGTCTTTCAGCTAAAGATGTAACAAAGGAGTGACCATTCTTGTTGGGAGACTGAGATGTAGAGTGCGAGTCATGGAAGAGAGGCTGATGAATTGGGGTGGGGTGGGGCAATGTATTTGTAAAGACTTTGGGTAAATACAGGAGAGGAGAGACAATGGCAGACAGAAAGAGAAAGACAGGTGGACCATACAGAGAGAAAGGAGTAGGGACTTCAGTGGCTGAGCAGCACCGGTGGCAGGAGGATTGGTCTCCTAGCTCAGCGTAGGACTTGCCCTCTTGAGCCATCAAGAATGAGTGATTCCATAGGAGGCATGTAGTAATTGGAGAACCATTAAACAGGTCTGAGTTCTGGTAGAAAAGGGAGAGGGAGAAGATACAGAGGAGGGGCATCACATCCCATAAGCAGTGTGGTGAAGAAGACTTGAGTAATATGCATGTGAATGGGGATACAACTGGGAGAATTGTTAAGAAAAGCTGTTTTTTCCTCAACTTCCCTTTCTCATATCAGTCTATTAGTAGATCTTATAACATGCTTTCCTCAATTCTTCAAGCCAATATTACCAGTATCTTGTAGTTTTGCCTCATCAATCAAGATGTAAGAGATTAACTAGAGATAAACAAAAATTTAAATCAAGCCAAGCTCTTTAGCCAAGCCTAAATGTTAGAAAATTTTGCAATTGGGCATTCTGAGTGATTGTGAATGTACTCCTAAATTTTGTTTAATATCAAATCTGTAAAGCAGCTGAGAGAGACCTTGTGGACCTGAGAGAGCTACCACTTTGCCCCTAGGCTTATAAAGTGAGCCAATTGTTGTAAAAAGATGTGGGTGATTTTTTTCCTGTGAAAAAGGCAGTAAAGAGGGGAGTGTCATGAAGATGATCTATCCAACTGTACCCTCTGCATAAGCTACTAAAGGGTCTACCAACAGTGGCTATCTTTGGTGGCAGAAGACTCAGTTCAAATTCATTTTCCTCCCATATTTATTTCTTTTCATTTTAATTAATGGAATATGTTTTATAAAAATGCTTGTTTAGCATTTCCATAACATAGTATAATAAAAAAAAAAAAGATGATTACGCTCTCAGTTCAAATTCTATTTCTGCTGCTTGTTGCCTGTGTGATTTTGGGTGAGTTATTTAATCTCCATGGGTCCCTCAACCACAAAACAGGGGTGGGTGGTGTGGGAAGAGGAGGACTTGATGGCCTCTGACGTCTCTTCCTTCTCTCTTTCGGTGAGTTTTCAAAATTAACTTAAAATACTATTTTTGGGGCAGCTAGATGGCGCAGTGGTTAAAGCACCAGCCCTGGATTCAGGAGTACCCGAGTTAAAATCCAGCCTCAGACACTTAACACTTACTTGCTGTGTGACCCTGGGCAAGTCACTTAACCCCCATTGCCTGCAAAAAAACCCAAAAAAGCATAAAACCCAAAAAAACCCTATTTTATATGTTTTCATTCAAAGAGAACAGGAGAAAAGGAACCAAGGCAAGAAAGGAAGGGGGAAATAAAGAGTTAAGTACATATAGAACTGCTGTTTTGCTAAGAGATGGTCCTTTGTCACAGTTTGGTTCCCCCCCCTTCTTTTTTCTAATCACCCTCCTGCAGTCAGTGAATCACCTTCTCACTTAAGGCTCTATTAGAGAAGCCAACCATTTATTTTGGTTGACCTCATCTACTCCTTTCAAAGTACTAATTAGTATTTGTAACAGAGTTTGAACATAAAAAGAATTTACTGTATAAATGTCAAATAGTTTTAGTATTAATGTTCTAAGTAAATATCCTTTGTTCCCAAAATAACGAGCACAATACGATATAACAGTTTTCTTATGCATTAAGCACTAGAGACTCCCAGTTCCATTAAATGTATATATTAAATGTACCTTGATAATTTTAGATCCATCTAATGGGCTTTTCAGAAGGCTTAATATTTTGAGGATCTCTAATGCAATCACTTTACAGTCCCTGATCTAAAGAAAATAATGGTTGGTAAACATTTTAATAGGCTACAATATCCCCCTGCCTTATATCCCAAATAAACAACCTACTAGAGAGCTATTTAGATCTCTCACCTTAATCTTTACTTGAAATCATTATAGGCAGTAAACAGTCACAAAATCATAGGAGGTTAGATGAAGAAGTGGCTTGTGAGACCATCTAATATAAGCCTCTCATTTTTAAAAAACCCTTTCCCTTTTCACTTAAGGGAACTGATATACAGAGAGTAAAGGAAATGACTCACCTAAGGTCATGCAGTTAGTATATGATAAGAGATAGTATTAGCACCCAGAACTTTTAGTTTGATAAGTGAGTAATCACTGGAAAGGTCCCACATACTTAAGGTGGCCGATTTATTTCATTTATACAGAAAGTGGTCACTATGACGTCCACACTAAATATGTTTAGAGTTCCACAGCTGTGTCCTCTGAAATACCAATCTGGAATTCTGGCACTACCTCCTTGAAAATTCCCAGTGATGCTTTTGTTCGTTCAAACTTTATAGCTTAAAAAATTATGCTTTAATAGTAGAACTATTGATGTTCCCTGGCTTGGCAACCAGCATACTTCTGTGCCAAGTGATGCAGATGCATTGTATTCAGCTGGCACAGGAGACAAAAGCTATATTTTTAACTGCCCTATTTCTATGCACTTTCAAAAGCTTTCAATTCTATCCCAACCACAAACAGCATGCACTTTTGCTATTAGGTATAAAGTTAAATAATATTGAAGATTGATCTCTCCCTTTCTCTGTGTGTGTGTTAAATAATGTTTCAGATCTCTCTCTCTCTCTCTCTCTCTCTCTCTCTCATTTTCAGTCTTTTCCTATCTACAGGCTCTTTTCTCTATACCTTCAGATATACTCAAGGAAGATGCTACACTAAAAACAAATGAACAAGAATAAACCAATTCCTCAATAGTGCCGCTCCCTTGAGTCTATTTCTCTTCTTCCTTTCCCAGTCAACATTCATGATAAAGTGATCCAAAAACTCAAAGGCAACTGAACAAAGTAGCATAGTGTATGATAACCTCAAGGACCTCAACTACTGGGAAAAAGATTCACTATTAGGAAAAAATGCTTGAAAAACTAGAAAAGAGGCAGAAATTTGTTTTAGACCATCATTTCACACTATTTACCATAATGTCCTAATTCAGAAGGGTTTTTTTGGTTTTGTTTTGGGTTTTTTTGGGGGGGGTTGCCTTTTTGTGTGTGTGTTGAAGACAACTTGGGCAGTCTAGTGAAGCCTATTGACCTTTTCTTAGAATTATTGTTTTAAATGCATAATACAAAGGATTACAAAGAAAACCAACTATATTGAAATGCACGAAGATGAGTCTTCCTAATTCCAAGTCCAGATAGATGGTACACTGGAGAGAGCACTGACCTGGAGTCAAAAACACTTGAATTCAAATTCAGCCTCAGATACTTACTAGCTGTGTGACCCTGGGCAAGTCACTTGACCTTGTTTGTTTCAGTTTCATCATCTGTAAAATGAGCTGAAGAAGAAAATGGCAAACCAGTATCTTTGCCAGGAAAACCCCAAATGGGGTTACAAAACAGTTATTGATATTTTTTAAAGCTCATGAATACCAAGTTAAGTGCCAGTTTTATATGGCTACAACACCTAGATATAAAAGATCATATCATAAACAAATAATAGGTTTAGAGAAGGAGATACTCTTAACTACTTTGGATAGAAGAATACTTGACCAAACAAAGGAGAGAAGGGAACCATAGTAACTTTGATTATAAAAAAATTGAAAAGTTTTTATATAAACAAAATCAATGCAGCTATAATTAGAAAGTAAGAAGTTGATGGGGAAAATATTTGAAGCAAATTTTTCTGGTAAAGGTTGAAGTTACAAGATATATAGGGAACTAATACAAATATATTAGGACATAAGTAATTTCTCAAATAAATGGTCAAAATATATGAGTAGGTAAGTCTCTAGGGGAAAAAAGGCAAGCTTTCAACAACTTATGTTGAAAGAAAATTCAAATTCAAATATCTCCTAGGTTTCACATTATACAGTAGATTGACAAAGATGGCAGAAAAGAAAAAAAAATGACAGTTTTTGGAAGGACTGTCAGAGGACAAACATAATGCATTATTGATGGAAATGTAAAGTGGTCTAACTACTTTGGAAAGCAATTTAGAGCTATACCTCCAAAGTCATTAAACTGTACATGTCCTTTGATGCAATTATGCTAGTAAAAGGGTTATACTCCAAAGAGAGTAAAGTAAAAAAGAAAGGACCCACACTACAAAAATTATTTTATAGAGCTAGAAAAAAATAATAACAAAATTAATCTGGAAAAACAAAAGGTCTAGAATATCAAGGAAACTAATGAAAAAAATGCACAGGAAGGTGGGCTAGCTGTACTAAATCTGAAGCTTTACTATAAAGCGGCAGTCGTCAAAACTATCTGGTACTGGCTAAGAAATAGAGTGGGGGATCAGTGGAATAGGTTAGGTACAGGAGACACAATAGTAAATGACTTTAGTAATGTACTGTTTGATAAACCCAAAGACTCCAGCTTCTGGGATAGAAACTCAATATTTGACAAAAAATGCTGGGAAAACTGGAAGAGAGTATGGCAGAAACAAGGCATAGACCAACATGTTACACCTTATATTAAAAAAGGTCAAAATGGGTACATGATTTAGATATAAAAGCTGATACCATAGGTAAATTAGGAGAGGAAGGAATAGTTTACCTCTCAGATATTTGGAAAGGAGAACAGTTTATGACTAAACAAGAGATAGAGAATACTATGAAATGCAAAATGGATGATTTTGATTGCTTTAAATTAAAAAGGTTTTGTACAAACAGAAGCAATGCACCCAAAATTAGAAGGGAGACAGAAAACTGGGAAATAATGTTTATAGCCAGTACTTCTTTTTTTTTTTTAATGTATGAGGTATTTTATTTTTTCCATTACATGTAAAGGTAGTTCTCAACTTTTGTTTATACATGCTTTACAATTTCAGATTTTTCTCCCTCCCCCCCCTAGACAGCAGGTAATCTGATATAGGTTATATCTATATATCTCTATACATATACATATATATATATACACACACACATATATATACACATAATAACATTAATCCTATTTCTGCATTAATCCTGTTACAAGAGAAAGAATCAGAGCAGTGATGCAAAACCTCAAAATAGAAAGAAAAAAAAAACAACAGCACCCAAAACAAAAGAAATAATATGGTTCAATCAGCATCTATACTCCACAGTTCTTTCTTTCTTTTTTTTTCTTGGATTTGGAGATCCTCTTCTATCATGAGTTCCCTGGAACTCTTCTGTACCATTGCATTGGTGAGAAGAATATAGTCCATCACAGTAGGTCAACACTCAATGTTGATGATACTGTGTACAATGTTCTTCTGGTTCTGCTCATCTCACTCATCATCAGCTCACGTAAGACCCTCCAGGTTTCTCTGAACTCTTCCTGTATAGCCAGTACTTCTGATAAAGGCCTCATTTCTAAAATATATTGAGAACTAAATCAAATGTATAAGAATGTAAGTCATTCTCCAATTGAGAAATGGTCAAAGGATATGAACAGGCAGTTTTCTGATAAAGAAATCAAAGCTATTTATTGCCATATAAAAATGCTCTACGGGCAGCTAGGTGGCGCAGTGGATAGAGCACCGGCCCTGGAATCAGGAGTACCTGAGTTCAAATGCAGCTTCAGACACTTAACACTTACTAGCTGTGTGACCCTGGGCAAGTCACTTAACCCTAATTGCCTCACCAAAAAAAATGCTCTAAATCACTATTGATTAGAGAGATGCAAATTAAAACAACTCTGAGGTACCACCTTACACCTATCAAATTGGCTAATATGACAAAAAAGGAAAATAATAAATGTTGGAGAAGCTGTGGAAAAATTGGAACACTTATACATTGTTGGTGGAGCTGTGAACTGATCCAACCATTCTGGAGAGCAGTTTGGAACTATGCCCAAAGGGCTATAAAGTTTTGCATACCCTTTGACCTAGCAATACTACTATTAGGTCTATTTCTCAAAGATATCATAAAAAAGGGAAAAGGAGCCACATGTACAAAAATATTCATAGCTGCTCTTTTTGTGGTGGCAAGGAATTGGAAATTGAGGGGTTGCCCATCAATTGGGGAATGGTTAAACAAGTTGTAGTATATGAATGTAATGGAATACTATTGTGCTGTAAGAAAGGATGAGCAGGTGGATTTCAGAGAAACCTGGAAGGACTGGCATGAACTGATGATGAGTGAGATGAGCAGGACCAGGAGAACATTGTACATAGTATCAACAACATTGTGTGTTGATCAACTGTGATAGATTTGATTCTTCTCAGCAATACAATGGTCCATGATAATTCCAAAGGACTCATAATGGAAAATGCTCTCCAAATCCAGAAAAAAAAAAGAATTGTTGAATCTGGATGCAGATCGAACCATACTATTTCTATTGGTTTTGTTGTTGTTGTTGTTGTTTTTGAAGATTTTTCCTTTTTGCTCTGATTCTTCTTTTATAATATGACCAATGCAGAAATATGTTTTATGTGATTGTACATATATAACCTATATCAGATTACTTACTGTCTTGGGGAGGGAGGAGGGAAGGAAAAGAATTTGAAACTAGAAATCTTATAAAAACATAGCTGAAAACTATCTCTAAAAGTAACTGAAAAATAATAAAATATTTATATGAAAAAAAGAATGTCATGTGTATGTAACAATAAGAAGATTATTTTCTCTGGATTGCAGAATTTATCAAGGGGAGTAATGTGTAAGGCTGGAAAGATATGTTGGAGTTAGGTTGCAAAGGATTTTAAATACCCAAAATGAGATCCTGTATCTAATCCTAGGGGTAAAAGGAAATCACCAGAGCATAATGAGCAGGGAAAGAGATATAGTCAGTTTTGTGTTTTAGGAATATTTCTTTGAAATTGTGTGGATGGAAGCATCAAACACACAGCCTGCAGGCATAGGACCTGCAATGTTGGTTGGTGCCAGATTAAAATATATTGGGCGGGGGGGGGGGGGCAGCTAGGTGGTGAAGTGGATAGAACACTGGCCCTGGAGTCAGGAGAACCTGAGTTCAAATCCGGCATCAGACACTTGACACTTACTAGTTGTGTGACCCTAGACAAGTCACTTAACCCCAATTGCCTCACCAAAAAAAAAAATTGGAGAATATTTAACACAATAAATAAAAATACAATAAAACATAGATAATGTAAATATGTGATGTTCTAAGTCATAAGGGATCCTTATATATGGTTTAGTGGCCTGATTTTTATTTATGTTTCACACCGTCAGTGTTAAGGATAGATTGGAGTCATGTGGTACCCTTTCAATTTAATGTATTCAAATAGCAATCATCAAGCATCTATAATATGCACCTGTGCTAAATATTCAGTATGGAAAGATGAAAAAAATAACAGTCTTTTCCTTCAAGTAAATTGCACTCTAAAAAGGAATAAGATATAGATATAGATATATACACATATATATATACACATACACACAGATACATATATGTATATATATGGAATAAGATATATGTGTGTATATGTATGAATATGTGCATACATATATATTAACTAATAAGAGTTTACATTTACTTGATATTCTAAAGTCAACAAAACACTTTCCTCCCAACTCTGTGAGACAGATAATTCAAATATCACTATCTCCATTTAGCAGATAAGGAAACTAGTAAATGATAAAGCCAGGATTCAAATTCAGGACTCATGCCTCCAACATCCATTTGTTTGTTTATTTCTTTTCTTTTGCCTCCAAACACCATAATGCAACCCAGAGTTAGTATAAGATAAATACATAAGCAAGGACAAAGAAAGTGGCATAAGGCATTTGAGAATGACACACTTTTAGTTCATGGGGGGACAAGTCCAGGACATCATAAAAGAGCCACCCGAGTCAGGCCTTGAAGAAAGAGAGATTTCAATAGGTGGCCATGCACCCAAGCATGGGGAGGTGGGAGATTGGCATATATTTGCAGAGGTTGGGGAGAGCAGGATGAGTCTGGAGAATAGCCAACCTTTCAGTTTAGTTGGATCACATAAGAGCATGAAGAGGGACCACATTTTAGAAAAGAAATGGATTGATTGAAAGGGAAAGATCCAGGGGAGAGTGGTGAAGAAGAGTGGACACAAGGCCAAATGTGGATCTGTTGAAGGAATTAGGTCTGTGTAGCCTGAACTGAAGAGAAAACAGGGAGGTGCTTGGTATCATAAGATATTTAAAGAGCTTTCTCTACTTGTCCCTAGAGAGCAAAACTTGGGCCACTGGGTAAAAGTCACAGAGAGACATAATGAGACTTGGATTTAAAAAAAAAAACAAAATCACAACAACAAAACAACTTCTCCACCATGTCACTTAAAGTCTACAAGAACAATCTGAATGACAACTAATTGTGGAATTACAGAGGATATTCTTGCTTCAGGTAAGGTGTTTCACTGGATGACCTGAGTTCCCTTCCAACCTTAAGATTCCAAAGAAGCTAAATACTTTGCCCAAGGCCATGCAGCTAATTAGTGAAAAAAATCTTGGTCTCCAGATTCTTATTCTAGTTCTCCTTTCAAGTTAATGACATTGTCTCCCAAACTTTTAGGCTCAAAGTCTAAATGACTTTCCTAGAGTCAAAAAAGGAGAGTTGGGATTAAGTCCCAAAGTATTTCATACTCTATCTTTGACAGCTGATTAAATCATATAACATCCACCTTCTGGCCTAATGTTTCTACCGCCTCCTTGATTCAAAGGAAATTAAATATATGGAGGGCTCAAAAAGAAGTAATTGTCTAACCTTGTATTTATATTTTATTTAAAACTTTGTAGAGTTATTTTATCTATTCATTCATCAAGCTGTTATAAAAAGCCCACTGCATGCTAGGCACTGATGTTAAACTGAAATAAAAACAAGACAGGCTCCACTTTCAAGAAGTTCACATTTTATGTGGGAGTGGTGAGGAAGAGTGTGAACAACATACACAGAGACAATTAAGTATAAAATAGATGCAAAGCAATTCTGTTGAAAACATATTAGTGGTGGTAGCGGTAGAGAGTAATCAAGACAAGCTTCCTATACGATGTGGCACCTCAATTGAGCCCTGAAGGAATCCAGGATGTCATGAGGAAGAAGTGAAGAGGAAGAGCATTCCAGGCATAGGGACAGCAGAAGGAAATATGTGTTTGAGAGTATCATTTCCTTTCTGGAGTAGTCCCAAATGGCTTGGCTGTGGAACAAGGGTAGCCTGGGTGGGATGAATTCTATCTACTCAGCATCCCTGAGATAGCTTTTAATTAAAAACCAAGGAGTCATTAGGACTGATTGAAAATTACATTAATATGAACTTTCAAAGGAATGAAGAATAACTTAAGATTTAAAAGGTTTGGGGTGGGGTTTTTTTTTGGGGGGGGGTTGTTCCTTCTTTTCACCTCCCTCTTTGGAAGAGTAACGTCAAAGGGTTATATAGATTTATAACTGGAAGGAACTTTAGAAGTCATCCAGTCCCACTCCCTCCTTTGACAAACAGAAACCTGAGGCCACAAGAGGTATGTCTTAGGCTGTCCAAGGTCACATAATAAGCAAAAGGGCTGAGATTTAAATGAAGCTCTTTGGAATCCAGACCCATTGTCAGACTGTAGATGGCCTTCGATATTTGATACATTTGTAACTCATTTTACTCATATCACCAGGGCAGGGAAGGAGAAAGGAGACATTATATAGGCCCAAGTTTCACCTTGACCCCACCCAAAATGCTTTCAAAGTTTACAATTGAAAATAAGTGAAGGCCCAGGGCTTGAAGGAACCTGGGATGTGGCAAGAGTTTAAGGACTAGAGGGAAGAATGGTGGGCATGGGAAAATCTTTCTCTAGGTCTGAACCTGGCTTTGCTTTGATCTCCAGCATTCCAGTAGTGAACAAGCAGTAATGAACAAAAGAGCTGATGGGTCTTTTGTTTGGGGAAGCAGTGAGCTAGCAGGATCAGAAGTCCTAGTGAATGACAGAGCAGAGATAGAGGGGGAAAAGATAAAAAAGGTACCAGTGGCCAGGTCCCATATTCTCCAAATTGACTGAATACTGGCCCTCTAACAGACTATAAAGAGAATAGTCTTCCCATCCCAGATTGATTCTTCTGTGAAGGCAAACAAGATCATCTTTTGCCTAAATTCTTACCTAGACTTTAATCATTGAATGGTGTTGCCACAGACAGACCTGGGAAATACCTTAACTTGAAAAGGCCAAGGTCTCCCACTGCACCTGAGGCCATCAACAGTCATCCTGACCTATGTTTTGCCACTGGACTTCTGATGACTACAGAAGAGAGTGAGGCTGATGACTTTGCACAGCTCTGCCTCACTTAATTCCAATTCACTTGCAAGCCAAGACAACACCCTCCTGATATCATTGGTCTTCTTCCAGAATGAAAGACAAATAATAACAACAAATAAAATAGTATTGAAGACATTTTCTAGCTCCCAGTGGGAGAAGTCTAGTATAAATCCTTGAATTGTTAATAAATCCTGGTTTAAGATATATCTATAAACTGTTCAACAGCCTCCTGGGTCTAGAAGAAGCCATGCACATGCAACCCACATGGTAGTTTTAATATCTTTAATCTTGTTACTTTTGTTTTGGTGGGTATAATGTTAAGTCATGTGTAGGTGAAGGACTTCAATATGTTCTGTTAATGTTATTGACTGGAAATGTAGCATGAAGGGAGGAGAGCAGGATTTTCCTAATGGGTTGAGGCTGAGCCAAGAGACTAATTAAATGAATCTATATAGATGATATCTCTGGATGAATTAGATAAGTCCCACCATTCACAAAAGAGATACAACTAGTGATTAGAGATAGTCAGGTCTCTGAAAGCAAAAGAGAACTCATTTCTTCCTCCAAGAGCCTCTGGTTATGGGGGAGCCAGTAACATTTTGGGTGAGTATGGGGTTACACTCCTGATCTTTATTAGTGAAAAGGATTAGAGAAGTGGCCAACATCATCCATGGGGGTTAAAGACATAAAACAAGGGGCAGCTAGGTGGCACAGTGGATAGAACACCAGCCCTGGATTCAGGAGGACCTGAGTTCAAATCCAGCATCAGACACTTAACACTTACTAGCTGTGTGACCCTGGGCAAGTCACTTAACCCCAATTGCCTCACCAAAAAAGAAAAAAAAAGATATAAAACAAATCTAAGAATAAATTCACATGATGAATTCAAACAATTCATTACTGTTACCAATTTCCAGATATTTTGTGATATGAACTACCTAGCCTAGGAAGCAATGAATTAATTTCTGAGCCCCAAGAACCTATTCATAATAAGATTTTTTAAAAATTTGGACCAATGAAAAAGAGAAATAAAAAACAAGTTTTCATTATCTAAGATTTCAATTTGGAATATATAAGATTATGTTTATATAACTAGTACTATCAACACTAGCTATTCTGTCATCTTTCTGCAAAATCCCTGAACTGTTACCCACTCACCCCTCTTCAAAGTATCTTTCTATTCCGTAATATGTCAAACACCTGTGATTTTTCCTTCCACCAATGCAGACAGTGAGTCCTCTGTGATATAGATGGTATTTGAGAATTACTGTGGTCAAAATATCCATCCTTCCATCACACAAAAGGTGATAAAACTGTTTAAGTTAGCTAAGCTCGTCCCCAAGGTAATAGATATATGACTCAGACATCTTTATAATTACGTCATGAATGTATCCTATTCATTCCTTTGACTACATATCTATTTTTTTCTATTCCCCCATTAGATTGTAAGCCCCTTAAAGCCAGAGACCAATCTGACTTTTTACCATCTATAACCTATATATTTTGGGCCAAAAATAATTTAGAATAATAATCATCTTATTAGATAGTACTTATATATTAGTTCAAGGTTTGCAAATCACTCTGCAAGGATTATCTCATTTTATTTCCACAACAACCCTGGGGTGTAATTGTTATTATTATCTCCATTTTATAGATAAGGAAATTGAGTCTTAGAGAGGATAAATGACTTGCCCAGAATCACCCAGCTAATAAGTATCTGCTCTGGATTAGAACCTAGGTTTTCTTGACTCCAGGACCAGAGTTCCATGCATTGCACCTTTTTGCTGTCACTAGTATTGACCAGACTGAATATGCAAAAGGGACCATTTGGATTTTAGATAACTATGGCTTTAGATGCATGTAAACAATTAGTCTAGTATTTCCATTAACTGCCATTCTTTTTTTTTTTTTTTTTTAGTGAGGCAGTTGGGGTTAAGTGACTTGCCTAGGGTCACACAGCTAGTAAGTGTTAAGTGTCTGAGGCCGGATTTGAACTCAGGTACTCCTGGCTCCAGGGCCGGTGCTCTATCCACTGCGCCATCTAGCTGCCCCCATTAACTGCCATTCTTGACAGCCAAGATGTCAAATCACCTTTTTCTTCAACCTATCATTTTCATTGAAAGTAACGATTATGGGGGCAGCTAGGTGGAGCAGTGGATAAAGCACTGGCCCTAGATTCGGGAAGACCTGAGTTCAAATCCAGCCTCAAACACTTGACACTTATTAGCTATATGACCCAGAGCAAGTCACTTAACCCCCATTGCCCTGCCAAAAAAAAAAGAAAAAGAAAAAAAGAGAAAGTAATGATTATAATTAACAACAAAAAGAAAACATACCACGCTTTGAAGTTTACAAAATGATTTATTTATTATTATCAATAATCAGTATTTATATACCACCTTAAGGTTTGCAAAAATCAGCTGATTTTATTCTCATAATAATCATGGGAGAGAAGTACTACTATTATCTCCATTTTATAGATGAGTAAAATGAGGCAGACAGTGGTTAAGGAACTTGCCCAGAGCCCCACAGCTAGTATCTGAGGTAGGAGTTGAAGTAAAGTCTTTCTAACTCAAGATCCAGTGCTCTATCCACTATGCCATCCAGATACCCATATTATCTTATTTAATCCTAACAACTTTATAAGGCATCCTATTGATATTATCCCCATTGTACAGAAGAGAAAACTGAAGCCTAGAAAAATGCCCAGCAGAGTGCCTGGTATGTAAATACTTGTTGACTGATTGATTAAGAATTGTTGAAATGTGGAACACCTAGGTGGCCCAGTGGATAAAGCACTGGCCCTGGATTCAGGAGGACCTGAGTTTCAATATGGCCTCATAAACTTGACAATTACTAGCTGTTTGATCCTGGGCAAGTCACTTAACCCTCACTGCCCCGCAAAAAAAAAAAAAAATTGAAGTGACTTACTCATGGACATATAGATAGTTAATGGCAAAGAAAGACTCTAAACCTAGGTCTTTCTGATGTCATATCCTAGATTTCATCCAATATGAAAAGTAAATCCTAAAGTCCATATTACCTGGGAACATCCCTATTATGCTATCAAAGCTTGAAATGACACTGACTTTTGAAATACCCTATATATAGGGGAAAATATTTTTTAAAGCATGAATTAAAGGTCAGCTAGTTGGAATAGTAAATAGAGCACTGGCCCTGGAGTCAGGAGGACCCGAGTTCAAATTCGGCCTTAGACACTAACTGTGTGACCTTAGGCAAATCACTTCACTGGGGTTACCTCCAAAAAAGAAAAGTATGAACTGAGATGAATGAGTTCTAGCCCTTGAAGGGCTTAACCAATTTTGTCTAATTTTCTTTTTGCCTAGTTCCCAATTGTGGCAAATGCATTATGGTGAAACCACAGGGTGAGGCTGTCAGCTCTGTTCTTACTTTGTGGGTCTTCAAAGAGCTCCCACTGACCTCAAAGGGAGGATCATGCAAGTAATAATCTGCAAAAGAGAGGAAGACACAAAGAGGAAACATGCTTTTATCTCCCTGAGTTTGATTTGCTCAGAACATGGCAAGTTTCAGCCATGAGGATATAAAACATGACATCTTAGAGTGTGAAGGAACCCTGAGGTCTTCTGGTCCACTATACTCATATTTCAGGTAAGGTGACTGAGGCTTAGGAACAGATATGTTTAATGGTAACCTAAGAATCTTTGACATTCAGCAGACTTCTCCCCTCACTCTACGTGCTTGCTGCTGAGTTGAGTTCTTACCTTATCCTTCTAATACTTTGAGACTAAGTATTTTAAACGTTGTCTCTTTTTATTTGTAGTCTCTACTTGGAAGCATCACAGTAGGGAACATAAAAGCATTAACTGCACACAGTTTCAGCTAACATGCTATATTAACTTGAAAAGCTAAGAGAAAAATCTGTAATAGGCACATGAATAATTTATCATTATGTTGAAGTTGTTTTTATTATGGAGAGAAAAAAGCCTCCTATGGTGAAAAATATACTGGTTCAGAAGACAAGTATTGAAATTTCAGCTCTGACATTTATTAGCTATGTTGTCTCTCTAAGACTCAGTTTCCTCATCTGTAAAATGAGGATATTGGCTCCTATACTATCTATTGTATAGGGTTGACATGAGAGAAGTGTTTTATAAATGTTAAAGGGCCTATATGATCATGAACTTTTGTTATTTTAGTCACT
The DNA here is from genome assembly GCF_019393635.1 of Dromiciops gliroides. Lineage (NCBI taxonomy): Eukaryota > Metazoa > Chordata > Mammalia > Microbiotheria > Microbiotheriidae > Dromiciops > Dromiciops gliroides. Next base: position 396,624,343 of record NC_057861.1, read on the forward strand.
TAAAGACTTGCTCCATTTCCTTCTTGTTATTGTTTTAATTTGTGTTTAAACTTCATTAATTTTCTAAGTTGCCTTCTCAGTGGGATATAATACATTACTTCTAACGCAGCATTTTTCAAATCATGGGCTTCAACTCATTTTGGGAGCAACTCTGAATAAAAACAACATGATTTTGAAAATCTTTAGGAATCAGAATGAGAAAGGTGACTACGTTCACAGCTCCTCTTGAATCTTCCTCTCTTTATCCCCCCATCTCTATGCTCACAGGGTTACCATCACCCCATAGGCTTTCATCACCCATCACTTAGGCTATCACATTAGCTTCCATTATTACAATAGTCCCATTGACTCTTTTTTTGTTTGTTTGTTTGTTTTTGGTGAGGCAATTGGGGTTAAATGACTTGCCCAGGGTCACACAGCTAGTAAGTGTTAAGTGTCTGAGGCCGAATTTGAACTCAGGTCTTCCTGAATTCAGGGTCGGAGCTCTATCCACTGCACCCCTCCCCCTTGACTCTTTTCCCCCTCTCCAACCCATCCTTCATGGGACCATGAAAGTGATTTTTTTCTTTTTCTTTCTTTCTTTCTTTTTTTTGCGGGGCAATGAGGGTTAAGTGACTTGCCCAAGGTCACACAGATAGTAATTGTCAAATGTCTGAGGCCAGATTTGAACTCAGGTCCTCCTTAATCCAGGGCCAGTGCTTTATCCACTTCGCCACCTAGTTGTCCCTTCCCTATTACTTCTATGATGAATTGTAAGCACTTCTCTTTAGCACTTAAAGACCTTTACAACATGGCCCCAACCTACCATCTCACTCCCTTATATTCTCTACAATAGACAAATTAGCCTTGGTATTCCTTCACATAATACTCTTTTTATCATTGATCTCAGTGACTTAGCACAGCTGGACTCTGCAATGGATGGAACTATAGTCCCGCCAATTTCAGCTTCTTAGAATCCTTAGGTTCCTTCAAAGTTCCATTTAAGCACCACCTTATACATGAAGCCTTTTTTTTGATCCCTTAAGTACCATTGCTTTCCCCACACCACACACAGACACAACTTATATTTTAATTTTATATACTTTGTCCATCATTCTATATATCTATTTTTGTTTCTCCCATAGAATATAAGCTCTTCATGTTTTTGTATTCTTAGTGCCTAGCACAGTGCCTGGTTCCTAACAGGTGCTTAAAAAATGTTTGTTGGTTGACTGAAAGATGCTCTATGCCATATTCTTTGGCTTGGTTTAACCACCACCAATGCTACAAGGGAAAAATTGGGGAGGGGGGGAAATCCAGCCAATCTGGTGCCATATATAGAAAAAAATAAAACAAAGCAAACAAAACAAAACAAGGCAAACAAAAGTACACCAGGTTGTATGGATTAAATTTAAAAACAATTCTCTGACATCTATTAAACAGGCCAGTGTGTCCTGAGAATGGATTGCCTGGTGACATATGAGAACTACAAAGAACACAATGTGCCTTTATGTTGGGAGAATATAGGACTTGCCATGTTCACTGAGTATGCTTTCTTGCTGGAACCAAATGCACAGCTCTTCTATCAGACTAAATATTCAGATTGCATCCTTCTTCACTCCAGAAAAACCAAGTTAAGAAATAGCCACCACCATCACAGGACTAGAAAATTACAGCCTATCTCTTGTTCAAGGTCAGCATCTCCATAAAGCACACAAACAAAGATGTGAGTCCACTGGATTCATTCGATCAGTAACTGATTGACCATCAATCTCAGAAGATAAATTACCACACTCACTCCTATGATATCTAGGCATAAATCTATGTACTTCATCTTGATTCAGAATCAATAAAAGAGATTTTTTTTAACTTGACAGATGCTTTTCTTACAGGGGAGAAATGCTTAGTCTTGGAATTTGATGAGATCAGTTTTCTTAAAATAATAGTTTGTCTATGGCTTCTTGGATAAAGGGATTGCCAGTGATTCTGGGAATTCAGTGCCATTCCTAAAACTGATACTGAAATCTACTTTATAACCACATTTTCAACCTACCTCCCTCACCTACTCCTCTCTTAAATTCACCCAACCATTTCCCCTTTTAAGCTTTTATTGAGTTCCAAAATGCTAAAAATTCCTAGAACGTGCAAACAATTATTTCGTGAGTTAATTTGTTCTTTTTACTTATCTCTGAGGTACAGATCAATTTGTTCCACTTAATTTTCTAATCATTTTCTCTAAAGAGTAAAGAAGATAGAAGACATCATAAACATGACTGAAATGTAGGAGTTTTTAATTTTAAAAATTTAATGAAACAACCTATACCACTACATATCTATAGTTTGATCACTATTTCAGGATTTCATTGTTTAAGCAACATCTACCCTAGGGGTAGATTCTATACTAACCTTTGTTTCCTCAAAATCTCTGCCCAGAGTAACGTCCATGGGGTTCACAGAATCCGTTTCAAGGGTTTTGCGTCCCTCTCCCAAACTTCAGAATCACAGAATTTGATATTTGGAAGGGATGTCAGCGGTCATCTAGTCTAAACTCTAGCATGTTTTACAAGTGTTTATCTGCTTCTCATTGAAGACCCCCCCAAAGAATGGGAGGCTACCACCTCTCTAGGCAACCCATTCCCCTGTTGGTCAGTTAGCTTAAAATGGCTTCTGTGATACAAATGATCATTTCACCTAATTCTCACCTCTGGGTTCAAACAGAACAGACATAAACCCACCTCCACATGTTAGACTCCACACAATTTTGCAAAGGTAGCTAAAAAAATGGGAGTAAGTGATGGCAATTTGGTAGTGGTAGGAAGCATGGCAGAGGTTTCTTGGTGTTTTTTTTTTTTTTTTTTTCAGGAAGTAGCCAGAACACTGCTCTATGGAGCAATGAGATGATTGGGAGCCAACCTAAATTTAGTACATGTGGAAGCATGAAAGGTGAGATGATAAGAGTAAATGAGTACAGAACCTGGAAGCTCCCATGTTATTTCAGGAGTGGCCTGAATAAAATGATCAGAAGTGGCCTCAAAGAGTCAATGAGTATCAGCAAGTATGAGAGGGAAACTTTCATAGTGCTATGAAATGCTATGCATACATAATGTTACATGTTCCTTGAGCATTCTCTTTCAAGCTAAAACATCATCTGCTTCTCCAACCAGGCCTCATATGAAATGGACTCAAAGCCTTTCACCATTCTGATTGCCCCCTTTCTGGATACTCTTAAGTTTGTCAATGTCCCTCTTAAAAAGTGGTTCTCCTAATTTAATATCATGTTCCAGATAAAGTGTGAGGAGAGCAGAGCACAATGGGGCTGTCACTTCCATATTCCTGGAATGTATGACCTTCTTAATGAAACCTGAGATTGAATTAGCTTTTTGTTTTTGACTGCCACATCACACTGCTGACCCATGATGACTAATCATTCACATTTACATAATTTACAAAGCAATTTCTTCAGCACAATTCTGTGAAGCAAACAATGAAAGTACAATCAACACTGTTTTATAAATGGGAAAAAACTAAGACTCAGACAAGTAAAGTGACTTGTTTATGGTCACATAACTATTAAGACCCAGAAATGGGATTTGAACCCTGGTCTTCTAATGAGTCCAGTGCTCTCTCCAAGATAGTTCTGTCTTCAACTCAATCCCCTAAATGTGTTTGTACCCTCCAGAGTATTGGGTATATTATCCCCAAATCTGCTCCCCTTCTGTCAAGTAATCTTCTCAAGAAACAGAGATCTCATAACACATTTATATTGCCATGAGACAGAATCTGATATTATGTTTATTATCATTGCTCACTCTATACCAATCTATGCAGAGGAGTATGGAGGTATCAACAATTAGGCCACAAGTCTAACCTGTATATATCCCACATCCTATAGTTACCAACCTAGGAAAAGACATTCATTACTCCCTCTTCTCAAATCATTTACTGACACTCATTGACTCTCTGAGGCCACTTCTGATCATTTTATTCAGGCCACTCCTGAAACAACTTTGGAGTTTACAGATTCTACACTCGTTTAACCTTATTATTTCAAATCCTTTACTTCCAGTCATCTCACTGCTTCTTAAAATAGGGTTAAGGCTACTTCCTGAAGAACCAAGAAATCTAAGCCGTCCTTCCTACTGCTACAAAATTGCAATCACATGCTCCCATTTTTAGCTATCTTTACACAAGCATGGGAGAAAAATCTACCCATTCAAATGCTTGGAATGGGAAAAAAAAAAAAAGGTCATGGAATGATTCTTTTCTACTCTCTCTCCCTCACTGATCCCCAAGAAATCTGTATAAGAAATGGTCTATCAAAAGTTTCAGTGAAAATATGAGAAAGAAATATGCAGTTTTGTAAATGATTTTCCATACCTTTTCATAGTCATACAAATGAGAAAAAAGTGATGTAGAAGAAACACAATACTGTTATGTCTATATTTTACTGATTTTAAGAAAATTTTTTACTCTATAGTTCAAAACACAAACTTGAAAAGCATTTTCAAGACAAGGTGTCAACTATGGAAGTTCATATGAGAATCATAAAAGACTCTATGACACATGCTACTGTGGAGACAACTGTTTAACTATTGACTGAATATAGACATCAAGCCAGATATTAAGCATAGATATTTGTGTGCATATTTAAATATTCATTATATATAGTGCATATAGACATATGAATCCCATTTCTAACTCTTGCCTGAGTAAGTCATTTAACCTTTGAGTATTCAAGCAGCTCCCTAGCACTTACTGATTTAGTCACGGATGGGTTATGAACTTCCTCAGTGATAGAAGTTCCCATCCTGGAAGCTCTCCACACTGATGATAGCATAGATGCTTAATGAATTCATGTCTCTGATCAACTAATGTATTTTCCAGTGTCATGGAGAGTGTCCTATGCAAAGTCCAAATAAAAGAGCTTTCTATAATTGAAAAAGTTCTCCAAATGCAGATGTTACAGTCATTGAACTGATTGTGGCTACACATCTCTGCTTATTCAGCAACATTTGATAGATAATGTCTAATTATCCACATTAGAAAATTTAACTGGGTTAAAATTATATAATTATATAGAGTCCAGACCAACAGTTCTTCCTTTTGAGCTATAAATCTATGATTCCATGGCACATATGCTTAGAAAAAGCTGGTTCCTATAGCTAGAATGAGAGCTGGGAGATGGATAGCTCCATTAGTAGCCAGGTACCCCGGAAATGAAGACCCTCCTAATACATTTGATACCCATTCCCAGTCACTAGAAGTTTTAAGGGCAATTACAGACAAGAATTACATAGAATAAGGGGTAGAAGGTCTACTTCTGACATCAAGGGTCCCCACACTGATAACATTTCAGATGCACCTAAATAACAACAAAACCAATTTTTTAAATACTTGTATGACTAATGATGTTTCTTTAAAGATGTGAGAGGGGGTATGGTCAATGGTGTGGTGGTAGATGTAATGTAAAATATCTCCACTGTGACCAGTGGGGGCTTGAGCCCCCACTTCTCCATAAGTTGGACACTTTCTCCCCCTTTATCATGACTCTCTCCCCCACTCCTAGGATCCAACAGTTCACTGTTAATGATCACATAATTTATTAATATAGTCCAACCCCCCCCCCACACACACACACACTCACACATGTAGACAATAAAACAATGCTTCAAAGAGCAGACTGAACACGCTGGACAGCTCTCACCCTGGTATGTTCTGATAAGGGTGAACCAATTGCTTCACTGGGAGTTTGTTACTGGAGAACCTAGCTCACCAAACTAACGGAGCTGAAAGGGGTTGTTGCAATATCTTGCACAATATGTGTTCTTCCTATCATCTACCCATGAATTCTGAAACAGCATTAACAGCCTTAAGAGATCATTTACTTCTATGCCAATCATAATGTAAGGTGACCCAAATAACAGCAGGAAAATATCCATTGACTCACATAATGCTTGACTTAAATAATGCTACTCCTAGGAAATTTAATTCTTGTTGACATAAAATACTCATTTTCTCCATTAAATAAACTTGACACAAAATATTTACGGTAAGCTTGGAAAATGTCATTTCTCTTTAAAAATCCGTGCATCAGGGGAACCAACTGACTGAAATGGGTCCTTCAAATCTCATTCTTTTTTATTTTACCCAAATAAGTTTTATTACATTTTAATATTTTAAATTTGAAGCTCTTAGGAAGAAGAGCTATGACCTTTAAAAAACAAAAAAATTTCATCTTTAATACCACAAGGAATTTCTGATCCAATTTTAAGAAATCTAATCCTGAAATGTGAGTAGGTAAAAGAGTGAACTGCTTTCTTTGTGCCTCTTAGCCACACACATTTGAATCATATAATTCACATTTTTACCACAGGGATGACTACTGAATACACAACTGGATAAGCAGAATAAAAACAAATCTTGGGGGTGGGTATGTAAGTAGTTTACATACACTTAATAAAGAGGAGAACTAAGGTAATCTGGATATGTCATACTTGTATCCTGCAAAATCAATAAGTATTTGTTTTACTTGAATAAAACCACACAGATAATTAAGTCAAGTGTTTTTTAATGTAATTCTCCAGAAGACTGTCTATATTTTCCCATTGTGTGTATTTAGACATAATTATTCACTATTACCTCAAAGGAAAGGTCTAGTGGTCAGTTAAACAATTACATAGGCATGTGACCTGGATATTCAAGCCAAAGAAAGCCTACTGCTTTCTTCTTCACTAGCAAAGATATTTTGGTATTTTTTGGTCTGAATTATCAATATTTACTCTACTTGGATTTTGTAGGTAAAGTCAATTTCCTTGTTAAAGGAAAAAGGAAAGGGTTGGTATGTCTCATGAATAGAAAAAAAAACCACAGTGAAAATGGGACATTTGAAGCAGCATGATAAAATCAATAGTGCATCGAACTTGGAGTTAGGGAACCTGGAGTCTAATCACAGCCATGTTACATACCATCTGTGTGACATTGAGCAGATTTACTTATCCTCTCTGAGCCTCAGTTTCTTGATCTATAAAATGAGGGGGTAGGAACTAAATCAGCTCTAGGGTTCATCCCAATTCTTGATCCTCTGTTCTGATAACTAATAGTCCTTAAGGATAGAGCAGATAACTTGGGGCTAAGATGGTATTATGAAAGGTCATAGAGAATCCCAGTTTTCCCACATAAACTTTAGCAAAGAGACTCAAATTGCTCCCAAAAGACTGCTGATGAAATCAGACAAAAGAACCAAATGTAACTTCCCCGATACAGTTCAGAACTACATAAAAAGACAGCCAAAAGATGTCAGAGGCTAGTAGAAGGGTCATCTTTAGGAAGACATTCTGACTCAGGTAAAAATAGAAGCATCAGAAATCATCAGAGGAAGGTTAAGGAAAGGAACAATAGGCCCTACAAATAGACCTGACTCCAGGCAGAACTCTGAATAGGCACATTTACCATCAGCCCCATAATCAGGGGCCTGAATCCAGGTCTTTACAGAAACACAACCATTCTGGGTTGATCATGCACAGGGAATGTGAACTCCTCAAAGCATTTAGAGTGGAGGGTAAACTCATGTCTTGGACTCCAATTGCCAGAAGGGCTCTCTAGGAGTTCAAAGATCAATGAGATTTCTAGCATTCCTTCCTGATAAGGCCATAACAGTGGATGGGACAAACAGCCCAATGAAGATATTGCAGAAATAAGGAAAAAGAGGCTACATAATGCCTAAATTTATAGTGGATCACCAGGAGGTTAAAGAAGAAGACAGAGAGGGGGGAACAGAGTAGGCCCTAACACCAGCCATCCCATTCAGATTCAATATTGCAGAGGTATCCAAATCCAAAAAGGGAAATGATGATATAAAGGCACCCCAAACACCCAAGAATACTGGAAATGACTGGTCTCAAAATATAATCACCAACCAATAACTGAATTTGAAAACATGAATAAATCCATGGCAATGCCAAACATGATGAAGAAATATTATTAATGGAACCCAAGTAATAAATCTAGAAGAAGATAGTATTAGTATAACAACTACAAAAAGAGTCTCAGTGAAAAAAGACTTTGCTATAAGGGCTAATGAATGCAGAGGCCTCCATGTCATTCAAAACCATTTCCAAATCAAGCTATCACCCACACACTGCCTCTCTCTTCTAGATCCCCTGTAAGTGTTGCCTTCCCTCATAGAAGCTTATTAAGAACAGGGACTATTTTGCTCATGTATATTTGTATCTCTAGTGCTTAGTGCAATGCTTTGCACATAGGAAGTACTTTATAAATACATTAAAATCATCATCGGGGGCGGCTAGGTGGCACAGTGGATAAAGCACCGGCCCTGGATTCAGGAGTACCTGAGTTCAAATCCGGCCTCAGACACTTGACACTTACTAGCTGTGTGAACCTGGGCAAGTCACTTAACCCCCATTGCCCTGCAAAAAAAAAAAATCATCATCACATTTTTCTATTTCTCTACCTCCTTTATAAAAAGATGGGCATGGTAAGGAAAATGTAAAAATATAATAGGGTATCATGGAAGGAAATACAAAGAGTAACAATCATACTGGAGAATGTGAATGACATAAACTTTCCCATAAAATAAAAGATGGTATCAGAATAAATTAGAAAGCAGAGTCTAATAACATGTTGCCTACTAGAAACATGTGTGAAGTATAACAATTCACAGAGATTATGGGATAGAATAGAATATATTACCCATCACGTGAATTTTTTTAAAGTAAGGTTATCAATTATAATTTCAGAAAAAGCAACAATAATATTTGACATGGTTAAAATATAAACAGAAAAACTATGTTATACTTAAAGAGACCATAGATAATTTAAAATAACAGCACTACATACATATAGACATGTATATATGTAAATGTAAGTATATACATATATAGATATCTATAGACACATGTGTGTTTACTTAATGGAATAACATCTAAGTACTTGAAAAAAAGCTAATCAAATTACAGAGAAAATAGCAAAATTATAATAGTTGGGGGCCTCAAAATTCCCCTTACATACTCAGATCCCATATCCTAACTTCTAGTCTCACATTTCCGACTGCCTATTGATTGTTTTGAACTAAATAGACAAACTCAACATGTTGAAAACTGAACTCACTATCTTTTACCCTAAAACCTTCCCCTCTTCCTCATTTCCCTATTATTGTTAAGGGGATCACCATCCTTTTAGTTACCCAGGCTTGCTGTCATCCTTGACACTTTTCTCTGTCCCTAACTTCTCCCCATGTCTAATCTGTCACCAAGTTCTGTTGACTTGCAACATCTCTCATATATATTCCATTCTTTCCTCTGATACTGTCATCACCCTAGTATATACCCTCATCACTTCATGCCTGGACTGTCTCAATAGCTTCCTGAGAAGTCTTCCTACATTGAGTCTTTCCCACTTCAATCCTCCACTCAGGTATCAAAGAGATCTGCCTAAATTTCAGGTTTGAGTATGTCACTCTCATAGTCAAAAAACTCCAGTGGCTCCTCATTATCTTGAGAATCAAATATAAAATCCCATTTAGTTTTTTAAAAAATCTTTGTAACATAGCCCCTTCCTACCCTTCTAGTCTTCTTACACCATGTTCCCCTGCAGGATTCAGTGCCACTGTCCTCCTTACTGTTCCTTAAACAAGACACTCCATCTAACTCCATGCATTTTCATTCAATATCCCTATGCTTGTTATGTTCTTGCTCATTGTCTCCACTTCCAGACTGTAGTGGCTTGCTTTAAGTCTTAGCTAAAGTCCTACTTTCCTCAAGACATCTTTCCCAGTTACCCTAATTCTATTTCCTTCCCTTTGAGATTATCTTCAATTGGTCTGTATATATCTTGTCTCCCATATCAGACTATGAGCTCCTTGAATGAGGTCAAGGACTATTTTCTGTCTTTCTATCCCCAGTGCTTGGCACAGTGTCTAGAATATAGATAGGTACTTAATAAAAGGTTATTGACTTGACTAGACAAATAAAACAAAAAGATACATAATACCAAAATTAAAGATCTGAATATAAGTTTAGAAAAAAGTTAGATATTATAGCTCTTTGGTAATTATTAAATGTATATGGAAATGAATGTAGGTGATTTTTCAACTGTATCTCAAAAAAAATTTTGGTATACTTTTACAAAAAATCTGACCATATACTAGGGCCTCTAAAATGTTTTTTAATAAATAAAGAAATGCCAAACATATACTTTACTGACCATAATTCAATAGCGATTATTTTCAATGTAGTTCATTGGGAGAAAGGATTTAAACAAATGACAACTAAATAACTTAATCTTAAAGGACTTTTCAGCCAAAAGATAAACCAAAGAAATATATAACTTCATTAAATAAATGACAACAATATGATAACACACTAAAACTTTAGAGGTACAGCAAAAATATTTCTTCGAGAAAACTTTCTGTCTCTGAACATTAACAACAGAGGAAGAATAGGTCAGTGAATAAGAAATGCTGCTAAAAAAAAAGAAAAAACAAAACCAAAAACCTCCAGGGGGCAGCTAGGTGGTGCAGTGGATAAAGCACCAGCCCTGGATTCAGGAGGACCTGAGTTCAAATCCAGCCTCAGATACTTGACACTTACTAGCTGTGTGACTCTGGGCAAGTCACTTAACCCTCACTGTCTTACAAGAAAAAGCAGAAGGGGAATCCTATTTGAGAAAATTAAATGTAAAAAAGAGTAATTTGTAACCAAATGAAGAACAAAATAAAGGAAACTATTTTTTTTCCATCTTGGCAGCAAAAATTATAGCTTAGATGAAATGGATGAACATTTAATGAAAACTATAAAATATCCAGGTTATCAGAGCAATAGAGAATACAAATAACCTAACCTCAGAAAAATAAATTGAGCAAGCCATAAATGAACTCCCAATGGGAGGGGGGACTAAGTGAAAGTCAGAGGAATAAACATTTAAAAGAAAATTACATTCAATTTTACTAAATTATTTGTAAAAAAAAAAAAAAACATAGAAGAAGATGGCAATCTCTCAAACTTGTATGTGACAAATACAGTCCTGATAGCTAAATGAAGAGCGAAAAGTCAGAGAAGCATGGCTTTATTTTGATCTGTCTATGGAATTGTGGCAGTTGATGGCACGGTGGATAGAGTACCAGGCCTGGAATCAAAATGACTCATCATCCTAATTTCAAATATGACCTCGGACATTTATTAGTTGTGTGACCCTTTGCAAGGCACTTCACCCTGTTTGCCTCAATTTCCTCCTTTGGAAAGTGATCTGGAGAAGGAAATGATAAACCGCTTCATTATCTTTGCCAAGAAAACCCCAAAGGGGGACATGAAGAGTCAGATATAACTTAAAGTGACTGAACAACAACAAAAATGAAATAAAATAGTGAGGTTCCACCTCACATTCAGCAGATTTATGAAGATGACAAATAAGAGAAAAATCCAATTGTTGGAAAGCATGTGGGAGGAAAGGCACTCAAATGCATTTTTGGTGGGTGTCTAATATGGTCCAATCATTTTGGGAAGCGATTTGGAACTATGTCCTCAAAGTTACTATGCCCTTTGTGACCCAGCAATAACACTATTAGGCATATACCCTGAAAGAGATCAAGGAAAGGGGGTTAGAAGCTCTATGAAAAACAATGTTTATAGCAGAATTCTTTATTAGAGCAAGTAACTGGCAACCAAATGGGTTTCCATCAATTGGAAGAATGGCTGAACAAATTGTGGTACGTGAATAAAATGAGATATCACAGGAAGTCCTATTATTGATGCAGAGTGAAATGAGAAGAATCAACAAGAGCATTTATATAACAATTATAGCAGTAAAGGAAAACAACTTTGAAAGACTTATCATCAAATGTAAAGACCAACCATGGCTCCATATATCTGCTGCGGCTGCTGCTGGTAGTGGTAGTGTTGATAATGATTATGGTGAAATATATATCCCACCTCATGGTGGTAAGATGATAGATTTTGAGTGCAAAATGGGACACACATTTACAGATACAACAGTCACAACACAACTTTGTTTTGCCAATCTGAATTTTCATTACAAGGGACTGATTTATTTGGGGGGCAGGACAGTTGTGAGTGGGGGTAGTGATCATTATGCAAAACAAAAAAAATAAGAGAGGACAGAAAAGAATCTCTCCAACACATTAAAAAATACTCGGACTCTAGATTAGGGTTCAGAGGGATCCAGACAAGCAGGACAATGTCATTTGGCACTACCACAAGCTTTATGGAATGAATTCATAGTTTCATGACATTCTCTTTTTTCTTTTCTTCTTTCCATATAGAAATACTCATATTTTGATGATTTTTCCAGTTCATAATAAAGAAATTGAAAAGAAAAAAAGGATATAACAAATGTATTCATACAAATTAATTTTGCTTAAATCTAAATCTCTTGCAGCTTTCTCCTTGCTGCTCCAGCATCCCTGCCACACACCCAGATATGGTCACTGTACCCTCCCAGTAACAAGCTCCCATCTGTCTGTTCAAAGATAACTGTCTCATGAGAAGCCCTCTATCCAATCAGAAATTTCTCCATCTGACCAAACTGGTCTCTGGTGTATTAAAGAGTGGCTTAGTCAACTGTGCAATGACAAGCATAGAAACAAATGTACTGAAATACCAACTCTCCCAACCCCCTTTTTTAAAGCAACCCAAGCCTTTTCTTTTCTTCCTTTTATTTATTTGTTTGTTTATTTATTTAAAAAAAAATTTTTTATAAATTCAATTATTCCTTTGGGGTCAGTACAAATTGTTCTGCCTGTCTGCAATTGGATTGTTAGCAGAAGCAAGCTTATCAGAAATATTATGGGAGACAAATTAAAACAGAAAACAAACTTTAAGGAAGAGATTTTAAATAATATGTTGGCTATTTTTTTTCAATCTCATGCAGTTATACCTTGCTATTTTGCACAAACAAAAGAATACTCATTGTGGAATTCAAAATTCTGATGGGTAAATCCAGGCTATGCTGCAGTTAGCTCATTTATTTTCACGGGAATAATTTAGTTTTTACTATTTCATACTTTATAATATGCCACCAAATCTCCTGTAGGGCATTTTGTAAAACTAATGAAGTGTTTATAACTTAAGCCCTGATTTAATAGCTCTTTGATATTAGAGGCAGTTAGTAAGTAGTACAGTGGATGAAGTGCTGGACCTGGAGTGAGGAAAACCCCAAATTTAAATCTTACCTCAGAAACTTAATAGCTGCATGGCCTTGGGCAAGTCACTTAACTTCTATTTGCCTCGGTTTCCTCAACTGTAAAATGGGGATAATAATAGAACCTATTGCCCAGGATTTTTATAAGAATCAAATGAGATAATATTTGTAAAGCACTTAGCATGGTGTATGACACATAGTAGACACTATATAAATGCATATCCCCTTTGCTGTTGTTGTTGTTGTTGAATTATTTTAGTTATATCTGACTCTTCATGACCCCACTTGACAAAGATATCAGAGTAGTTTGGCATTTCCTTCTCCAGTTCATTATACAGATGAAGAAAGGGTCACACAGATAGTAAGTATTTACGGTCAGGTTTTTTGTTGTTGTTGTTTGTTCGTTTGGTTGGTTTTTGCGGGCAACGGGAGTTAAGTGACTTGCCCAGGGTCACACAGCTAGTAAGTGTCAAATGTCTGAGGCTGGATTTGAACTCAGGTCCTCCTGAATCCAGGGCTGGTGCTTTATCCACTGTGCCACCTAGCTGCCCCCTTATGGTCAGTTTTGAACTCAAGAAGATGAGTCTTCCTAACTCCAGGCCTGGTATGCTATCCATTGTGCCACCTAACTGCGCCACTTATTCTCTTTCCCCTCCCGACTGACTGTGAGGTGGGCACAAGTGTACTTGTTGTCTATATGGGAATGATCAGGTTTTTGACTTGACAAGAAGAAGCATTTGAGTTGTTTGGGAAGAACCAACTGGCCAGACTGAGTAAGTAATGAACCTATTTCCTTCAACATATCAGCTGAAAGGACGAAATGGATTTGGTTTTGAGTTCTCAGAATGGAGTTGATTGTCATCTCTCCCTCTTTAGTGAGTCAGGATTGGATTTAGTAAGGACACACAGGTGACTGGAAAGAATTTATTAAGTAACAATGGATGTTGGTGCAGTTATCTAGTTATGTCTTCCCTAATGCATTAAATTGCCTTTTCCTCTTGGACACATGGATGTGGAGGTGAGGTTGGAGGAGAGGAGAGACCTACCAGACATTAATAACTATACTAATGGGTTTTTTTCCACTACTCCTTCTTCTCCTTATCATAGCAACTAGACTCCATGATAAAAGAGTTAAAGCATTCCTGGGCTTTCAGAGTCTTAAAGACTATATATACTTTTGTAGCTCTCATAGGGACAAGTGAGTAGGGATACAATATCAGATTCTTATGTTTTAATATAATATATGGTCTTACAAAGAAACTAGCCCATGAAATACTAAATACTACTAGCAGAAGAGAGATCCATGATGAGATTAGTAACTAATAACCGAGAAACAGTTTCCTAGCAGCCTGTTGGAAGAGATGATTTTATCATTTCTTTGAAAAGTTAAAAAAAAAATTCCTAAGTTCAGGAAGGATGAATCATTCTCATCCAAGTATGAGCCAACAGGGAAATGGTGGCCTGATGTTATCAGAGAGGAGCAGGAAGCCCATGAGTCACCTTCTTGGTATACAGTGAACAACACTAAATGGCACAGATAAAAGAGGAAGGACACAGAACAAGCAGGAAGGACCATTATAATCTTTCTTCCTTGGGAAACCTGGGATGATGGAAGAATGGGTCATAGTTTGGTTGTTCTTCAATATAGAACAATGCAAGTTTGATCTGAGGTCCAATCTGTGTCTTTCTAGACTTTCACACCTCATTCACCTCTAGGCATTCTACAAACCAGATATACTGGATTACTTGCTGCTGCTTGAACATGTCACTCCATGTCCTATCTTTGTGCCTCACCTCTGCCTTCCATGGATTCCTTCAAGTTTTAGCTCAAAGTCCATCTTCTCTAAGAGGTATTTTTTTCTTCTCTCAAGTGTGATATAATCTTTCCCTCAAGTTATCTTCCATCTACTCTCTCCATCTCTCTCCCTCTCGCTCTCTCGCTCTTTCTATCTCTCTTCACATAATGTATATATTATGTATATATGTATATATATATATAATAGAGAAGACAGATCCATTCACATGTTATCTCTCCCATTATAATATCTAGCACTTAGCTAGCATTTATATAGCATTTTAAGTCTTGAAAAGCACTTTACATATATTTTCTCATTTGATCCCCACAAAGGCTCTGTGAGATAGATATTATTATTATCTCAATTTCATAGATCAATAAACCAAGGATGACAGAGGTTGTGATTTGCCCAGGGTCACACACAGCTAGTAAGTACTTGAGTCAGAATATGAACTCAGGTCTTCCCAACTCCAAGTTCAGCCCTCTATTTACTATACTACTTAGTTGTCTATTAAGATATATGTCCCTTAATGGTAATAACTGTATTTTTATCTTTCCTTATATGCTCACTGCTGAATATAGTGTGAGGAACATGATGAGCACTTAATAAAATACTTATTGACTGACAGATGGATAACTGATCTGCAAGGGGGAGCTATTAAAATGTAATAAGAACATTAGCTCTTCTAGCAGAAAAGAGGAATTATTTAACTAAATCAGTACATTTATTCAATGCAATTAAATGAATTTGGGCTGGTGGTATGAAAAATGATCGAATTCTGAGAGCAGTGACCATCTCCTTTACATCTTTTGAACAGCTCCAAACACAATATATGGCAGCAGTCACAAGATAAGAGTCTCTTCAGAGACTAAATCACTTCACAGGATTAAGTTAGAAGCTTAAGGAAGAACATTTAGCTCCTTTCATCACATAAAGCACCTTTTGGTGTTTGTAGTGCCTTCGTGTGAATAATATACTTCTAGTTAGTTCAAAAGAATTAGAGGCAGTGGTAGAGCAATGGAAAGAGCTCCTAGGCTGGAATCTGGAAGACCTGCGTTCATATTTAACCTCAGATACTTACTGACTGAGTGACATTGGGCAAGTCACAACCTAACCTCTGTTTGCCTTTGTTCCCTCAAAAATGAGGAGAATGACAGCACCTACCTCGCAACATTGTGGGGATAAAGTGAAATAATATTTGTAAAGTGCTTAACACAGTGCCTGGCACATAGTAGGTGCTATATAAATGCTTGTTCTTTTTCTTGGCAGGTTATTGATGTTTTAAAAAATGAGCATTTCATCAGGAAAAAGTTTTGGGTCAGTTGAAGGAAAAGAATTTCCCAAAGACAATTGGATCGCGGGCAGCTAGGTGGCCCAGTGGATAAAACACCAGCCCTGGATTCAGGAGAACCTGAGTTCAAATCTGACCTCAGATACTTCATGATTACTAGCTGTGTGACCCTGGACAAGTTACTTAATCCTCATTGCCCCTCCCACCCCCCCACCCAAAAAATAAGGGAGTGACAATTGGATCTCAATTTTTTAAAATGAGAGTAATAAGAGAAAAGAAAAATCAAGTCTAAATCACTGAGAAAAGAAACTTTTGGGGTTTATGAGTAGAGGAGAAGGAGGAGGAGGAGTATGATAGTTGTTTTTTTTTTTTGTTTTTTTTTTTTTTTGGTGAGGCAATTGGGGTTAAGTGACTTGCCCAGGGTCACTGAAAGCATGGGAAAGCCTTGCCCTACTATTTCCTATAGGCGCCTCACCCCATGACTTTGCCACAACACTGGGATTTCTCTTTTAAATATTTCATACAGATGGCAAACTTACATCCTATGCTCTCTAATGCACTTAGCACTTTATTGTAAGCTCTACTTTTTATAATTATTTGTGTTGCCCTCCTAATTTTACCACATGATTTCTTACCCTGGGGTCCATGAACTTGTTTTAAAAAATATTTTGATAACTATTTCAGTATAATTGGCTTCCATTATAAGTGTATGTATTTTATCTTATGCAATTAAACACATGATTCTGAGAAAGGGGTCTGTAAGTAACAATACTGCCAAAGGAATCTGACACACAAAAAGGGCAAGAACCCCTGAGTTATTAGTTTATTACCTTCCTCTGGGCAAGACTCTGTTTTCTCTAAACTCTTATTCTCCCCCACCAGCTAGCACTGTACTTAAGAAATTTCTATTGCAACTGTGGAAATATACAGAATAAGTATTTATTGTAAGTTAACTACAGAAAGTCAACCATTGTTCATCTCATGAGTAGCATGTATGCACTACAAAGTTTGCAAAACCTGTGAAAGGAATTTTAAAAGTGTACAAATTATACTGAAATAATAAAAATCCCATACTTCATCAAAATCCTCATATTTCTAAGTCAGAAAACATACTCACTGTAAATGATCCGCCAAGATTAAGAAGTCCATAATGATTATAATAAACAAAGAAAAAATTTCCATTAGCTACATTAAAACAAGAATTCTTTGGATAATTTACATCTAAGACATGCTAGATTTGGAATAATAGGATCTGAGTTTGAATATCTAGCTCTGCCGCTAGCACTGCATGATTTCCTAATGATGATTCAATCTCAGAGGGAGGAAGGGAGGGAGAGAGAGAGACAGAGATAGAGAGAGACAGAGAGACAGAGACAGAGAGAGGAGATAGAAAAGAAAGATCTGTGTGACTCTGGGAAAGACACCTCCCTTCTCTGGGTCTGAGTTTCTTCACTGGTAAAATGAAGGTGTCTATCTTTAAGTTCCCATATGTACATCAATTTAAGGGACTATGGCCATTGAAACTATGTTCTCAAATCACTGCCCAACTAAGAACCTCTTCCTTTTCCCATTAGTTGGGGTGCACCAGATATGTATTCTTATAAACACCAATTCATTAAAAGAGGTGATGGGTTTGCCTCCATATTCTAGAGTTACTTAGGGACTGCTGTTACTCCCAGTGGGACTCCAGGCTAAGGTAACAAGGTTGGGGGAGGTGGTTTATGAAAATATCCCCAGAGTAATTAAAACTTCCGTTCAATTCCAGCATTCTGCAGAAATCTGTTTGGGATACATGTTGGGTTAGCAACTAGGGTGCTACCTTCTGTCCAGAAAAGTCTGGAATGAATAGTTAACTCCAGCGCATTTGTCTTGTCCAAAGAATCATAGTCATTTTAATTAATGAGCTTCTATGGTATCTGGCTGACCTTCGAGAAGATAAAAACACTGGCTCTTTAGAACATAGGATCAAGCAATAAAATTACAAAGAACCTTAAAGGAAGAGCTTTCTTTGTTGGAGAAGAATAAAGGAAAGTTGACTCAGGTAAGAGATGGCCACTAACTTGCCTTGGGCAAATAAAATTCTGGTGAAACTGTCATAACCAACAAACATTTATTGAGTGTCTGTTACATATATGGCCCTGTTCTAAGTACCACATAAAAATTAAAAAGCTCTCTGGGAACTTATAAGCCTTTTGTTTTAAGATGATGTTCCTACTTGAAGCTTAAAATATAAATGCTTATCTAAATGATAAATAAACTAAGCACTGAATTCAATCATAATTTAAAAAAACCTGCTTGAAAGGTTAGACCATGGAAAGGAACCAAATCCTTTAGCATGATTAATTTTCCTTTATCTGGAAGTGGTTAGGTGCTAGATCTGGAGCAAGGAAGACTTGAATTCAAATCTAGCCTCAAATACTATCTGTGTGATCCAAGACAAATCATTCAACCTCTGTCTGCCTCAGTAACCTCTTCTGTAAAATGGGGGTAATAACAGCATTTACCCCCCCATAGTTCTTATGAAGATCAAATGAGATATTATTTTAAAGTGCTTAGCATGATATTTAGCACATAATAGGGAATTAAAATGAATGCTTGCTTGCTTCCTTCCACTAGAATTGTCAGTGGAAACTCATCCATTGTTACATATACAGAGATTTGGAAAAAAAGAAAATTTTCACTTTCTTCTCATAGCAGCTGATCTAAAGTCGAGAGACGTGAACTATAAAGTCTGTTCCCGAAAAGTTTGTACAGTTCAGTTCAAAAGGTTATATAAAAGGTTGTACTGCTGAGTGGAATATTTCAAAATAAATCCCTGTGTGCTTTTCCTTATTGAACACCAAACAGATAATTCAGCAGAATTAGATTAGTTAAGCCTTGCAAAAGGACAGGAATGAATCAACATTGTGAGTGCATATGTAATGGGGGTGGCAGTGCCAGCACATCCTAGAGTGATCATTGCCATTGGCTCTTCCCTTGAAGTTTTTGATTTAAAGAATGTCTTTCCTCTTTCATTTTTACAAAAACCCTCAGGGAGAGGACCAATGGGCACACACATGCACTCAATCTCAATCAATCTCTCTCTCCCTCTCCCTCTCCCACCCCCCCTCCCTCTCCCTCTCCCCCACCTCTCTCTCCCCTCCAGTGCATATCAACACACCCAGGAATACCTGGATCAAGCTCTGAGCACTCCTGTGAATACCATCATTGTTCCTATTGCAGGTTCAGGAATGGTGGGTTATTTTTAGATAGAAGGGCAGAGAGGACTACACTGGTGATTTCAATGATATAGGGAATTCCCTGAGGAGGAAACTCAATCTACCAATTCAAGTCAGCCCTTTCCCTGCAACCTATAGTTTTAGAGTCTGGGGTAGTGGTGTCAAAGATAAAAAATAAAGAGGGGCCACTGTTTCAGAAGGATTCCTTTAGGCCTCATATTGTCTTAGAAAACCATATATCAACATTATCTATATTCTATTCTACTTGTATTTATTTTGTTAACTATTTCCCAATTACATCTTTTTTTGGTGAGACAATTGGTGTTGTGACTTGCCCAGGGTCACACAGCTAGTAAGTGTTAAGTGTCTGAGTTCCAGATTTGAACTCAGATCCTCCTGACTCCAGGGCCAGTGCTCTATCCACTGCGCCACCTAGCTGCCCCTCCCAATTACATTTTAATCTGTTTCCAGCTGCTCTCAGGCCACTGTGACACATTTGACACCTCGGCCCGGAGTAATGGGTAGTTAACTGATTTGTCCAGGGTCACACAACCACTAAGTGTCAGAAGCAGGCAGTGAATAAACATTTATTAAGCTCCTACTATGTGTCAGGTACCATACAAAGAATGTATGAAAAAAGCACAGTGCCTGCCCTCAAGACATTTATAATTTAGTAGGGAAAGACAAAACAAAAAAGGAAAATGAAAGAGGGGAGGAGAGGAAAGCACAACCACGGGGGCATAATGGAGAGGTTGAAGGTAGGGCAGCTGGGAGGGAAATTAAGAGATGGTTGGCCTGGGGGCCCTCCTTAAAATAAAGTTGGAGAGGAGTTTATCACTCCACCCTTCAAACAGAAGGGCAGAGGCTATTTAAGAGGTTGCAGAGATGAAGTTTCTGGGGTCATGATGGAAAAATCCAAAGGACTGAAGCCAGTGGGAAATGAAGGTAAGACTTGAATCCTAGTCCTTTTGGCTTTGAGGCTGGCTCTCTATTACACCATGTTGCCTCTCTCCATTTTGATGAATCACTCTTGAAATGTTTTCCTTGAAATTAAGTACTGCCATGAGGAGGGTCTTGGATGAAATAATGTGGGAGGTTAATTGCAGTCAGGTTAATAACACCAAAGGGAATCACTAAACCTAAGGAACAAGCATAAATTAAGGTGAGGTTAACAGGCTAAGGTAAGAAACACAGAGATCAGGAAGTTGAACTAACATAGAAACACACAAGATAATAGGTCAAGAAGATTAGGGGATCAATTGCCTCGAATTGTTAAACTGACATTTGCCATCATTTTAGATATTTGAGTTATCAAGGCTAGCATTCCAAGGATGGCTGTTTCTTTCCCTTATGTATCTATGATTCAATGAAGACAAATGGTCCAGCCTTGGACTTACAGGATGCTAAGAAGAGGCTCTGCAACTTACTTGCATCTGTAGGAACTGTTTGATGGTTTCTTTCTAATCAGAAGATTTCTCCTCCATTTGACTCCTCTCCTTCCAGGAACTTGTATTAGTGATTAATAATTTATAACCACAGGAATAGGTTTCTTTATTTTAAGCTTTTACTGTAGACTTCTGGCTTACTGTCTTATTTCTCAGAAAGGATGGTTTCCCCCACACACTTCCTCCCTCTATCACTGCACTCTCCATTGCAAGACTTTTAAAACAAATTCAAACAGAGCAGGGCAATTTTTTATATGCCATTATATGAAGACTCAGATCGATATTAGAAACCTAGGGAAGCAGAATCCAGTTGACTCCAGCAGGAACACCAGAGGTCAAAGTCAGGAAGGGTAAGGGAAGCATTACCATTCTTATTCATAGACCAGAGTCTGACAGGCAGATCGTGAGAGGAGAGGAGAATAGCTGAGTGCTTGAACTGCCTGGCTCTACCTGGGAATGCTTCCTTATGATTCACTTGACCTTGGCTTATGCTGGTTTCTACTTCTAGAGACCACATGCTTTCTCAAAGGGTACTTATTAAGAGGAATTCTAGAATCCAATGAGAAGATACTTAAAATTTTGTAATTTGCTTACACTGTGGATCACAGTACCTTTCCAGCATCTCTCCTTTAACACAAATAACCTCTATGATAGATGCCATCTTTGTCCTTGGGTACCAACATCACCACAATCCTACTGAATCTAAAAAAAAATTCTCGGTTGTAATAAGCTACTTTTTTCTAGTAATCATATCTAAATATTGTTGCTAGTATTTTTATTGCTCTTTTATGTGACTGGGAATGTGAAATGACTTGAGTACTATCAGAATTATTTGCAGAAAAAGCATATGATGCTTACTTCTATCAGTAATTATTGGGATGGGTCAGAGAAGGGCTTTTATCCTTTCCTAGCTTTGGTCAGATGCTTCCCTTATTCACAAATTCACTTTGTGATAAAAAATGTCATTCAAGTTGTAAAGATCTATTGCTAGAAAAATTATGTGAAGCTCTCATATTCCATTTTCAGTTATGAAAGAGAATCAAATTTGGGTTAGCATTCTTCTTGGATTATAAATGAAACATCTGAATTTAACAATAAAATTTAATTTGATAGAAATCAATGGAAAAGATTATACATATGCATACTCATTTAAAGCCAATACATTATTGTTCTCAATTACAAAAGGTTCAGGCCCAGTAAAATGTTAAATTAATACAACATTTTTCATATGCGTAGCTTATTTTTTCTTTATCACTAAGCTAACATAATTTTTTAATACAGCCATTCCTCTCCATTTGCTTTGTACGTTTGTTAGCCTTCATACTGGCCAGAATATAGCTTCCATTATAGGTAGAATAAAACTACATATCAATGCATATGAAATGACCTGTTTCATTTCTTTAAAAGTTGATGGTGGTAAATGCACTTGAAGTATACTTATGAAATAAAGGAGAACATGATATAAAAGAGAAGAGTATAGTTTAGTGTTTATTGGTAAGAGCACTGAACTCCAAGATTTGTGAATAGAGTCAAGAAGATCCAATTTGGAATCCTGCCTCCTACATTTACTAGCTGTATGTACAAGCAAGTCATTTAACCTCCCTCTTCTTCAGTCTCCTCATATGAGAAATAAAGCTAAGAGCATCTCCCTCACAGGTTTGTTGTGAGGATCACATGAGATCAGAGAAGTAAAGCACTTTGCAAACCTTCAAGTGCTACACAGATTCCAGTTATTATTATTACAATAAGTCCATTCCCAGCTCATCTAAAATTAAGGCAAGCCATTGAAAATCTCGAGTACTCAATTTATCTACTTATAAAGGCTTTACGTTACAATATGTATCACTATATTTTAGGCACAATTCTGGCCTCAGGTATTGGCAAATATATATCTATTGATTTTTTTCTTTGAAGTTTCATACATAATTCTTAATATGTCTGATTTACTAATTATGAGAAATCAGAGTAAATGCTCATCCATCAATTCATCTCATTTCTTTTCTTCTTGCTTTTCTAAGTCCTTTTTCTTTATCAAGAATAATATTACAAAAAAATTAAAAACAAAAACAAAAACAAAAAGAATAACATTACAGTTCTCTTACAATGTGCCATAGACTATGTTGCTTTATTAAACAAGTTAAATATTGAGTATGCTTTAATCAAAAATGAGAATTGGAACTACTGGTTCCAGCTTTTAATTAAAAAAATCATTCCTATTATTTCCCAGTGGAATGAATGCAACCTCTGGGTCATATTATAACCTTAGATAGAATAACAGTATGTTCTATCATAGAGCACTTTCACATTATGATTTAGTTACCATAATAGCTAGTGGTAGTAAAGGTCACAATATAACTCATAAGAGTCTGTGAACAAATTCACTTTCCCTTCCTTGGGGAACATAAAGTGACATGGTAGCTATATTTTATGGGGGACAACATTAAAAAGTATTACAGATTGCATCATTTACAATACTTTTGACTTCAAAAAGACACTACAAAAGGGACAGCATTGGAAAACACCTCTACCTCACTTTCTTCCCATCATCATCTATAAAAAACAACATAAAGGAATATAAAAAATAAGAACATTAATAAGCTTATGTCTTACATCCTTTCCAAGGGCTAGTGGATAGAGTGCTGGACTTGCAGTATAGAAAATCTGAGTTCAAATATAACCTCAGACACTTACTAGTTGTGTAACACTGGGCAAATCACTTATCTCTGTCTCAATTTCCATATATGTAAAGTGAGGATAACTATTCTAAATATTAAAAACAAGATAATATTTATAAAGTTCTTTGTAAATCATAAAGTGATACATAAATGTTAGCTATTATTATCATTGTTGTTGCTATTTTGGTGGTGGTAGCGGCAGTGGCAGTAGTAGCAGCAGCAGAAGAAGCAGCAGTAGTAGTAATAGTAGAAGAAGAAGAAGGAAGGAAGAAGGAGGGAGGAGGGAAAGAAGAAGAAGAAGAAGGAAGGAAGAAGGAGGGAGGAGGGAAAGAAGAAGAAGAAGAAGGAAGGAAGAAGGAGGGAGGAGGGAAAGAAGAAGAAGAAGAAGGAAGGAAGAAGGAGGGAGGAGGGAAAGAAGAAGAAGAAGAAGAAGAAGAAGAAGAAGAAGAAGAAGAAGAAGAAGAAGAGGAGGAGGAGGAGGAGGAGGAAGAGGAAGAGGAAGAGGAAGAGGAAGAGGAAGAGGAGGAAGAAGAGGAGGAAGAGGAAGAGGAAGAGAAAAAAATCAATATAATCAGAGCATTTTCCATTCAGGCTAGCCCCAAAATTAGCAGAGAGAAAAACATATTAGGAGAAAGAGTAATAGAAACATCAGGGCAAAGAGCACATTAGGGTTTTCATTTGCTTACTTTAAAAATTTTGAGTCACTATTACTCTTACTATCTGTGTAATTTAAATGGTGAAAGAAAACATAAAATTGAAGGGAAAACTATTATCAAACTGAATCAAAGGTTAATGATATTCAAATCATGTTTACCTGAGACTGGCACTTTTATCTATATTGCCAGGCTTTGACGTATCACACAGTAGGCAGCTAGCCTATTGCTGTTGACGGTGATGACAGCAATGAGATACCTGAATTAATAGTGACAAACTGGGACAACCCAATTTTTTCGGTATGGTATGATTCACTCATAATTCAACAGACTCAGTTTCAATGCCATTTATAGTTTCTGAATATAGTCTTCTGACAACGCAGCCTAATTTTCTAGCCCTGGCCTCGCTCAATGTCCAGTTTATTCTAGGCTACACAAAGGAACTTCTCTTGACCCTCTACCAAGCCAGAATGCTTGCTGAACACTATGATAATAGTGAAGAGGTCCCAGTGGGAAGAAAAGGAGGGAGAAGTGTTTTCCAATGCTATCTCTTTAGTAATCTCCTTTTGCAGTCAAAAGTATTCTAAATGATGCAATCTGCAATATCCTTTAATATTGTATATATAGTTTTTATAGTGGTATGGCTTCCTCAGTCAACTAACTTTCATTAATCCCTTGTCCGTGCTGATTTGGTTTCTTGATCATGTTTCCTCATCTATCATATGAGGGGACTAGATTAGATTATCCCTAAAGTCTCTTCTATCCCTAAGATTTTATGTCACACTACTACATTTAAATTTATTTTGCAAATTGGCATTCATCAAAACTACTTGGCACTGGTTAAAAAATAGAAAGGTGGGCATGCAGAATAGACTATACAGGGAGAAAATTTTAAAATAATCAAATTTAATAATTCAGTGCTCCACCAATCCCCAAACCTAAAGGACTTGGTAAAGAATTCCATATTTGACAAGTTCTAGTAGGGAAATCGGAAATCAATTTAATTTAAATTGAGTATAAACAAACATGTTAAACATGTTTTTAACAAACACAATAAGCTTAAAATGAATTTTGAACCTAAATCTTAGTGTTCATGTAAAAAAAAAATTTAGAAGAGATTTAGATGAAGCACCTTTCACTGTTATGGCAAAGAGGAGAATTCTTAATTAAACAAAGGATAGAGGCAATCACAAAAGATGAAATAGATTTGATCATATAATAAATTCATATAAAGCTTCATATAAAGTGGAATTTTGCATGAAGAAAATCAATGCTGGAAGTACAAAAAGGAAGCTATCAGTTAGGATACAATAGTTGAATCAAATATCTCTGATAAGTTTGATATTCAAAATATATAGGGGAGTAATATAGAAACATGTCTACACATACACATGTGTAATACAAATATGTATATATAATGTATATAAAGCATATGTGTATTATAGTGTGTGTTGCATATACACTAAAAATTCATAGAAATGTTCTTTGTAGTAGCAAAGAACTAGAAACAAAACAAATACCCATTGATTGGGGAATGGAGCAATAAATTATCACATGAAAATATAATAGAATATTACTCTGCCATAAAGAAATAATGAAAATAATAAATACAGAGATTCTTTGGAAGACTTATATGAACTGATATAGAGTTCATATTTTCTTTTTTATTCTTTGTCATAAGAGTTAGCTTGGGACTAGGGGAGTAGGCAGGGATATATTTCAAAATGAAGATGATTCAAAATAATTTATTTACATTTTCTAAAAATCTGACAAATGGACCTGGTTAACTACATATGCACATTATGGCTAGTCCTGATTAACACACATATACAAAAATATTATTCTGAAGTACTGAAGTTCAAAAAATGGGAGAGTTTTTCAAAAGAGGTTAGATGTTTCCATATCCTTTTCTAAGTGGGACATGAATTTTCCTTGCCAATTCTCAACAATTCAGTAGGAAAGATGGTAGGTAAATGACCATATCCCCAACCAGATGTGGAAACTGAAATCATGGAAGATTCAGAGAAGATAATGAATAGTAATTTTTTTTCCAGAAAATGTGACCAGATTGATTTTTCAGGAAGGGCTCCTTTAGATAATAGTTCACATATATATCTATATATCTCTATCACTATGTCTCTATATATCTATATGTACACACATATATTTCAGCTTTCAGCTGATGAATTGTAAGATGAAGTTATCCTAAAATATGAATAATAAGTTGAGAAGCATTACTCTTTGTTATTGCTGAGCCACAATTCTTATCATTTCACCATCCAGGGGACCTTCCTAGTTGCTCCTTTTTACCTCCCATGTCTGGTCCTCTGTTTTCTATTCATGTTTTCCCCTCTCTGCTTTAGCTCAGCTTCAGGCTCCCACACTAGACTCTATTTATAAGTGCATAGAATGATGCTCTCTCTTTTTGAAATTCTGTACAAAAATATAGCATGAATTTTGTTTCTTGGATCTTTCACATATCTAAAATCAGAGTGAAGGAATTTATTCTGCTCTCTACACCCCATTTTAGAAAACCCCAATAAGTATAGATGAAGACAAAGCCTGCTAATTAAAAATTCCATTTGGTTGCATGAAGTGAATCAAACAAATCATGTCAGGGGTCTAAACTTGACATCAGAAGAACTTGTCCAAGCCTGGAATGGCAATCTTGCAATTCAATTATATGCAGTCGGGGCAAAATAAGCAGTTGTCTACATAGGACAGGAGGAGAGTTGCTAAGAAATAAACTTGCTTCTAATACTTTCTCTACCAATATGGTAAAATGCAAGAAATTCTTTTATAAGACATTTCTTTGGATTAATAGTCATTTTTAAAGACTTCTAGTAAATATGGAAGTTGTTGTTCAATCATATCAGTTGTGTCTTACTCTTCTTGACCCAACTTGGGATTTTCTTGGCAAAGATACTGGGGTGGTTTGCTATTTCCTTCTCCAACTTGTTTTACAGATGAGGAAACTGAGGCAAACAGGGTTAAGTCATTTGCCCAGTGTCACACAGCTAATAAGTGTCTGAGGTCAAATTTGAACTCAAGAAGAGGAGTCTTCCTCACTCCAGGCCTTGTTCTCTATGATCTAGTTGGCCCTAAATTGTTGTTGTTTGTCCTTTGTTCTCAAGGAGGACCATGCCATTGGGGTGATATCATGACTTGCAGTGAATTGTGTTTAAGTGATGGAAGACTGTGCAAGGTCACCAACCTCAAACTCGACTCCAGAGCCATCTGGGTCCAGTGACAAGATATAGATCAGGATGACTGGAGATGGCCCTGGATGTTTGAGGCAATTAGGGTTAAGTGACTTGCCCAGGGTCACACAGCTAATGTCTTAGATGAGATATGAACTCAGGTCCTATTGACTTCTGAGCCAGTGCTCTATCCACTGCAACACCTACCTGCTCCTAAATACATCATTACAAAAGTATAAATGTAAATAATAATGTGCCAACATAGCCTTGAGTCAATCTAGGTAAAGAAAAATAGCTTCTATTTATTAGCTTACCTAGCAGAGGCAGGGGCCTGATGGAATCAGAGGATACAGTTTAGTGAGTGAGCAGAGGAACAAGAGAGGCTCTGGTGATTTGGGGGAGGTGAGTGATTAGGAAGGAAAGGCCCAGAATATAGGATTAGCACTTAGAAGGGAATTCAGAGTCATCTAGTCTAATCTCTTCATTTTACAGAGAAGTCAAATGATCCCCAGAGGAAAACTGACTTGGCCAGCTAAGTTGGAAAGCTCAAACTCTGTGATCATGGGGTAGGCCTGTGTGGGGCACAAATCAGTGGAAGTGACATTGAGGAAGGAATATTGTCCTCGGCTTTGCAGCTGCATCTTAATCACTTTGGGACTTTTCCATCTGACTTCTAGCTATATGTGTTGTCTCCCCCATTAGAATGTGAGTTCCCCGAGATCAGGGACTATCTGAATCTTCTATTTGTATAATTTTCTACAATGCTTAATAGGGTGCTTTACACGTAGTGCTTCATAAATGCTTCATTCACTCATTCTTTTATTTATTCATCCATTTAAGTGGAAGTTCTCAGGTAGCTGAGGCACTGAATGCATGGGAGAGAAGGCATTACAAATAGAAGCTGAGAGAAGGGAGACGGAATGGAGGAAAATATCGAGGAAACATCACTTCTGTTACAGCTTTGCTTAGGGTCCTCTGAGGTCAGCACCTGGGAGCAGGGTAGATAAATGGACTGGTACAGGCTACTCCAGGCCTGCCGTCTGCCTGGGTGTTTTCATTAAGGGCAAGACAAGCCATTGGTCATGGTAATAATATATGGCAGACAGATCCAATTAGGAAACTGAAGGGATGATTTTCCCCTGCTGCCCTTTGGCACTCTCTGGTACATAATATTAAAGAGCACAGAGTCAGCTTAGGAGAGCCCTGAACAACTGTATTTCCCATTATATGGGCAGCTAGGTAGCATAGAGAATGGAGTCTCAGGCCTGGAGTCAGGAAGACTCATCTTCCTGAGTTCAAATCTGGCCTCAGACACTTAATAGCTGTGTGACCCCGGGCAAGTCACTTAACCCTGTTTGCCTCAGTTTCCTTATCTATAAAATGAGCTGGAGAAGGAAATGGCAAAGTACTCCAGAATCTTTGCCAAGAAAACCTCAAATGGGGTCATCAAGAGTTGGACACAACTGTAAAACAACTTGAACTAAACATTGCCCATTATGATTACACCAGCTCTTGGGTTGTCACATTAAAGTTCTAAAGGCATATAGGTGGCACAATGAGTATATGACTTGAAGTCATCAAGACTTGAATTCAACCCCAGCCCTGGACACTTACTACCAAGTGACTTTGGGTAAGTCATTTAACCCCTGTCTGCCTCAATATTCTTATAATTAGAATCCTACTTCACAGAGTTACTGTGAAGATCAAATATATAGCACTTTGTAACCTTAAAGCATTCTCTCTTCCACTCCCTCCATCCTTCCCCCCCCCACATATGTGCATAAGATATTATTGTTACTATTGTTGCTATTATTTCTAGAATATGAATGGTGAGTGTCATATGATTGGAGTCAATATTCCTTTCCAGCAACTAAAGACCTAAAGGATATTTCCCCAAAAAAAAGGTGGGTATTCCCAAATCTACCATTCTGAGAACATACAAGAAAACATCCCTTGATCCAACAGAAAGAAAAGTCCACACCTGGGATGAGAAAATTCCAGCATATGAGCCAGCATTTTCGGGAATGAAGTATTTCAGCCATTTCCTGACCAAGAGTATGATTGTTTGCTTCACCACACTGCATTATACATTTGGCTAAGAGTGGATACCCTGCAGCAGTCCCATAAGAATATTTGAAAGCAGATGGTGTTATATTGAGTCCAGGCCCAATAAATATTATGTAAAGTTGCTGATCTTTGTTTTTGTGGTTTTTTTAAAATTATACTTTGACGTTGAAGGGCAGCATGATGTCATAGATAAAGAGCCAGATGTAGAGTTGAGAAGACCTGAGTTCAAATCCTGTTTCTGGCACACACAGTGGCTGGGTAACCCCAGACAAGTCATTTAATGCCCCAGTGGCTCAGACAACTTTCTAAGACCATAAATGACACAGAAATTACCAATTTGTAGCAGTGGAAGAAATTTCCTTGCCTGCAGTTCCCTTTACTAATGAAATCACTAGTTCTCTACAAAAGCTATTAGGAAATTATAGATGTTCTCAACCCTCAGATTTAACACTAGACACAAAATGACCCTCTCCTTAATGGACAATATGGCTCTAGAGATCTTAAGTCTTTAAAGTCAGTGTCTGTTCAGTTCAGCTCACTCTTGCATTTATCAAACACCTTTTAACTTTCAACACACGCTACCTCATCTTTTCTTCATTGCAATCGTGAGAGTCAGGGGTCACATAGATGCTATTATCTTCATTTTCACCAGAGGAAATGAAGGCACAAACAGGTTTTAAGTGACTTATGTCAGAAAGAGCACCTGACTAGGAGGTGGAAGATTTGAGCTCTAGTCTTAGGTATGTTAGGGAACAGTGGATAGAGTGGCTGGCCTGGAGTCAGGAAGACCTGAGTTAAAATCTGGTCTCAGACACTTACTAGCAGTGTGACCCTGGGAAAGTCACTTAATCCTATTTGCTTCAGCTCCTCATCTGTAAAATAATATGGAGAAGGAAATGGCAAAACACTTCAGTATTTTAGTGAAGAAAACCCCAAATGGGGTCATGAAGAGTCGGACATGACTGAAATGACTGAACAACAACAACAAGCTAGTTATGCTACGACCTAGCTGTGTGACCTTGGGAAAGTCATTTCACTGCTCCTGACCTAGTTTCCACATCTGTAAAAGGACAGGATTGGGCCACATGCTCTCTTACAGATCCTTCCAACTCACATTTTCTAGCACTTTGAAAACAAGGCCACATAGCTATAGTTAGAAGACCACTTCCTGTTAGATCCTGTTATTCTCTTAGCCTTGGCTGAGTATGTCTTGGGGATTGGTCACTTCTTACCTGGTTTTCATTTGCATATAACTCTCAAGGCTGTTAAACAATAATAAAGAGAATAGAAAGAGTGTTCTAAATGGAAAGATTCCTATGAATGAATTTTTTAAAGGCCTTCTATTTCTGGTAAAGATTCTGTTCCAAGCTTCTGAATTTATTTTCCTTCCGTCATTATTTCTAAGTCTATGCACAAGGCTACATGGGCTCTCTTAGGAACATTAAGCAGAACCAATGGCTTGATTTGCCCAGTGGGCGTTTGCACTCACTGGCATGAAACAGAAATGGGAATAATGAAAGTGACAGCTTGTCCCTGACAATGGGTGTTACTCTGACCTAAAAAGCTCCAGTTTGAAGAAATTTTTATTTAGTTAAGTCATCCAAACAACTCACTCAGGAAATGCTCACAGATATGCCTTAGCTAGTGCCTCTGGACCTGAAGCCTTGAAAGAAAAACAGGTAAAGTCAAGAAAAAATGAAGTTTGATCCAAGAAAAGAGGACAATTGTGCTTTGACTGTTGATTTTCTTTGAATTAACTTGTAAATGAAAGTTTGTGTTTCTCATATACACACCGAAGAGTCAGTGGCCAGAGCTGGCCACAGACAAAGTTATGGAATAGATGGTCATACTTCAAGTCTCTTCTCAGGAGCATGTTACCTCTTGCTGTTCCCTGACTGTCCAGAGATCTCCATTGTGACACCCAGTTTGGTCTGTATTCATGGTGCCTCATCTCCAAAATCACTTTGAACCTTCAAGTCTCTCAGAGCAGATGATCCTCAGTAGTTAAGAAAAGAGTAGTTTGATTAAATTAAATCACACTACGGTTGGGAATAACTCATGGTCTTCCGTTTTAACTCTCCCAGAGGGATTTCCAATTTAGATTAGCTTACTACCACGTATAGAGCTAAAGATATATAGATATGGATTTCTGCTAGATACACACACACACACACACACACACTTACCCCTCTCTTCTTTTTCCTTCTTAGATATGTCAGATCACTCATTCCTCTTTTATGTACTGATCATAGTTGATTTCATCCATGGTTTTGAGGAGCTGGGTTCAAATCCTGCTTCTGATACTTACCTCCTACAGAACCTTAGAGAAATCACTACATTTCTCCCAGGGTCTTAGTTTCCTATTCTATAAAATGAGGAGCTTGGATGTGATGGCCTCTGAGGTTCCTTTTGCCTACAGCTATGATACTATGTTTATATTGTAGTTGTTGGTGTCTTATATTCTCTATTCAAGTCCAAGCTCTTTGAGAATAGGAGCCATGTCTTGTTCATCTTTCTAGCACCCTCAGCCTCTAAGACAAATGTTATTCATGGCATGCAGTCAGAAGGCATTTGCCATTAGCATCACAGAAAATGCCCTTTCCACAAGATCTATGGATGAGTTCACATATAGCATCTCCTTTTTTGTCTGTGGAGGGGTCATGCTGATGCTGGGTTTGCAGGGTAGAGGGGGCATGGTACAGATTCTGTGAGGAAACGGGCCATCTGGAAGCCATACGTCATTCAAAATCCCACAGAAGGAATCTGGGAAGCTAGCAATGCTGTGTAGGTCAACTCCCATTGGGTGATCTCTATTATTCAGATGATGGCAGACTTGGACCTCATGATTTGGACCATATTCAGAGGCTCAATGACAAGATGCCTTGAGGATACTGAGCTTTGCAATGTAGACTTCAATACCTCAAAAAAAAATCTGCAATTTTGTTAGTATGCCCACTCCCTCGACTAATATAGATTGGATCCCTGTTACCCCTTAATGCAGGAAATCTTTGCCTTTTTTGGGTCATGGACTCCTCTCTGGATAGAGCATACAGACCCCTTATCAGAATGACATTTTTAAATGAACAAAATTTTAAAAAATGAAACCAATTATGCTGAAATAATTATCAAAATGTTAAAAAAAACAAACACGTTAAGAACCTCTTCATGGACAGGCTTTTTTGAGGAGTAGCTTTGACCCCGTCTTCATCCCCCAAATTATTATCATGCCTTTCTGGATTTAATTAGACTGATGTTAGAACAAGAACATATGGTCCGAAGCCAAGCCTATACCTGAAGACGTTTATTTGAGCTCCACAGTTAGGGTTCCATAGACACAGTCTTTGAGAACTGGGGGTGCCCACCTTCCACAATAACGCATCAGAAAAGGACTTTGGAGGAGGAGTTACAACTATGCCTGTAAAATTTGAGGGTAGTATGCTATAGGGAAAAAATGTTGAACTTGGATCCCAGAATCTGACTTTGAATCCTGGCTCTCCTGCTTATTATCTGTGTGACCTTAGGCAAATCACTACTTCTGGGCCTTACTTTACTTATCTGCTCAATTTGATGGCTGGACTAGATAGTTTCTAAGTTCCCTTCTAGCCTAAAATGGATATAAGTACAAGTGACTTTTGACTGAGGTATATTTTTATAAATCTTCTAGTGTTATAAAAATGCTAACCATATAGCAAGGAATTGGAAGTTGAGGGGGTGCCCATCAATTGGGGAATGGCTGGACAAGTTGTGGTATATGAATACAATGGAATACTATTGTGCTGTAAGAAATGATGAGCAGGAGGAGTTCAGAGAAACCTGGAGGGTCTTGTGTGAGCTGATGATGAGTGAGATGAGCAGAACTAGAAGAACACTGTACACAGTATCATCAACATTGAGTGTTGACCTACTGTGATGGACTATATTCTTCTCACCAATGCAATGGTACAGAAGAGTTCCAGGGAACTCATGATAGAAGAGGATCTCCAAATCCAAGAAAAAAACAACAACAAAAAACTGTGGAGTATAGATGCTGATTGAACCATACTATTTCTTTTGTTTTGGGTGCTGTTGGGTTTTTTTTTTCTATTTTGAGGTTCTGCATCACTGCTCTGATTTTTTCTCTTGTAACAGGATTAATGCAGAAATAGGATTAATGTTATTATGTGTATATATATGTGTGTGTAGATATATCTATATGTATATGTATATAGATATATAGATATAACCTATATCAGATTACCTGCTGTCTAGGGGAGGGGGGAGGCAGGGGAGGGAGGGAGAAAAATCTGAAATTGTAAAGCTTGTATAAACAAAAGTTGAGAACTATCTTTACATGTAACGGAAAAAATAAAATACCTTATATGTAAAAAAAAAAGCTGCACAAACTTTAAAAATGATTATGTAAAAAAATAAAATAAAATAAAATTGGAAGGTCCCCCCCAAAAAATGCTAACCATAATTACTATTACTAATAGTATTGTGTAAATTAATAACTAGTCAAGATAATCTTAACAAGATAGAGTCACAAAGGGTTCACTGTAAGACCTTGTCAGTGTGGTGAATTAGAGAAGAGAAGAATCTACAAATATAATACCTTGAGACTGGTTACCAAAAAAATATATGCAGGCAACTGCTTTAATTGTTGTTTAGTCTTTTTGAATTAGATCCAAGAAGGCTGACAACCATCTTTATCAAATCTGAACAGCTAATGTGTTTTTAAGGGCTTCTGGTGTCTGGTAGTAAACTCAAAAATAAGGCTATTGTTATTTTCATTTGAACTGAAGAAAGAAGAAAGCTTGAGGCTAGGCAAAGATTCTAAAGCTTAATACATTTTTACTTCAGAAAATATAAGGAGTACTCAAGCCACCATTATCTTTTCCCCCCATGGTTTCACACAGTGACTTGGTATATTTGAATTAATTTTTTTTAGAGAGGTGATTGTTAAGTTATTAAAAACCTAAAGAGAAAATGGCAATCCAGTGAAATATCAGGGCTGTTTAGATAATTTTACCAATCACCTGACGGGGCTTTATGACACACTGCTTCCTTTTAAAAGCTGCTTGAGAGATGTTCGGGCTCACTAGAGACTAAGATATGCATCTAATGACATCTCTTAGCTAAGGCCGAGAGACTTCCTCTGAGTCAAATCCTCTAATCCTTCTTGAGTCTGCCACATTCTGACATCATCGTCTCCAAAGTCTGAAGTACTAAATAATGATATCAACTTTTCATGATTTTAGCTGCCTATTTGGAGGGGTAGGAAAAAAACATTTATATACAGTCTACCATGTGCCAAGGACTGTGCTAAGCACTTTTATAATTATTACCTCATTTTATCCTCACAACAAACCTGTGAGATAGGTGTTATTATCCCCATTTCACAGTTGTGGAAACCAAGGCAAACAGAGGTTAAATGACTTACTCAGTGTCTGAGGCCACATTTGAACTCAGATCTTCCTGACACCAGGCACAGCACTCTATCCATGGCACCACCTAGCTAATTTATTAATCGTACCTATAAATGATGAGAGTCAGAATGAGAACTGACATAGGTGTTATCAATATTCAATTCAACATTTAAGTGTCTCCTGAATATAAGGTACTATTTTTTTTTTTTTTGGTGAGGCAATTGGGGTTAAATGACTTGCCCAGGGTCACACAGCTAGTAAGTGTCAGTGTTCTGAGGTCGGATTTGAACTCAGGTACTCCTGACTCCAGGGCTGGTGCTCTATCGACTGCGCCACCTAGCTGCCCCTATAAGGTACTATTTATTCTAGGTGCTAGGGAAGAAAGAAAACACAGTGCATGCCTCTAAGGACCTTCCAGACTAGGAATAGGAAATAAACCTTGTACTCAAATAACAGCAATAATAACGCCTATTTAATGAGTACTTTAACATTTATGAAGTATTATCTTCAAACATGTTATAACTCAGAAACTGCCAGAATAGATTTTTTTTCTGAGGGAAAACAAATTGAAAAAGCACTTGAACATTAAATTAAACAAGGCATTCTTGGACAGACAAAGGCCCTGTGGCAGGCAGGGACGTGAAAAGGGTGATAGCCATGTAAGGCTTTTTTTTGTGAGGTGATTGGGGTTAAGTGACTTGCCCAAGGTCACACAGCTAATAAGTGTCAAGTGTTTGAGGTCAGATTTGAACTCAGGTCCTCCTGACTCCAGGGTTGGTGCTCTATCCACTGCACCACCTAGCTGCCCCCATGTAAGGCTTTGAATGGGCCACCTCTGGGTCTCTAATAACAAAGGGAGAGCATTACCCATCTGGTCTCTGTGGAAGTGGGATTAGAGTTACAGGCTGTGAAAGGCTCTGCCTTTTTCAATTGTCTAGTTGTGGTAGCCTTGAAGAACAAAACAACTGTGCCTGTGCATGGATGTACTGTGCCTGCAGCTGGCAAATTTAGTTTTAGTAGGTCCAGATGGTGCTACAGAGGCGATGATATGTAGAAGCACCTGCTGAGACGGTTGATCCTTAGCATACTGCCTTCTGACATAGTACATACACCTGTTGGCTACAGTGTCCTAGATTGTAGAAGAGGGTAAAGGCAAATTTGCTAACCAAAATAGCGAACAGCAGACTTAGCATTGGTTGAACTGGCAAGAATTCTGCAGACATTCTAGATTCTAATGTTCAGTGTAGACAATGACATTGGTACCATCTTCTTGTAAAGCATCATCTCTAGGGTCTCAAATGAATTGGCTACAAGAAGTTCTTTTCTTTTATAGTAGAGTTCTGGGGTTTAATTCCTGAAAAGGCAAAAGATATACAGGACCATGGGATGGATAAGAGTGATCTGGTCTATGAGAAAATGGTGGCTACTGTGATACTGGATTCACCAGTCTCTACAAGAGCTATTTGTGATGGTCCAATTACTTCACAATGGTTGCCAAGGTAGAGTTCATTGAATACGTCCTATGCTTCCAGTGTTGGTTGGAACATAAGCTTTTGGAAATTTTATCCATTCAATGGGCAGCACTAAGGGCTGAAACAAACAAACAAAAAACTGGGGATGAGGGAATGGGGCAGTGTGCTTCCACACTGAAGAACTCTTTCATGTCTTTTGCTGATGTGGTGAACATCCCTTGTATTCTCCTCCATTGCCCCAGAAACATGTAATCCAGCAGTCCATAGGAAATTTGGCCTCGTTTTAATAAACAGTCGAGATGGGCAAGATTGCATGGGCAAGCAAGCTGTATGTAATAAAGATTCACAGTTTCATGTACAATATTTTTTCCTGTTCTACTTTGTATCTGGAACTGCTAAGAATACAAAAATAGAGGATTGTGAGGGCATTTGTCCCTCATTACTAAGGACTAAGAAGCAGTTTCATATTTTATATTTTGGGACTCAAAGGTCATTGCTGATGGTGACTGCAGCCATGAAATTAAAAGACACTTGCTCCTTGGAAGGAAAGCTATGGAAAATCTGGATAGCATACTAAAAAGCAGAGACATCACCTAGCTGACAAAGTTTTATATTGTCAAAGCTATGGGTTTTTTAATAGTAATGTATGGCTCTGAGAATTGGACTATAAGGAAAGCTGAATGCTACAGATTTGACACTTCTGAATTATGACGCTGGAGAAAACTTTTGATACCACCTTGGACATCAATGAGATCAAATCAATCAATACTTAAAGAAATGAACTCTAACCATTTATTGGAAGGACAAATATTGAAGCTGAAGTTTAAATACTTTGGCTACATAATGAGAAGACAGGACTCATTGGAAAGGACCCTGATATTGGGAAACGTTAAATGCAAAAGGAGAAGGGGATGGCAAAAAATGAGATGGCTAGATAATGTCATGGAAGCAACAAACATAAACTTGGCCAGACTTTGGGGCATAGAGGAGGACAGAAGGGCCTGGTGTGCTATGGTCTGTGGGGTCAGGAAGAGTCAGATATGATTGAATGACTCAACAGCAACAACAACAACTACTACTACTACTACTACAACAAAATTTCTAGAAACCCCACAATCCAACAAATCAGGGATCTAAAATATCTGGTGGTTGGGAATTTTAAACTCAAGGGACCAGACCAGATGAAGGCCATGAAAGTATGATGTAATGGTTCGTGGATTTGGGATCAAAGGATCTGGGTTTAAATACCAGCTCTGGAGGAATTGTGGAAAGATGATAATGTGTTGGCATCTATAGAAGCTCAGATTCCCTATAAACATTCCAGGAATTTTCTATAAAAATGCATGAGAAGGAAAAGTGGTAAAGAAAACCCATGGGGAATAAACATGTACTCCTCCATCCAGTCCAAGACATCACAGAAGTATAGTAAGAATCCTGTGGAAGCTCTAAACAGAACAAGCCTGATCCCTTCCCTCCAGGCCTTTTCCAGATCTGGGCCATTTATATATCTCTTGTCAAGAGCTTGATTCTTCCATTAGTATTCTTCTAGAGTTATCCATCTAAAGCAAAGGTGGCCCCACAGTCAGGGGAGGTAAGTGGCAGCCATGCTGATAGAAGGGTCAGTACAGCAGGACTTTGAAAATAATATACTTGATTATGATAACAAGTGGGGAGAAGGAAGGGAGGAATGGCAAAGAGATGAGAGAGAAGGGTCTTTTATCCACAGAATCCAAGCAACAATAGGAATTTACTTGCTGCTGACCCTAGATATTTATTTTCACATTAGGCAATATGTCTGAAATTAGGAATTGTTTTTTAACTGAGAACTAGAATAGAAACAAAGAATTTTTAAAAAATAGACGGGAGAGCTGAGGGCAATAAACATGTAGGGGACACAGATTGCTAGGGAAAGGGTGTGAATAAAGATGCATTTGCATTTAGTTCTATCTTCTCCAATCCCTTCTCTTGGCTTCCTGTGATGTTTTGTCTGCCTTTCTAATTTAGAACGTCATCTTGCTGAATAGACTGCCTAATTCCAAGCATTTTTAAATAGTGTCTGGCACATTTTTCAGCCCTGGCAAATATTTTAAAATAATAGCAATGACTACAAGCCAGCTTTGTAACCTCAGAGTCATCCTTGACTCCTAACTCTCCCCATTCTTCCATATTTGATCATATTCCAAATCTTACATACCTTCACATCATCTTTTGTATCTATCTCCTTTCTCTACTTACAGTCTAGACTAGTGTAATAAGTGTCTAATAATTGTCCTCTCTATCTCATGCTTTTAAACCTCTCTAATACATAGATAGCACAGCTATCAAAGTGATATTCCTAAAACACAAGCCTGACTATGTCGTTCTCCTGCTCAGGAAGCTTCCATGGCTCCCTATTGCCTCTAATGTAAAATCCACATGTCCTTCACACTATGATCCCAGTCTTTTTTTTTTTCTATATCGATTTTAATTTATTCACCTTTACACAACTCTATATTCCTGCCAAACTGGCCCTATTTGCTGCTTATCATCAATTTCTTGCTTCTAAGACTTTTCATAGGCTGTGCCACATGCCTGAAATATTCTTTCTTCCCATCCACATCTCCTGATGATGTCTTTATCTCCCTTCAAGGCTCGGGTCAAATGCCACTATCTATAAAAGGCCTTTTCTCTTTATCCCCATAGGTGTGTGTTGGAACCAGCTCTTGAGAGTAGACTGTTCAATTTTTAGTGTGAGCCTTTTTCACCTCCAAAATATGTAAATGCTACAAATTAGGGCTTGATCTTTCTTTTTATTGTCTAAACTTAATAAAGTGATAAAGAAAATGGTAATAATGTAGGTTAAACCAAGTGTGTCTGGCATACATGTATATTTTTCCATTGTGAAATACTGCATCACAGCAACCCCCCCCCCAAGCTGTTTGTGCTCTCCCATAAAAATTATCAAGTATCAAATGTTAGCAATGACTACAAGTTTTCAATTGCTTTTTATTCCTTATTTTAAAAAATTGAACTGTGAGCCCAAAGGAAGGGAAATCTCCTTTAGATAAATAATTAACAAGCATTTATTAAACACCTTCTATGTACAAGGTGGTATGTGAAGTTTTATAGATATTAATACAAAAGGTTGAACCAATCTTTACTTTCTAGAGTCAATACATATAAATATAGCAGACAAGACAGTTTTTCTCTTTCCTGGAATTTTACAGCTAAGAATACATCTTTGTCAATGATGCTTTCTCTCTAGGGAACTCACTTTTCTGTTGGTAGCATCCCAGGAAATACTAACTGAATATTTCTCCAGAGGGAAATCATTGTGATGCTGGGGAAATGTCTTAAGGAATCTGATGCAAGAGAATTTTTTTTAGGGGGGGACGACAGCTTGAGTCAATGGGTTAGATGTGCACAGACACAGATGTGCTTTCAGAAAAGGCAGGCTTTGGGTAGCTTTAAAAGTTTCAATCATGTCACAATCAAAAAGCCAAGTCTGACACTTTAATGCATGTTTATAACTTACTCCAATTTTCTGAACTCTCCAAAAGGAAAACCTAGAACAGACAGAGGAAAATCACAAGTGTTCTAACAGCAGCCTGACAACTATGTTGTCCCATTACCTCGAGCCTTCTAAAACAACATGGAGTTGGCTCGGGGCATGGCAAGTGCTTTGGTGTGCTGGCTCAGGATAAGAGCAAAATAAGAATTCAAAGAATCTCTTTTTTAACAACAAAAACACTAACATGATTATAGCATAAGCCTGTAGAATGGGCATATATTGGGTAGGCTTCTGTTCCTTTGTATTCTTGCTCATTCTCCTACCAGTAACAGGTACCTGTGATTATCTGAGAAATTCAAGGAAAAGATTATTTGTTTCCTCCCCTCCCTGATACTTGTCACATCTCATAAATTTTTTTCCTATTAAATCATCAAAGTTTTAAGTTATGTTAGAGATATTTGAGGCACCAAAGAACAATGCTTGTCCAGTGCTACCTTAGGGGCTTTTCCATACCTGTCTCTGTGTCAAAACCGGAAGTCCTGCATTGTACCCCAGCTGGGTAGCTTTTGTCTCCTGTTCCATCCAGTGCAGCCTAATCTCAATGTTCCTCTTCCACAGTTACCACCCAAGGGTCTATAAAAGACTCAATGGAGAGGGGAGAGAAGGGGAAGAAGGGGGGAATCTTTTAAAAGCTACCCCCCTGGATTCAAGACTTTTCTCCCCACTCATTCTCAATAAATCTGGCATTATCTCTCCCATTCCCCCTGCCCCCATCCCACTCCAACTAAATCCTCTTCAGTTGAGCACAGACAGATGGTTTTAGTGAATAATTAAACTTTACTACAGGGTGTGGTTAATTCAGGTGTTCTAAGGAGGGTGAGGGATAGAAGCGATACGGATGGTTCCTACCTAAAAATATACACTATCAGAGGTAGGAAGAACCTTATAAATCATCTAGTCTCCTCATTAAAGGCTTCTGTTCAAGCATCTACTTAGAGTAGGATCTGGGCCAAAGTAGGAAGAACTTTATGGACCCCAGGGTCAGGGAGGGCACAGAGATTTTGAGAGTATCAAGTTTCCTGGACAACAGAAGTTATAGAGCCAGTTGTTAAAGTCAGTCTGTGGCAGAAGCAAGGATAATTAATTAATCAATAAGTGTTTTTGTTGTTCAGTTTTTTTTGACTCTTCATGACCCCATTTGGAATTTTCTTGACAAAGATACTAGAGTAGTTTGCTATTTCCTTCTTCAGCTCATTTTACAGATGAAGAAACTAAAGCAAACAGGAATAGGTGACTAGCCCAGGGCCACACAACTAGTAAGTGTCTGAGGCCTGATTTGAACTCAGGAAGATGGGTCTCCAGACAGTCACAGCATTCTATCTACTGCACGACCACAAACTAAGAGACACTTTGGTGGGTTCTGGGAATAGAAAGGCAAGAACAAAATAGTTCCTATCCTCAGGGAGATTACTTTCTATAGTCATGGTGATGGGGCTACAGAGAAAACATTTACAAGGGAAGCCAAACCATTCCAGTATTGTCAAGAGAACTGGAAATGGGGTCATGAAGAGTCAGACACTACTGAACAACAACTAGAAGAGAGTGAGGACATAGTGCAGTCCAGGCAACAAGGAGAAGCAGTACAAAGGCACAGAAATAGGAGACAGATTGTGTGCAAGGAACAGCAGAAGAGTAGGTTGGCTGGACCAAAATGTAATAGAATGGGAATCATATAGAATGAGATAAGAAAGCTAGTTTGGGGCCAGGTAGTGAAGTACTTTAAAAGACAAATAGTCTTGGGGCAGCCCTGGATTCAGGAGGACCTGAGTTCAAATCTGGCCTCAGACACTTGACACTTTCTAGCTGCGTGACCCTGGGCAAGTCACTTAACCCCAATTGCCTCACCAAAAAAAAGACAAATAGTCTTATTAAGCATTGCTACCTTCCACACCAAGTAGGAAAAAAAACCCAAACAAATCAAAAACAGTCCTTGTCATCAGGGAACTCACATGCTAAGGGCATTGAGGGGAGAGAACTTACATATCACTATGTATGTGGTATGTGGTAGGTGGTAGGTGGTAGGTGGTGTAGTGGATGGAGATAAGTCTTCCTGACTCCAGGCCTGACACTCTATCCATTGTGCCACCTAGATGTCCAGTGAGGTCCTACATGGTATTTATAATTTGATCCTAAAGGCAAGAGAGAACTACTGGAGTGTGCTGAATAGGGAATTGACCTCTGCTTTAGAAAAATCAACTTATCAGCTGTGCTGCAGATAGATTAGAGTTGACTGAAACTTGAGGCAAGGAGGTCTAAGAGGCTATTGCAATAGTTTAATGACAAGTATGAGAGGCTGAACTAGGGTGGTGATTATGTGAATAGAAATGGACATTGATGTGATTGACATTGTGGGGGCAGAAACAAAGTTTAATAAACTGGTTAGATAATGATGAGATTGCTGACCTGGGTAACTAGAAGGATGGCAGTACCCTCAGAAATTTAGAAGGAAAATTTAGAGAAGCATTTGCAGGGGGGAAGAAAATGGGTTCTCTTTTGCATATGTAGAGTTTGAGATGCCTATGGGAAGATTCTCTATGTTGGAGATTCTCAACTGGAGCTCAAGAGAGAGAGTGGACTTAAGCAGGATACATAAATCTAGGAAACATTTACAAAGACATGATCATTAAACCCATGGCAGCTGATGAGGTCACCAAGTTAGAGGAAGAGAGAGAGAAGAGGGCCTTGGGGTACAGTCACAGTTTGGGTCCTGATATGGATGACAACAAAGGGGTATGAGGCATGGTCAGACAGGTAATAGAAAAGAACAGTGTCCAAAAAACTCATAGATAAGAGTTTTTGAGAGGAGAGGCTGGTTAGGAATAACATACATAAGAAAGATCAAGAAGTACTAAAGTTTACTAAAAAGACTTACATGAATTGATGCTGACTGAAATGAACAAAAACAGAAAACACTGTACACAGTATCAAGAACATTGTGTGATGAACAACTGTGATACACTTGGCTCTTCT
The DNA here is from genome assembly GCF_019393635.1 of Dromiciops gliroides. NCBI lineage: Eukaryota > Metazoa > Chordata > Mammalia > Microbiotheria > Microbiotheriidae > Dromiciops > Dromiciops gliroides. The sequence goes on from NC_057861.1 coordinate 396,667,237, forward strand.
CAGCAATACAATGATCCAAGATAATTCCAAAGGACTCATGATGGAAAATGCTCTCCACATCCAGGAAAAAAGTACTGTGGAATCAGGATGCAAATTGAACCATACTGTTTCTACTTTTTTTTCTATTTTGAGGTTTCTCCCTTGTGTTCTGATTCTTCTTTCACAACATGACTAATACAGAAATATGTTTAATGTGATTGTACATATATAACCTATATCATATTGCTTTCTGTGTTGGGGAGGGGGGAGGGAAGGAAGGGAGGGAAGGAGAAAAATTTGGAACTAGAAAACTTATAAAAACAAATGTTGAAAACTATCTTTACAAGTAACTGGAAAATAATAAAATATTTTTAGGATTAAAAAAAATTTAAAAGAAGTATGAGAGTTTAGCAAAGTTCATCAGTTTAGGTAATTAAGAAATCACTGATAACTCTGGGGAGAGCAATTTCAATTAAATGATGAGGTCAGAAACCAGATTGTAGATTTTGCAAACTTTTTCTAGTTTGCCTAAGAAATGAAAGAGAGACAGGATGTTAACTTGAAATAATGAGTTGTAGTGAAGATTTTTTTAAGAATGGGATAACAATTGAGCATGTTTATAGGGAACAGGGAGCATATAAGGAGATAATGATTGGAGATTAGGGAGATGGGAAATTAGTGTGAGAGCATTCTGCTGAAGAAGATGGAAAAGATGACATTGAGGATACATGTAGAGTAGACATCACTTCCATAAGCAGCAGGATATAGCTATATTTCAATAGGAGAGGAGGGAAGAAGAGAGGGAAGTCTGGAAAGGGACCACTGCCTCACTGTGGGTCATTGGTTAAATTAAGTGTTCATAAGTAGAGGACATCCTTAATAGAGTACCCTGTCCTCAAGGCTATATTTTAAAATAGTCAATTATAGCCCTCTTTGGGATATAGCCATTCAAATCCATAAACACTTTTTGGGGAGTGCAGGAGACATATGGAATCAAAAGAAGCTTCCATCGAGGGAATGAAGTCAGACTAACCAAGTCTTAATCTTTTTTTTTTTTTTTGATGAGTCACAAGTTATATTTTTCTACCAGGTCTGGCATAAGAATGAACTTTTCTTTATAATTTCTAGATTACTCTTTCTGAGTCCTTTTTCCCTTGGCAAGAAGGCATCTGCCTTTTGTTTCTTCCTCTCAGTTGCTGAACATATTACAGTTAACCCTTCCACATTGAGATTTTCCCCATTGAGGTTTTGATACATTGCAAGTCAGCATAAGAAATTAAGTGGAATTTGGTGGGGGGAGGGAGGTGTGTGGAAGCTGCGGACAACATGCAAAAGCCAGAAGACTATACAGAAGTTCAGAAACTCAGAAATGCATAAAATATATGTATAGTGTTATATAATATAACCTCACTTAAATCCAATTCATTACAAGTTATGACATTACCTCCTTGATATCATAGTCCTCTTGTAGAAGGAAGGACAAACAACAAACAACATTCTGTGAGTAATGGCTGTCCCACTTGTCCCATTTGGGAACCCAACTGGCCAGCTCCAGTTAGACAACACAACTACAGTATAATCAGAATTGATGAATTAGTTGTATGATGAATACAATGAAAAGAACTGAGGAGTATGGCTTAATGCATTATATAAACTTCTTGAGATGTTTACATTTTGGCTAAGGAAAAATAACCTTAAACTAAAGGAATGGATCTCTAATTTTTTAAAATTTGAGGCACTATCAAGCAGACAGGGAAGCTATTTGGTGATGTAGCCAAGGTGACATTCTTGAAATCTTTCTTACCATCTCAGGTAAGAGGGAGGAGGAGGAGAAAGGAAGGAAATTTGGAACTCAAAATTTTAAAAAATGAATGTTAAAAATGGTTTCTGCATGTAATTGGGAAAATATTTAGAAAAAATAAAAGAATATTTATATCTGCTACTGGCTGATCCCATTTTTCTGAGGGGCAATGAGGGTTAAGTGACTTGCCCAGGGTCACACAGCTAGTAAGTGTCAAGCGCCTTAGGCCAGATTTGAACTCAGATCCTCCTGAATCCAGGCTTGGTACTTTATCCACTGTGCCACCTAGCTGCCCCCTGGGTGATCCCAATTCTACCCAGGATTCTGGAACCAGTGTTTGAAGGTTTTGGATTTGGGATCAAATAGACCAGAATCATGGGACCCTCTTTTTTTGCTGCACCTTGATATATCTCTATTCTTATAATGACATATCAATAGGTGAACCTGCCATGACAGAAGAAATACTAGTTCTTCTGACTCTTATTTTTCTCAGCGAAGGAAGAGATTTTGGAAAGTAGGGAAGGCATTTTAAGGAACCCCATGTCTCTCAGAGTTATATCCCATTCCCCCAGATTTCTCAGGATCAAGGCTGCATTTACAGTTGGAAATACTGCAGAGGCGACTTGGATACTATTATGTAAGGAGGATTGCAAATGGCTTCAGCAACAGGTCAAAAGGAGGCATAAATATAGGTCTCAAGCATGATTTCCAGGTTTTGCTTGAAGGTATAAAAGCCAAGATAACCTTGTTTGTGGAATAAACTGATTTATTTGTTCTTGAAAGACATACATATATGCCTATATATGTATATATACGTAGTATAAATAAATTAATAAACATTTATTAAGCATCTCCTATGTGCCTGGCACTGGGCTTGTGTTGAATTGTATGAATGTGCATGTATGTGTGTATGTATATATACACACGTGCATATATGCAATAATTTCAGGGGTGCCAACATCACTGATTTGCCTCACAAAATTACTTCTCTATATGCTTTCTAATAACTATACACACATAGAAGAGAGGGGAATGAGCATTTATTAAGCACCTGCTATGTGCTAGTCACTGTGTTAAGTACTTTAGAAACATCACATTTGAAGCTATGAGTGGAGAAGAACTTCTCTGCACCACCCCATCTAACCCCTTCCACAATGGGCTCCTACGCCATGCCCAGAGTTTAGAGGCCTGCTCAACTTGCCCTTGAAGTGTGGGAGGCAGGCTAGGTAGCAACCCAAGGCCAAGAACAGTACCACTATTTATTGTAATATTTGTGTATTTTAACCATCTAACATTTATAAGACTGTGCTACCATTTTTATTAGGCTCTCCTCCCTTTTCGTATATTGCTGATGGAGTTTTTGAGCATTGGACCCTTAACCCCATTTTACCCATAAGCTCTGTGGTTATTTATGATTTTAAATAGCATAGCATTTGGGGGAAAAACATATGTCCCATTATAGTGGAACTGTCCACACATGTATATATACATGTCTATGTGTTCGTATACATATGTGTGTGCTTATACGTATATGCATATATCTGCTACACATATATGTGAATTGTGCATATTAGAACCTAATATCTATCTGGATCTATCTATAGACATATGTTATATATCTATAAATAGATATTATATTTATTTATTTGTATGTCTATAGATAGAAATTCTACACATTACATATCTATAGATAGATATGGTATATATTTATATATTTAGAAATTTTATATACATATTTATAGAGATAAAGAGATATAGATTTAGATATATCTATATCTAAATCTTTATATAATATATAAATATATGTGTATATGTGTACATATATGTATGCAATTTAGCTATACGTACATATACATATATACGTATATATATTTATATATAAATTCTTATGTTTTTGTGAGGCAATAGGAGAGAGGTATGGACTAAAAGTTTCAAGGTTAAAGAGATGAGAACACCAAAGTGGAATGGTAGCAGGCTTCTCTTGTTAGGATCAGTCAGTGAAGTCATGACCCCTAGTCCATGAATGGTTGGCTATGGCTATTGGAGAACTATAGGATATGGAATGGAAAAATGCCAGCTAACAGGACTTTCAGTTTGAACCAGATCCCAAATCCATGCTGTGCTGGGAGAGGTTGCAGGTCTAGAATAACTGGCCCTACCTGGATGGGTGAGTCAGCTGTTGGCTTTGAACAGCACTGCATTATTTATACTTCTTTGCCTGCTCATACAAGGAGCAACCATGGGACCTAAAGCAAACTGAACTGTGCATTTTCTAGAATTCCTGGGTCAGAGCCTCCTATGTCTTGTTTCAGGCCTGCCTGGGTCAAGTAGAGGCTGTGGGCTGGAAGTTATAAGGTTGGTATTTTATTATTTGTTGTTTTGCTATCATTATTAACGCCAAGAACAAAATACCACATGTGGTCTTTGCATCTTTTGTCTATTTCTATGTGGTAGTGACACTATTGTGTCAAGGTTACGTGTTTAAAAATCAGTGAAATGTAATAAGTTCTGGGAGGTAGGTTTTGCCAGAAATAGGGCCTTTCTTCTCACTGGGCAAATCTCCACTAAGCCATATCCACTAGAAAGTAAATTGGGATAGTCCCCTAGAGAGAAATAGAGATGGAAACCAAAAGGTTGTCCTCTGTTTAAGAACTAAAGAGAGAGTTTGGTGCATCTCTAGTACATCTGCTCAGCAGGTAAATAGCTATGACCGTCAAGGTGAGAGTGAGCCAAGGCTAGCTCCTGATCCTTCTGGTTGAATGGGGAGAGGATAGTGGCTATCAATGCTACCTTCTGATTAACTAATGAAAAACAAATAAATAAGAATTCAACTATAAGGGACGGTTAGATGGCTCAGTGGATAAAGCACTGGTCCTGGATTCAGGAGGACCTGAGTTCAAATCTGACCTCAGAGACTTGATACTTACTAGCTGTGTGACCCTGGGCAAGTCACTTAACCCCCATTGCCTGGCCAAAAAAAAAAAAAAAGAAAAAAAAAGAATTCAACTATGAAACTGAACTACTGAATTGATCATCTTGCAGAAACCTCTCTATCACAAAAGTAGAATTTCAGGGCCAGTCTCCCAGGATCATAGCACACACAAAAAAGTTACATATGACATAGCATATAATGATAGGAAGAAGTGACATCATCCTCATATTGATACTGAAAGTGGTAATACTCACATTGTAAGATATCTGGACCTTTACTTTGGCTTGTTCCACTTCAGGCCTTTTCCTAATATACTGATATTTATACATTCAGAGTCTTTAAACTTCAGCTTCTTAGGTAAAAAGGGAATTGATAAAGCCCCAAATTAAAGAAGCACTAAGCATCACCATAATTATTATTTATAATTATCTCTTCAGTATTTTGGTTCATAAATTTTAATGGAACCATCTAACTGAAATGGTAATTGCCAACCTTGCTGGCATTTTGGACTTGCATTTATCTGCAGAGAGATGCTGAAGTTTGAGGTCATTTCATAGTCTGTCTGGCTCTGCTGACCACTCCACCCTACAGGCTGTTATAGGGCTGAGAAAGGAAGGGAATGACTGGAAACTCTGGGCTCCACAAGGGGTGACCAGTAGTAATCATTCTGGCAGGACTCTGGTGTGGGCATCATTCAGCTCTTGTGCAGGCAAATAGGTTGCCAGCAGCTGGAAGCTCATTCTTCCCCAGAGCCAAGTCATAAGCCTGTCTCTAAGACAGAATATAAGAAGAAACCCATTCATTCAAAAGGCATCTAGTAAGTACATAGCATATATATAGCACTATGCTAGGGACTGGGGATAGAAAGATTAAAAAAATCTTTGCCCTTAGAGTTTACATTGTATGGGAATCTCTTTCTCTTTCCTCCTTGCATTTAGCAGAGCCTTTTTATTTCTTTTTTCTAAATCTGAAAGAAACAGAGAGAAAAATCTGTACTTATTATAGGCCTGACCCTATTTTAAGGGAATAGGATCTGTACAACGTGACCTTTCATTTTTGTGATTATATTCCAGGCAACTCTCACAGTATCTGGCACATAGTGGGCTTTTCATAAGTTCCTGTTGATTGAGTAGCTGGTTGACCTTGAAAAAGAAATAGAGGGTGGTTAACATCACAAAAAGGATTTACTGCACAATTCCTTTAAATAGTGAGTTTCCTTATTGCTTATCTACACTCCTTTAATAACTACTTGAGCCAAGAGCCTGAGGAAAGAGGAAAAAAACAACCCAGATCTCAAGCATTAGCACCACTGCCAATTGAAGAGCCATCACAAAAGAAAGAATATGTGTAGTTATAATGTAGGTCTTTAGAAGAATACAATTATTTCCCCAAATCCAGTTCTCACACTTTTAAAAAAATGTGCCTGTTTTGTAGAGGGAAGTGATCACTAAAGCCAGAGGTTGTTCAGTTGTTCGGTTGTAATTCAGTCATGTCTGACTTTTTGTGTCTACATTTGGGGTTTTCTTGACAGAGATACTGGAAGTAGTTTGCTATTTCCTTCTCCAGCTCATTTGACCAATGAAGAAACTGAGGTAAACAGGAGTGAGTGACTTGCCCAGGGTCACACAGCTAGTAAGTGTTTGAGGCTGGATTTGAACTCTGGAAGATGAGTCTTCCTGACTCTAAGCCTGGTGCCCTATCCACTGTCTTTATCATTTACTACCTGTGTGACCTCAGCAAGTCACTTAAATGTTCTGTGCCCCAGTTTCCTTATCTATAATATAATAATTTTGAACTAGATAATATCCCAGATCTCTTCTAGTTCAAAATATATGACCCTATAAATCTATGTAGATAGATGAAAAGTGCCTTGGGATAATATAATGTTTGCACATTTCTACTAATGACACCCACTTGCATATTTGAGAGATTATGACATTTTCTCTTTTGGTGCTTCTCCTTTCCCATTTGGAGCTTCAAATTACTATTCCTATATTCTTTTAGAGCCAAAGCTCAGATGGCCAATCCAGAGAAGGCCAAGAGTCGGAGGCCACATGGTTCTATTGGGCTGTCAAAAAAAAATAACTAGTGTTAGAGAATAAGAAACAAAATGGGAAGAGGAGCTAGTTAATTATTTCAAATACAAAGGAGGAAAGAATGTGAATATAAAGACTGTCCCAAAAGTATACAAAGATTCTCCACAGAAGGAAAGCAGACAGAAGGCAAGAACCAAAACCCCAATGCTTAGTTGATCTGAGTCCAAGATCCTGGATATGTGTTAGAACAAAACTGAGAGGGTAAAATATCCTAGCACTCACTATACAGGTGTGGTAAGGTTACTTCTATGCTCAAACACTTTCAGTCACTACTTATTGCCTAGAGAATAAAATAAAATTTCTTTGGCCCAATATTTAAGCTTTTGCTCTATTTTCTGGTCAAACTGACCTCTCTAGTCTGATTATACAGTTAGGCCCCTTTATGTACTCTGTGTTTTAAACTTAAACCAAATTACTAACTATGGTTCCCTGATCTCATACCTCTACCTCTATGCAATCATTCACACAGTCTGTCCACTTCCTAGGATTCCTTGCCTGGAAAGCATGTCCTCCACACCTCTGCTTGTTGTTGAAATTCTCCTTTTCCTGCAAGGTTTAGCTCTTTCATAAAGCCTTCCTGATTTCCCCCACTGAGAACAGTCTCTCTTTCCTAACTTTTCTTTCTTTCTTTTTTTTTTTTTTTTTGGTGAGGCAACTGGGGTTAAGTGACTTGCCCAGGGTCACACAGCTAGTACGTGTTACGCGTCTGAGGCCAGATTTGAACTCAGGTCCTCCTGACTCTAGGGACAGTGCTCTATCCACTGTGCCACCTAGCTGCCCCTTCCGAACTTTTCTAAGAACACTTTTATCAATTATGCTCTTGTTGCATCATACAACTAAATCTGGAAAGGACCTCAGAAACCATCAAATTCAACCCAAATCCACTCCCCCCCATTTTGGAGATGAGAAAACTGAAGGGGTTAAGTGACTTGAGAAAGGTCACATAGGCAGTAAGCAACAGAGGCAAAATTTGAACCCTAGTCCTCTAACTCCAATGCCACTGCTCTTTCTACTTGCTAACATGCCTACTTGAGAGCAGGAGCTAAGTCACCTTTCCATCCTTGAATCTAGAGTATCAAGTAGACTTCTTTGTACAGTTGCACTTAATAAATATTTATTATATTAAATTAAATTTCTCCATTAAACTTAATCTGTTGAAATCTAATCCATTCTGAGCCCAAAGACCTCTGACTTCCTTTTAAACTAGTGTCAAACTCATGAGTTTCAATAACCATAATTGAATGAATTGCTTACCTGGCTCACTCACTCAGAACCTTGAGTCATTAATTTGCCTCTAAGTCCCCACCTGTAACCCCTCCCCACCCTCTCTGCTGCCCCACCTCAATCACCACAGACTTCTGGAGTCAAAAATGCCCTTTTTTGTGATTCTCACATTCTCTTTCAGTCAGTTAGCTTTATAGGTGCTTTCCTTCAAATGTGTGTTAGTATAAGGAGTGAAGGCTCCAGGCTAAGCCCTCTGGCAAACAATGAATGACTGTGAAGGGAGCAGCACCAGAGCAAGGGGAAGGGAGGCAGGGAAGATTCTACTATGCACAAACCCTAGTGCTGACAAGCTATTTATTTATGCTATCCAAATGACCGGAAAACTCTCCCAGCATCCAGTGAGGTTCATCTGAATTTGATTTCCCCAAAGTAGAAAAGAACTTACAGGAACAAACTGATGGGGGCGGAGGGGGAATGTTCTTGGGGCTGCCTCTAGAAGACAGAGGGCTACTCTCCTGTTTCCAAGAAAGGCACATTTTAAAATGATCTCATAGAGGTAAATCTGTTTACAAAAAACAACAACCACTACCACTACTCCAATGAAACTTTCTTCTTGAACAAAATTCCCCTCTACAGCATACACAACAATTGGCCATCAACTCCTGGCTTGGAGACCCACTGCTTTCTGAGGCAGCCCATTCCAATCTTAAAAATAATTTGTTAACAATAGTCTTAGGGGCAGCTAGGTGGCGCAGTGGATAGAGCACCGGCCCTGGAGTCAGGAGTACCTGAGTTCAAATCCGGCCTCAGACACTACTAGCTGTGTGACCCTGGGCAAGTCACTTAACCCCAATTGCCTCACTAAAAACAAACAAACAAACAAACAAAAAAAAAAACCCAATAGTCTTAGCAGGGGCAATTAGGCAGTGTGGTAGATAGAGCACTGGCCCTGGAGTCAGAGGACCTGAGTTCAAATCTGGCCTCAGACACTTGACACTTACTAGCTGTGTGACCCTGGGCAAGTCACTTAACCCCCATAGCCCCGCAAAAAAAGTTATTATATATACTTAATAACAAGGGTAAGGAAATAGAGATAGGGAATAGCCCTGAAATTTCATTGATACAGGAAACTACCAAATGATCAAGCTCCCTCTACCAATGCAGGTACAGTACCTTCTCTGCAACTTCTGACCTCGCAGAGTTGATAGAGCATAGGCAATAGAAACTCTAGGCTTTGAAACTATGTGAATACAAGGGCAGCACTTGCTCTGTACCCTTCCCTAGGCTCTTCCATGATAGCACTGAGGGGAGACAAGTGAGCTAAGAGGATGGCAGCACATGAGTGAAAAGGGAAAGGCGTATGGTGAGAATGGACTCTGGAGCCTTTGTACCTGAGACTCTTGGGGCAGAGGAAAGGCAAGGGAGGGGGTCAATCTGTGTTTGTCAAGAAAGAAGAGAAAAGCTAGAAGAGAATCCAAAGAACAGGTTCAGTCCTAGGACTATACAAGGAGAACCTGTTAGATGGTTATTAAAGGTCACTGGGTCCTTCACCCTTTGTAGCTCCCAGAAAGAAACCTTTGGCATAGGAAGATACATGTAGAGCTTAAATGGATATTAGAGGTAGGTTAATCTAACCCTTTGATTTTACAAATGTGGAAACTGAGCCCCAGAGAAGTTGTAACTTGCTCAAGGTCAAATAGGTTGTAATTGACAAAGTCAGGATTCAAAACTAGGTCCTCTCCCTCCAAATCCAGTGTTTTTTTGTTTTTTTGGTTTTTTTGGTGAGGCAATGAGGGTTAAGTGACTTGCCCGGAGTCACACAGCTAGTCAAGCATCTGACAGTTCCTCCTGAATTCAGGGCCAGTGCTTTTATTCACTGAACCACCTAGCTGCCCCCAAATCCAGTGTTCTTTCCATGACACCATGCAGGTAAAGGGCAGCTAATCCCAGTCTGCTGACTCCACAGGTGAATGAATCTCCTTGGGTACAGAGAGACCACCATGGTCCCTTTGGACCCAACCCACATCCTCCCCAAGGTGTTATAAGATGATTAAATCCAGTTTACTTACAGCAGGGGAAAAATAAACAGAAGCTGTGTAGGGGGGTGTTGAGGTGATATGTGATTGTACATGCAGAAGCCATTTAGAGAGAACATCTATCCTGTGGTTAGATCATTAGCCCAGACAGCTTCTCCAGAGGCAATGATGTTGAGAAATCCATGGGGGATAATCCTGTTCATCCAGAGCCCTGCCTGCATACAGAGAACTCTGTTGTCTAGTTATCATCACATTAATTTATCTCTGAGTTTATCCCATCTGCAGATGTGGTACCTCACATCTATCAGAAGCACCTTGGTTCTCCTTGCTCTGTATTGTTAACAAGGCCAGGCTTAAAGGTCTCTGCTTCACTTGATTTGCCACCAGGCCATTAGGTATCCATTCTGTCTCCTTTCACCTCTGCTTTTTGCCATTGGTTTCTATGTTATTACTAAACCCAATTTAGAATTTAACTCTCCAAATCAAACCTCCCGACCTTGCTCAGCACAAATCCTACAGAAATGTGACAGACAACATTTTTTTGTTTCTCAGTCCTTGTTTCCAATCAACTGCAAATTTGTGAAAAATTAAGTATTAGAGATGAAACTGTCTGAGCGTTTGACTTGACCCAAAGGTTAATTGTTTTGGAAAGTTTTCAAAGATTGTACTTTGCTTTCATAAGAGTAGAATTCAGATGTATTGAGTAAAGTAAAAGGAAATAATCTGCTCAATTTTCCCCCTCATATATAAGAAAGTGTTATGTTGTAAAAGAACACTGAACTCAGAGTGGGAAGCCTTGGGGTTTGGTTTTGGGTCTACCATGGACTAGCTGTGAATCCCTGGACTTAGCATTCCAAAACATTAGAGACCTTAGATTCTATCTGGTCTGATCCCCTGACTACCACCCCTCCCATTTTACAAGGGAGTCAATAGAAGCTCAGAGAAGACAAAGAACTTTCCTTAATGTTCTAGAAAAAGCTGTATATAGTCAGTCATTGCCTCTTTTCACTCACCCCTCAACCTTCTGACCTCATCATTCAACTAAAACTGTTCTCTTCAAAGTTACTAATGGACTCATGACTGCCACATCTGACCTTTTTTCAATTCTAATTCTTTCCCTTTAACCTGCTGTATTTAATACTGTTGACCACCTTCTCCTCCTGGACACTCTTTCCTTCCTGTGTTTCTGTGACACTGTTCTCTTCTGGTTTTCTCCCTATCTAACAAGTCCTTTTGCTGGCAGTCACATCCCCTGGTTAATGGGACTCACTCCTGTCCTGGACCCTTTTCTCTATGCTCTCTTGGTAACATCACCAGCTCCTAGAGGTTTAAATATTATCTCTACACAGATGATTCATGATTCTATATATTTGGCCCCATGATATCTACCTTGATCCCCAGATCTGCATCACAAATTACTTTATTAGGCATTTCAAACTGGATTCCTGGACACATGACAAGCTCAACATGTCTAAAACTGAAATTATTTTCAACCCCCTGCCCACTCTTCTTCCAAACTTCCATAATTCTAACAAAGGCACCACTATTCTTCCAGTGGTCCATATTCATAACCTCAATTATTCACTTCCCCTCACCCTACATTGCCAATCAGTTGCTAAATCTTGCCACTTCTTGGGGGCAGCTAGGTGGCACAGTGGATAAAGCACCGGCCCTGGATTCAGAAGGACTTGAGTTCAAATCTGGCCTCAGACACTTGACACTTACTAGCTGTGTGACCATGGGAAAGTCATTTAGCCCTCATTGCCCTGCCCCCCCCAAATTCTTGCCACTTCTACAACATTTCTCAAAACCATATGCTTTTCTTGACTCACATAACTGCCATTTTCATCACCTACTCCCTGGATTATTACAGTGAATTCCTAATTGGTCTCCTTGCCTTGTCTTTTCCCCCCTCAAGTCCTTCCTTCACATTATTGCCAAAATAATTTTGTTTAAGCATTAATCTAACCCTGTCATTCCCTTCCTCAGTCTTGGCCCTCTTTTGCCTCTAAGATAAAATAGAAGCTCATGTTTAGTGTGTAAAGCCCTTTGCCACCTGGCCCTAACCTATCTTTCTAGACCCCCTTCCACACTCATCAGACTAGGCATTTGGATTTTTCTCTGTTCCTCACATATGTACTTCATCTCTAGAAATTCCATTTCCTTTCTCAGTGCCTTTGAATTGGCCATGTCCCATACCTAAAAGAAATTCTATCTTAATCTATGTGTCAGAAAATCTCTTCCTTCAAGAGGCAACTCATGGAACATCTTCATGAGGTCTTTTCCTATCACCTCCAACTGCTAGTTTCCTTCCTCCCAATCTTGTAATTAATTTTTATATTTATTCTGTATATACTTACTTAAGTGCTTGTCATCCCTATTGGAATGAAAACTCCATGCAAGTGGAAATTGTTTCATTCATTGTTTTTGTTTCCCTAGCACCTTGGACAGTGCCTGGCTCATAATAGGCATTTCTAGATACTTGTTGACTGGTTGATTGATGGTCCCATTGATAGGCAGTGAGTAGTTGAGTAGAGCCAAGGAGAAAACTCATGTTTCCTGACCACTGGTTCAGTGATCTTGCTACCATGTCATTCTGAGGCTCAGTGTCTCTATCAATAAAGTGAGGTAGGGGATAGGGAAGAAAAAGCAGTTTCTGAGGTCCTTTCTAGCTCAAAGTTTCTATGGTTCTAGGAAGGTACCAATGGTACCTAATTCAAAACAAGGGTGATCATATTTATAAGCAGAGTGAATAGTCATTTGAAAAGTTCAAGGAAGATCTTATTGTCCCTCCACCCCCCAACTCTGATGAAATCCTACCGTTAGATATTCACTCCTTTGGATTAATTACCTATTCCTTTTAAACACCCTAGATGCACTAAACCATCAGTCATTATATATACCTTAGATTAGCTTAACTAAATGCTCTCATCTTAACTGAATGCCTTCAGCTTTCTTAAGGGAATGGGAGATTTGATGGCATAGGAAGAAGAGTAATTATGAATCCCCACTAAGAAAAGAAAGCCTGGGTAATTTATAGTAGCAAGACAATCTCAGCCAGTGGGTCTCCAAAATGCTTCTTGCTCAAAGAACAATTATTCTTTGCTAAGGAATCCTGGCAAATCTTCAAGAGACTTATATATGCTGATACCAAGTTTAAGTTCCATACAATAGGTGCAGACTTTCCCCATGCACATTTAAGTGGAAGCCCCATACACATTACTGGCATACCCAGAGAACTCTGAGCACATCATTTAAAAACTACTGGTCTAAATGGTCAGACAGCAGCATGAAGACCAGGTACCTGAAATACAAAAGAACTGGAGAGGGTCTAGAAGAAGAAATGAGAGGACACTGGAGGCATATTTGGCCTATTTCCATAATTCTGCTTAGGGAACGGGGAATAAGGGAATTCTCCTTTGAATCCCTTTTTGGCTTTTTCCCTTTGTTCTTCTTTGAAAAGGGAGAATCAGGGGGCAGCTAGATGGTGTAGGGGATAAAGCACCAGCCCTGGAGTCAGGAAGACCTGAGTTCAAATCCGGCCTCAGACACTTAACACTTACTAGCTGTGTGACCCTGGGCAAGTCACTTAACCCCAATTGCCTCACCAAAGAAAGAAAGAAAGAAAGAAAGAAAGAAAGAAAGAAAGAAAGAAAGAAAGAAAGAAAGAAAGAAAGAAAGAAAGAAAGAAAGAAAGAAAGAAAGAAAGAAAGAAAGAAAGAAAGAAAGGAAGGAAGAAAGAGGAGAATCAATGAATTTTTTTGAGCTGGAAAGGATTCTAGTGATCACCTAGAGATCAGCCAGTCCAGGATGTTCTTCACCTTGAATCCATGAGTTGTTTAAAAGAACATTTTGACAACCATTTCAATATAATTGGTTTCCTTCGTAATCCTATGGATTCTGTTTAATGAATTTAAGAACAGAATTCTGAGAAGAGTTTTACAGGCTTTACTCATCATCATCACCTAGCAACCTGGTACATAGCAAGTGCTTAATAAATGAGTTGAGCTGAATAGCTTCTTTCCTCCTAGGTGTTCAAAGTACTTTAAATCTGAATTCTACTACCTGGGCAGTACACTGGCTTTCCATTTTTTTTACATATCAATAAGTCAAGGAAATGCAAGTTATTTGACCTGTCAGACCACTCATTTTACTGCTTTCTTTTTCTTTCTTAGGAGACAACATGGTGTACAGGAAAACTGGTCTTGGTGCCCTAAATCCTGGGTTCAGATTATGCTTCTGAACCTTGCTACCTAGTCCTGGGAAAATCACTTAATGTACCTGAATCTCATTTTCCTAATCTTAGAGAATGGGAAGAATAATAATACTTGTGTTTCTCCAGTTAACTTCTACTCTGATGTCTCCTTGTGGCATGGTGGTTCTCACAGGCTAAGCCAGCAGAGCATACAGTCATTCTAAACTGGAAACACGTCATGATGAACAGCTATCCAAGGACAAGAAGCTTATCACCAGGTTGGCCAGAGGGTGTTGTATGTTTTGGCAACAATAACTCTCAAAGACAATCAATTAGTTTATAGAAGGATTACAGTCAATACATAGAGTCCATAATGAAAAAATTACAAATCCTACATGTCTGGAAGTAATATGTATACTAGCAACCTTACAGAATTGTTAGAAGGAAAGTATTTTGTAAGCTTAAAAGTGCTTTAAAAGCTCAATTATCAAAAATAAAATAAATACATAAAAAGTTTAGTTATCATCAAAAGGCATTTCCTCATTTGGCAAAGATTAGCAGAATTCAGAGGCCAAGTTCTTCTCTGTCTTGATGGTAACTTACTTGACATCTTTCCTACATTCTTCCACTCATTCAGTAAGAATGGACTCTTTTCCAGGGAAACAAATGAGAAAATAAAATGGTCCCTGTCCTCAAGTTGCTTATTCTGTTAGGGCAGAGACCCTAAACCAAGGGTCTATGAACTTCTCAGGTTTATCTGAAAGTGTCATATTTGTCACCTCTTCTAGAACAATAGTTTTCATGTAAAATATTTTTTGTAGTCAGAGTGGGGGTTTGTTTTGCTTTCCTCTTCATATTTGTTATAAAGGTTTTGATTTTTTTCCCATGGTGGGGGAAAGTGTAAGGGAGGGAAAATAAATTAATTGAAAAAACTTAATTGAAAATAAAATTAATTTCTCTCTGTTAATAGAACATCTACATTCAGGCAGAATGAAGCAGAAAACTGATATCGTAACCTGGATATTTCTGTCAGGAACTTGAGATGTTGTGGGGCGAAGAAGGGAAAAGGGAGAAATAACCTGTCCTAGAGGAGAAGTAGTCACCTACTGTTCCACAAGTGACTTGTTATTGTTGTTGTTGTTTATCCTTGGTTCTGGAAGAGGACCGGAACATGGGGTGGTGTCATGACTTGAAGTGAATTAGATTCAAGTGAGGAAGGGCTGTGCAAGGTCACCAACCTCACTCTCTCCTCCAAAGCCAACTGGGTCTAGTAGTTTAAGGCAATTGGACTTAAGTTTACTTGCCCAGGGTCGCACAGCTAGTAAGTGTCTGAGGTGAGATTTTGACTCGGGTCCTCCCGACTCCAGGGCCAGTGCTCTATCCACTGTGCCACATAGCTGTCTCTATAAGGTAGCTTAAGAGCTTTATGAAGTAACTGAAGGGTTGCTATTGATCAACTAGAAAGTTGAGAGACTGATTTGGGGGAAGTGACAGAAAAAGAGTAAAAGAAGAGGTAGGGATTATTGTAAGATTAGTCCTGCTTACATGTTGTAGTGAGGTTGAGGTTGAGAAAGCAGTGTGTTGGGTGAATGAGTTCTCAAATGATACACAAGTTTTCAAGAGATTGAGTGAATCAGTGTATGTCAGGGAAAGTAGTGGGATCTCAGAATTTTACTACTAAATAGGTATTAAGAGAGATGTTTCCCAACTCTGTTATTCAATAAGATGTGTATGTGTGTGATTGTTGTTGAGTTGTTTTCAGTTGTGTCCAAATTGACATTACCACATTTGGGGTTTTCTTAGCAAAGATACTGGAGTGGTTTACCATTTCCTTTTCCAGGTCATTTTGTAGATGAAGAAACTAAGGCAAACAGGGTTAAGTGATTTGTTCAGGGTCACCCAGCTAGTAAGTGTCTGAGGCCAGATTTGAACTGAGGAAGAAGAGTCTTCCTGACTTCAGGCCCAACATTCTATCCATTGCACCATCCAGCTGATTCATACACACACACACACACACACACACACATATGTGTGTGTGTGTGTATGTATGTACGTACGTACGTATATATGTATGTATGTATAAAGTAGGACTATATGCACACACATACATACATATATGCATATATGCTAGAGAGAACACATGTGTGTGCTATATATTTGTGTATAAATAGCATAGTGTAATTAAACCATGTGTTTATTTCTGAGTTCCTCCCATATTTTTTTAGGAAGAGAATACTTCAGTCAGGTCAGAAGGCATTGCCATAGAGGTGTGACAGCTTCAGTTATAATAAGTGGGAGTTTGGAGGGGCAGAAAGAGGAGAGTTGATTGAGGAGAAGGAGATGAAATGAATGAGGAGAAGGATCTTGTCATCTCTACTGGATCAAACTGTCTAGACAATTACCAAATCTCTATTTCACTTTGGAGTGGGTGATCAAATTGAGAAAACTACTGCACTCAGTGACAACCTTGAACCCCTCCTGCTAAACGGGTAAAGTATATAACAAATGTGTCTGGAGATCATTCAGTGGGGTGTAGGTTGAGTGTGTCATGCAGGAGAGCTATGATTCAGGAAAGGGTGGGATTAAATGACCTTTGAGACTCTCTTTGGCTTTTTTTTTTGAGGTGTAAGGTCTATGATCCCAGAGAACGGGTGGGATGAAAAAAAAATGAAATCAAACTATTTTTTACCTTACCTGAATACTCCAGAAATGAAGGCCAAAATGATCATCTTTAATTCTTTGAAACTTGTCTGCGGGCCCTATCCCCTCTCTGATAATCCATCTTGACTGTGTCACTTCGTTCGGGAAGCCCACCCTTAATTTACCCTAAACATTCTCTTATCACTCCTTGACAACTGTTTATTGAATCCATACTTTGTTAGGTTGTAAGTATTCCTTTCTGGTTGTTCTCAGATTGCATCATTTCCTCAGCACAGAGCTCTGACCATCACTGATAATCCAAATGTTAGCCAACTAGCTATGTCATTTACCTTCCTTTGTTGCTAATTGTTTAGGGGGTAGCTAGGTGGCACAGTGGATAAAGCAACAGCCCTGGATTCAGGAGGACCTGAGTTCAAATCTGAACCCAGACACTTGAACTAGCTGTGTGATCCTGGGCAAATTCCTTAACCCTTATCGCCACACAAAAAAAGAATAATTGTTTAACAACAGAAAGAAGTGTAGAATTTGGTCATAGAAATACTTTAAAAATCTGACTTCAGATTCTAATGTCACACTAGATCAAGTGTAGTGTGGTATCATGGGGAAAAGCAACAATAGCAATGGCAGTGGAAACCTGAGTTCTAATTCCGTTTCTGCTACTTACTCCCAGTTTGAGCTTGGAAAATCCCCCTAAGCCCCCTGGACCTTAGTCTCTCTGTCTGTAAAACAAGGGGTTTAAGTAGATGATCTAAAGGTTTCTTCAAGTTCTAATATATCCTATTTAATTCAGCTACAAAAATTAGTGGTGAGGTTGGAAGAAAGAAGGTGGGGGGGGTGCAGTAGGAAAAAACTCTAGATGGTTGTTTGGTACCATATACATGAAGCCAAAGTCTTATATCAGAAGCTGTCAGGCTTGTCGTGCCCAACAATATCCTGGGGAAATGATATCTCAGTGTTTTAATAATCACTCTCTGTGGATTCAGTGATTTATAATTGTTCTGTTCCAGGGCAGAATATAAATTTTATTATCATGCGATAAACAAGCTGTATGATTTTTCCTTCCCTGGGCAATGGATGCTTCCCTCTATTCAAATGCACAGATGGTTCGAATGACATGAAAAAAAAGCCCTGGTGACACAGCTGACTGCACTCGAGGACTTCTCCAAATATTGAGCAATTTCTATTTAATAAATGTGTTGTTAATGTGTGCTTCAGTGCCCTTTAGATATTCCACCTCATTAATATGCTGTAAACATTTCACTATTGCATCAGGACACAGAAAAACAAAGTTCACTGAAATGTCTTTCTATACTGACCCAAGCCATTGAAAAACCTGGGAATTCGATTGGTCATCCCTGGGATGATCCAGGGCTAAGGTAGAAATGAGTACAATGTTGGGGAGGATCTAAGGTGTTGAAGGATGTCAGATTTGGAATACAATTAAGGAAAGAATGGTGATAGGGGAAATATCTGAAACAAGCAGCAAGATGTTTTGGTGAAAGAAGATACAAAAATATAGTGATACTTTACTTATCTAGGCATCCCTACCCAGAGCAGCCAAAAGAGATGTCACAAAGATGGTGTACTTTTTTTTGTTTTTGTGGGGAGTTTTTTGTTTGTTTGTTTTTGCAAGGCAATGAGGGTTAAGTGACTTGCCCAGGGTCACACAGCTAGTAAGTGTCAAGTGTCTGAGGCTGAATTTGAACTCAGGTCCTCCTGAATCCAGGGCCAGAGCTTTATCCTCTGCACCACCTAGCTGCCCCAAAGATGGTGTACTTAAGGACATTTTTTTTACTTTGCTCATACTCCTGCTCTCATCAGAAATAAAGATTCAGAAGAGACCTTAGAAGTCCATCTAGCCCAACCCCTTCAGTTTACAGATAAGGAAACTGAGCCCCAGAGAAGTTGGTCACACATTAGTAAGTATAAGAAGTAGGATTTTAACCCAAGTCCTCTGACTCCAGAGTCAGCATTCTTGCCATCACAACATGATGTTTCCTTCAAAACACCTAGCACATTTATTTTCCATTTCCACAAAATTCTAAGAAGTTTGGTTGTTTGATTTTTTGGCTTATGACACATCAGAAGCATCAAGTTGGGAGGGGCAGTGTTATCCGCAATGAGTAATCAGTGATGACAGCAAGAAGTGACAGCAGACAGTGATGGAGGAAAATAGAAAGACGATTGTGAAAGGAATATAGTTTTACATAACAATTCAAATTTTATGTGATATAGTGAACCGGCTGGGTTTTTTTTTCCATTTATAATGAGGGAAGGGAAAATGGGCTTATCATGGAGTCACATTCATCTACTGATTGGGACTCTGGAATGTTAGTGCTTAGAGAGACCTTAGAGCTCATCTAGCCCACCTCTTCTCATTGGACACAAAAGAAAATTTGGGCTCCAGAAGGTAAAGGGATTTGCCAAAAGTCACATGACAAATTAATGCAATGCAATCACCTACCACGGGAAGTTTCACTTCCTTTGAGCTCACCTGTATAGTACTCCTATGCATTCATGAATTGCATTGCTTATAGCCATTGTAAATCCAGGGAATGTTCCTCTACTCAACCACACACAAACCAAATCTCCCTCAAAGGAAAGAATAAATGGGAGCAATGAAAAATCTGGGAAGCAAATAGGAAAAAAAAAGTGCTGCCTACATTTTATAGAGTAACTCTTGTAATAGGGCCCCCTGGGACATGGAGTCTCCAGGTCACCCTTGGGGCAAAATTTCTCTGCTGTCTGGTTCAGAACCCCCACTTTGAATTGTAGGAGTTTCCGTAGTAACCCAACTTTTTCCTTATAGGCATCCTTCTTGGTTTGAATTCATCCAACTAGTTCTGAACCTGCCTATGATCCAAGCCGCATCTCTCTATCTTGTCCACAGGAGACTGTCCAATACTTTGTTGAAATAAGAATAATAGCTCTCAGTTATATAGTGCTTTTCATTTGATCTTCACTAGAATACTGTGGAGGCAGCTAGATGACTTAGTGGATAGAGTTTTGAGCCTGAAGTTAGGAAAACCTGAGTTCAAATCTGGTCTCAGACACTGACTAGATGTATGACCCTGGGTAAGTCATTCATTTAACCTCTGTTTACCTAATTCACTGGAGGAGGAAATGGCTGACAACTCCAGCATCTTTGCCAAGGAAACTCCATATGGGATCATGAAGAGTAGGACACAAATGAACAACAACAATAGAATACTGTGAGGTACTGCCCCCGTCTTACTGATGAGAAAATGAAGACTAAGAGGGTTAGGGTAAGTGACTTGTCCAAGGTCACACAGCTGGTAAGTACCTAAGCAAAATTTCAACTCAGGTCTTTTTAACTCCAACTTTAGTACTCCAACCACTATACTATGAAGAACCTGTCTACTTCATTCTCTTGATCTAGCTATATGGTCACAAAATCAATCAATCATCAAGTGGTTATTAAATACCTACCATGTAACTGAAACAATCCCTGCTTGTAAGGATCTCAATTTAATCTAGTATGATTCTTCCTAGAAAAAAAGCCATATTGCCTCTTAGCAGTCACATTATGTAGGTGAGGCCTATGTTTTTTTTTTTTTGGTTTTTTTTTATGTATGAGGTATTTTATTTTTTCCATTACATGTAAAGATAGTTCTCAACTTTTGTTTATACATGCTTTACAATTTCAGATTTTTCTCCCTCCCACCCCTCCCTCCCCCCCTCCCCTAGACAGCAGGTAATCTGATATAGGTTATATCTATATATCTCTATACATATACATATATATATATATATATATATACACACACACATATATATACACATAATAACATTAATCCTATTTCTGCATTAATCCTGTTACAAGAGAAAGAATCAGAGCAGTGATGCAAAACCTCAAAATAGAAAGAAAAAAAAAAACCAACAGCACCCAAAACAAAAGAAATAATATGGTTCAATCAGCATCTATACTCCACAGTTCTTTCTTTCTTTTTTTTTCTTGGATTTGGAGATCCTCTTCTATCATGAGTTCCCTGGAACTCTTCTGTACCATTGCATTGGTGAGAAGAATATAGTCCATCACAGTAGGTCAACACTCAATGTTGATGACACTGTGTACAATGTTCTTCTGGTTCTGCTCATCTCACTCATCATCAGCTCACGTAAGACCCTCCAGGTTTCTCTGAACTCTTCTTGCTCATCATTTCTTACAGCACAATAGTATTCCATTGTATTCATATACCACAACTTGTCCAGCCATTCCCCAATTGATGGGCACCCCCTCAACTTCCAATTCCTTGCTACCACGTAAAGAGCAGCTATAAATATTTTTGTACATGTGGGTCCCTTTCCCCCTTCCATGATTTCTTTGGGCAAAAGACCTAAAAGTGGGATTGCTGGGTCAAAGGGTATGCACACCTTTATCACCCTTTGGGCATAATTCCAAATTGCTCTCCAGAATGGTTGGATCAGCTCACAGCTCCACCAACAATGCATTAGTGTTCCAATTTTCCCACAGGGTGAGGCCTATGTTAAAAAAGAATCTTTCAAATTTGCTTATCTTCCGACAAAATTCGGGCCCTTCTTTCCAAGATGCTCACCACCTCCACAACTCAAGCACTCAACTAATTTTCCTTACCCAGGCCTTCTATCACTATTCATCCTGGCATATCATCAGCACCTGAAGGTAGATTCTGCATTGTTTTATTATTATTTTCTACAGATAGAAATAGACTTTATGAAATGGATTCTTTCTAGCAAAGATAGGATATGAAGAAAAATTCCATATGTTGAACCCTTTTGAAAATAGGGGGGGGGTTCTTTGTGTGGGACACTTCCTGTCCTAGGGGGCCACAGCCTGCCTGTTCCTTTTGGGGGACATTCTTTCCCCTGTAAGCAATGGGATATGTAGCAGGGATAAGTGAACCCTTCCAGCAGATCAGAATTGATGAGATCGGGTTTCACAGGCTTCTCCTGGGCCCCACCATATCCAGTCTTTCTTTTCCCCATTAGACTGCGAGCTCCTGGAGGGCAGCAACTGGCATTTGTCTTGGTGTCCTCAAGGCTTTCCACAGTGCCTGGCAAATTGTAGGAACTTAATAAGTGCTTATGGGCAGTTATCTGGAGCCATAGTACATAGAGTGCAAGGCCTGGAGTCAGGAACACTCATCTCCCTGAGTTCAAATCTGGTCTCAGACATTTATTAGCTGTGTGACCCTGGGCAAGTCACTTAACCCTGTTTGGCTCAGTTCCTCATCTCTAAAATGAGCTGGAGAAGAAACTGTCAAGCCACTCCAGTATCTTTGCCAAGAAAACCTCAAATGCGGTCATGAAGAATCAGACATGACTGAAAAACAACTCAACTAACAAAAATAAGTGCTTATTGACTGATTGACTGACTGCTGGCTAGTTCCAATACAGAGATTTAAGATAGGGAATCTGAAAGCCTATACCTGTAGTCCCACAAATCTGCAAGTCTGATTTGTATCTTGTTTTTACCTGGTTCTTTGAGTTCAGGAATCTTTAGATTGTATTGTTGTTTATCCAGATATACTGCACCTTTATATGTTTCCTTTGTTTGTGCTTTTTGTTCCCTCTCCCTGTGTGTGTTTGTTGCTTTTCCTCATGAGACATCAAGCACTAACATTGGCACCGGTGCCTACAATGATCTGAGCCTACCAGATGATGACTGACTGACAGAACTGAGTATTTTCATTTGTCTTGACATTTCACACATGATATCAGTTTGCTCTCAGCAAAAGAACGAAGTCTGCCTTTCTCAATCTCGAAAGGGAAAGCTGCTGCCAAGACAGAAGAAATGTCAGGAAAATCAAGAGAGCATTCACACGATCATATCAAAAATGGTTTTCATGGGCACCAGTTCTTTGGGCTGACTCTTATAGAGGAAGCCTGGGATGTCCATGATGGTTTCTTCATTCGGGGCAGGAAGGATTTTAGAGTCTGGATGGAGACAGTAGGCAAAGGGGATACTAAATGCAAAGATGAGTACAGAAAATGGTAAGTAGGATAAAAAGAACTCTTCCCTTCATGAGGTATACTCCTCTCTTAAGAGTCCTGCATATTTATCTGAACTTTCCTATCCCGTGGAAATTGATCTTCTCCAAATATTTACAAAGCAGTTAGCTGGATTAGTGTGGGTCCGTGGCATCCCACACAGCAACACAGCAGGCACCACATAAATTACTCATAGGGTTGGAGAGGAACACTTATGTAAAACAGCCAAATCTCTTCACAGGTTGAAGTATTTTCTTGGGACAAGAAAGACAGGAAAATAAAGGTGAGGAAACAATTCTAAAAAACATTGTAGTAAATACCTCATCCCTGAGCTGGGCAGGGATGAAGTGAGTGCAGCTAAATGAGCCACTGCCAAAGGGAACTTGGGTGATAACTGCTTGTCACCAGGCTCTAAGAATAGCTGCTTAGTACCTTCGTACCTTGGGACCTTAAATAAGTCATTTGACATTTCTAGGCCTCTGTTTCTTCATCTGTTAAAAAAGTGAGGTGGGGTGGGCATATAGCATCTGAAGTTTTTCCAATTCCAGAACTATGAACTAACTGCTTTCCCCCTATCCCTTTCTCCTAAGCCCTCATCTGGTTGAACAGTGTGTTCTGCTCCCTGCTCAAGGAGGCCTCAAGTTAAAGAAGAACTAGGAAGAAGAAAGTTTTGTAAAGCACAGAACGCTGATGCAAAGCTTTTGTTGGTGGAATTAGAGTCAGAATAATTAATAAAATAAGTCTACTTGAAGAGAGGAGGTTAATATTACATATAAATATTTTCTAAAGTAACAGTATTTTATTCCTTTCCTAAGCTTCTCCTCTAAACCTTCTACCAAGGTTCAGCTGGAAAATAATTCTCTTTCTACTAGTTAGGGTCAATAATTTGGTTTTAGGTCATGCCTGTTCTGTCAATTGTCTGACTTATTTGAATAAAGTGAATAGCCACACGAAGAAAAAGAGTTTGGAAGGGGACTTGGGGCAAATGAGATATTGGGTCAATCCCCTCCTCTCCCATGAAAGCCTGACAGGAGGACATGGACAAGAGGTCATGATCTGTACCATTAGAAGTAGTGCCCACTTTAATGTGATCAAAGATTCAACAACATCTCAAACCAAATAGCTCAGTTTGTGGTTTGATGCAGGGTGGTATCCCTTTATTTTGTTTACTTGTTTAGTGGACCCACATCTGGGGACTTGCTTGTTTTCCCTATTAATTATATCTCCTAGAAGGCTTTGGAACAAGGAATACACGAGTCCCAAAATGACTTCCTAAGGATAATAGGATGAATATGATTGTGGAAACAGACTTTGAGAGCAAAGGCCAAAGAGATTGGTGCTACCCCCTTTTTGCACTTGTTAGAGTTTTGCATTAAGCACAAGAACTATTTCTTTCACCCTTTAGTAGGAGTGGTTGATATAGGAGTCATTGAAAGGGAGGTTCAACCCTGGGAGAATGCAGGAAATTAATGTGATTGCCACTTCCAAAACACACATTTCTGTTGCATTTTTTTATACTTTGATTGAATTGCCTGCTAAGGTAATCGACCTTGAACAGAAGATTTGATTGGTACAACGTTTGAGGAAGAAATGGAAAAGGAATGACTAGCCAAATTGGGATATGAGTAATTAAGTGAATAATTCTTAACACCTAGATGAGAATTTAAGAGAGACATAGCAGTATGAATGGAGATATGGAGGTGATTGAAAATTATTCCCCATCCAAAGAGGGGCCCACACATATACAGTGCTACTGTACACTATTATATTTGGTTATTGTTGATGATGCTTTATCTGTATTAAAAAATAACTTGAACACTACAATTTATTTGGAACATGGGGGACATTTTAGGGTGGAAATTATGTGGCTTGGGGCAGCTAGGTGGTGCAGTGGATAAAGCACCGTCCCTGGATCCAGAAGGACCTGAGTTCAAATCTGACCTCAGACACTTGACACCTACTAGCTGTGTGACCCTGGGCAAGTCACTTAAGCCTCACTGCCTTGCAAAAATAAACAAACAGAAAAAATAAATTATGTGGCTTTACATCCCATTAGGACCAGATAATTGCCAGCACTGCCCTTTGCTTAATTTCATACAAATTCAAATGAAGTCTAGCATTTAAGGTTAATTTAGATATTAGAAAAAAATGTAGAATCTAAAGTGAGAGAGTTAAATGGAACATTGAGTTAAATGGCTTTCCTTTCTAGAGAAAAGGTCTAATGACTTACACAGATTTATACAGAAAATAAAAACAGGTGGGCAGAAATTTCACTTATATATTCTTTTCTCATAACTGTGTTGTTTCTTTTGTAAGTAATAAGAAAAGTTTGAGAAAATCCAAATTATAACATATATATCTATAATTGAAAATTTAAAAATAGTGGATTTTCCACCAATTGATTCATCACATTGCAAAAATTCACACACAGAAAACTCATTTAGAGTTTCTTTAACTTGGGGAAATCGGGGACCAAAGACCATAAAAATATAATAAGAATGTAATAACAAGCCAGAAAATTTAGTGAAAGGTAGACAGGCCCATGAATATATAAAGGAAAATAGTAACTAGGTACTAAAGGAAAGATAGATTCCTGACTGAAATAATTCTGAGGCATTTGTATATAAAGCAGGTAGAATATAGCCAGGAGGAGACTTTCATTCTTCTAATGACCTTAATTTTTTTTTTAATTGTGGCTTTAGGCTCTTCTAGGGCAGATGAAAAATACATTATTCTAATATTATTACCCATCATTCTTTCTTCTTGAAGTCAGGAAGGACATCAGTAGGACAAGTTACTCTCCATAAAATTTTTGCCAATAGAAAGAAATTTCCCTACCTGTTCCACTCTGCCATGTCTCCTAAGTGATTAGGGTTTTGCCTTCTGTGGCACAAGCCTTTATAACTCGAAATACCAGATTCACCTTAATTGTCAGGATAATCAATGATTTGATCATCCCATTTTTAAGAATGGGGTCAAGGATGAGGGAGGAATACGTGAGCCCACCCCTTCCAAAGACAGAGAAACTTCTATCTCCTTGGCTCCTTCTCCTCTGTGTTCTGCTCTGCGGCCATGTTTACCTTAGTGAACCGACACAATAGAGGCAGCAAAGGAGCACTGCTGCATTCATCTCCCTTCTCTTTACCTCTCCAAACCTTAATTCAAGCTAAAAGTGACTTTTCCCTCCTTTGTTTTCCCCTTTGTTCACACCTCTCTCATTTCACTTTCACATACTCTCTTATATCGTAGCTATGTGACTGTGTCTTATATCTCCTAATAGACAAGCTAGCTCCAAGAGGGCAGGCACTGAAACTTATTCTTCATCAGAGATACCACATTCCTTTGCACATAGTAGATACTTAATAAATAAATAAATAATGAATAAATCTGAAAACCTTAAATCACTATATAAATGTGGATATTTATTACTACAGGGTGGGTCAAATGTCACCAAGGGGTCTGATGTTTTAATAAATTTTTGAAAATTTTTTTCTTTATTTTTTACCATTTATGAGCTTTGATTTTTCACAAGTAATATAAATTCATTTCCCATATATACTGTATATGATTCTACGGTATTGTAAGTTAAAAACCAAAAAATAAGGGGCAGCTAGGTGGCACAGTGGATAAGGCACTGGCCCTGGATTCAGGAGGACCTGAGTTCAAATTCGGCCTCAGACCCTTGACACTTACTAGCTGTGTGACCCTGGGCAAGTCACTTAACCCCAATTGCCTCACCAATAAATAAATAAATAAATGAATGAATGAATGAATGAATGAATGAATGAATGAATGAATGAATAAATAAATAAATAAAGGAGTTATTAAATATTCATGACTTTTGCCCCCCACCCCCGTACTAATAAGAAGGAAACTGTCTCAGGACGTATACAGGCTAGGGAAGGGGTCTTCAAATGGGAAAATGTTCCATCTCTATTCACCTGCTGCTTCCTCCCTGTTCCTTTCTAGGCAATTAGCACATTATGCTGTGTGTGGTCTAGAAAAATTCATAAGCAAAGACATGACCTTGTACTGCCTCTGTATCTACAATTACCCAAACAACAATTCTTTATCATCAAGTCTTCTATTTGCCAGACATTATGCCAGACATTATGCTTAGGTGGCACACAAAGACAAAAATCAAATAGTCCCTGCCCTCAGGGAGCTTATATTCTATATAGGCAGAGAGTAATTCTTCCCAGCAATGTAAATGCATAAATGTTAATATAAGGAAGCTGAGAGAAGTTTTGCATGCATGTGCCAGCCAAAGACTTCTTGGTAATTAGATTCAGAGTGGTATATACATAATACTTATACATATATGTATACATGTGGAAAATACATATATTGTATGTATTACCATACGCATACACATGTAATACATGGATGCACCTATATTATACACATATTTTATGTATTACACATGCATGCATGTGAATGTGTATCATGTTGTTTTACATGTAATGTATATGTGTGTTTGTGTGTATACTTAGGTTTCCCCTCCTCTACCTAGCTATTTTTTTTTTGCATTAGTGGAAACTATATATAGTGCTAAAATGTGTTAAAGCTGGAAGGGACCTTAGAAACCATCCATTCCAACCCGGTCCTGTCACAGATACAAACAATGAGGCTCAGGTGCAGTGACTTGCAAAGAGTCCATGATTATTTGGGGGCAGAGCCACTCTAAATAAGCTTCTTGTTGCCCTGAGGATCTAATACAAATTCATCTGCTATTTAAAGCCCTTCACATATTGGACTCGACCTACATTTTGGGTGCATTCTCTTTCCTGGACTCCCTCGCCTGGCCAAACTGACCTTCTTAATGTTTCTCTCACACAACTTTCCGTCTTCTATCTCTGTGACTTTGCAAGGCTATTTCCCATTCCTGGAAAGAATCAGCTACTCATGCCCACCTCTTAGAATCTCTACTTTCCTCCAAGGCTCAACTCTAGCACCCACCAGAATGAGGCATTTCCTGATTCCCCTGATAGGCTAACACTTTCCCTTCCTTACTCCCCATGCCTCTCTTTGTATATATTGTGTAGCAACATAAATGTGCATATTGTTTCCCCAATATAGATAAGCTCCTTGTGGCCAGGACTATTTGATTTTTGTCTTTGTATCAGGCAGCATGCTCAGTGCCTTGTACACAACAAGCTTTCATAAATTTTTGTTGATGATGTTGTAGGAGCTAGGACTAAAAATCCTAGTCTCTTAACTGACAGTTAGGAGCTTAGTACTTACTACTTATTATTACTATTTATTATTACTTACTACTACCTCCCCTCCCATGGACAATGAAAGCACCTACGGGGACGGGGGCGGGGAGGGGGAGAGGGAGGAGCTGAGACTTTAAGGTATAGTAGAAAAGCCATTGATTCTGAAGTCTGAAGAAATGGCAGAATCCTGCCTCTGACTTTTACTGTATGCCATCATGGGCAAGTCTCTTAACCATCCTGGGACTCAGTTTCCTTATCTGTAAAATGAAGAAGTTGAACTAAATTGCAATCTGTTGCCTCTAGCTCTAGATCCATGATCCTCTACGTAAAGAATTAGAACTTAGCTAATGATAGAAGTCCTTTTCTAAGTCATAAGAACAGAAAAAACAGCCAACTCTTATTTGGAGAAATGGCATTTTCTTGAAGCTAAGATCTTCATACAAGTGGATGAGAACTGGGAAAAATATGTTGGGTCAAGTGTGAAATGACCTGCTTTAATATGGCAAACAATTCTCAGCATCCTTGCCAGGAGTGATTTCACCAGCTGCTGTTTTCACTCTCCACTTCACCCCTCAGGGTTGGCACAAGACACAGTCATGCTGTGCCCACAATTCTTCTTAAAGTGTCACTTTGTCTGATAAAGAAACAGTGGTCAAACCAACCAGGGGTTGATCTCCCACTTTGGGGAATTGCATTCAAAGCATATGGGCCCTTAAATTTACAAACTAAAGTGAAAAGCATCACCTAATTTGAAATGATATCACAATTGGCATCATATTTAAAGGTGGTTCCTAATTCAATTCAGTTCCACAGACACCTTCTATTAAGCACCTATTAGGGGCGAGGTTCAATGTTAGGCAGTAGGATTTTCAAAAAAAATACAGCTTCTTCATTTAAAAAGCATAGATTTTAGGAAGATAAATATGGCATCTAAAAAGATAGGTATGACACATGCTGGTATATGAAGAAGACAAAAGAGATATCCAGAAATAAATGTTCCAGGAAAAATTGAGAATGCTGACACTTTCACCAGAATCAGGGAATGATTCATAAAGAAATTAGCACCTGAGGTAAACCTTGATGGAAGATAAGGATTCCAAAAGTTGAAGATTAAATGAGAGTGCACTTCAAGTCAGGGGTGTGGGGTGGGGGTGGTGACATGTGCTGGTACCAATGCACTGAGTTGGGATATGGTTGAAAGGTAAGAAAAGTCCAGGGAACATAGAATATGTGAGAGAAGAATATGAAATAAATCTTGAAAGGAAGGAGCCAGATTTTGGAGTGTCACAAAAGACAAAATAAGAGATTCAAATTTTATCCAGGAGTCAAGTCAATGCTATTCAAGGCTTTTGAGCAGAGAAGTAACACAGATAGACAGGGTAGTGTTTCTTTTAGTGCAGGAAAATGTCACCACTACCAGAAATGTCACTAAGATATAAGTAAAAAGGAAAGCCCTTCATATGGTATGTTATGAGGGGTTCTGGGAAATATCTTCTACCATCTTCTACATATCTTTCTTTTTTTACATATCTTTCTTGTTGAAAAAGAAAAAATATCTCCCTAACAGGATTGTTTGCTGAGGCTTATAACTCCATCTTTAAATAGTAATTCCTTTTGGTTAAGTTAACTGTATTGCTTTTCTATTTTATTTGTTTGAAATACTTCTCATTGAATAGCCATTTAGTCCCCAAATTAAAACACACTATGTCTGTCATCAGAGGTCCTGAATCTATCCTCAGTTTCTTCATCTGTTAAATCAAGGGACAGGGCTGGATGACTTCTGGGGTCCTTCTATCCTGAAATGTTTGAATGTATTTAGATCTCAAAAATATTTTTTCTGAGAAAGCACCTTTGTTGCTCTGATCTATTTAACAATTGATATAAAAGTACAACTTTTTTTCTAAAGAATTTTTTTATCATCAGGGAAAATGAATATTACTAAGAGAAAAGGAAACAAAAAAAGAAAAAAGGGCAGCTAGGTGGCATAGTAGATAAAGTACCTAAAGCACCAGCCCTGGATTGAGGAGGACCTGAGCTCAAATCCGTTCTCAGACACTTGACACTTACTAGCTGTGTGACCCTGGGCAAGTCACTTAAGCCTCATTGCCCTGCAAAGAAAGAAAGAAAGAAAGAAAGAAAGAAAGAAAGAAAGAAAGAAAGAAAGAAAGAAAGAAAGAAAGAAAGAAAGAAAGAAAGGAAGGAAGGAAGGAAGGAAGGAAGGAAGGAAGGAAGGAAGGAAGGAAGGAAGGAAGGAAGGAAGGAAGGAAGGAAGGAAGGAAGGAAGGAAGGAAGGAAGAGAAAAGTTAATTGCTTGGTTATAAGAGGATAATGAGATGACATTAATATGAATTACTGTATAATTTCTATGTTCCAAAAATGCTGTCAAGTGAATGAGGCATCATAATCATTAAACATTATGTATCTTACACAGCCAAATAATCTTACCAGAGTTTATTAAATTGGTAAAGCAAAGAATCATCATTGTATAAATGATGATTGGATAAAATTTGAATCTAAGATTGAGGCACAACCTTTTCCTTCTCTTCTTTATGTCTTCTTCTGGATGCCTCATTTGGAGTGTTTACATAAGAATTAAATTTGCCAGGCTTTTATTAAATGTCTTGCTATGCACCAGGCTTTCTGCAAGCTCCTTACATTGGAAATTAGGTGTTGGGCTTACAAAAACAATAAACAAAATGGTCCTTGCCTTTAGGAAGCTTATAGTCTATTGGAGGAAAATAACACATACACAGATAAGTAAATAACAAATCTGTACAATGTAAATACAAACTAATTTCTGTGGGGAGCACTAACATAACAACTAATAGGCATCAGGGAAGGCTTTGAATAGGAGGTAGGACTTGAGCTGAGCTTTGAAGGGAGCAAGGGGTTCCAAGAAGCAAGTTCCAGAACTTTTCAGGTATGAGGGAGTCAACCTGTGTCAAAGCAGAAAGGGAGCAGGTGAGATGCTATGTGTGGAGGACAGTAAATGGGCTAATTTGGTACATGGGGCCAAATGGAAGAACAATATAGAATCGATCTAGAAAGACAGGTTAGGGCCAAATGGTGAAAGGCTTTAAATGGCAACCAGAGAATTCTGTATTTGATCCTATAGGTTAAATGGAGAACCACTGAAGTTTCTAGAGTGGGAGACTGGGTGGTAGCATACTTATTCCTATATTTTAGGAATATCAAAGATATTCATGATATGGAGGATAGATGGAGGAATCAAGGATTCTTGAGACAGGGAAGATAATTGAGTTACTATCATAACAGTCCAGGAAGAAGGAAGTGAGGGCTTGAATGGTGGCCATGAGAGCAGAGAAAAGGGGACAGTGAAAGTAGAATCAACAAAATTTGTCAACTCACCAGATGTGGGGGTGGCAAGGAAGAGTGAAGAATTAAAGATGACTCTAATGATTCTGTGAACACTAGCTAGAAGGTTGGCAGTGTCTTGGACAGAAACAGGAAAGTTGGGGAAGGGGTATATTTAGGATGAAATGTGCTCTTGGTTTTGGATATACTGCTTCTGTGATATTGATGAGTCACTTAACCAAAGATATCATCAGGACTAAATCTTAGGTGAGAGATGAAGGCTGAATATGTAGATTTGTGAATTATTTTCATAGGGGTAATAGTTAAACTTATGAGAACTGATGAGATGACCCAGAGAATAGAGAAAGAAGAGAACCCAAGACAGAGTGCACACATGTGTGTGTATATGCATATAAAGTGGAGTATGAATGATAAGCTTACCAAAAAGTACTGATAAACAGCAGTCAGATAGGAGAACCAGAAGAAAAGCAGCATCATGGAAACCCATGGAAACTCTCCTTAGTCTCTTTTCCTGGATCCCCATCCAGGGAACTTGTACTGATTGAAGGCATCCCATAAGGCTCTCTTCTAGACCCTTTTCTCTTCCTCTATACTACTTCACTTGGTGATCTCATAGGCTCCCATGCATTTAATTATCCTTTCTGTAATGATAATTCTCAAATATACTTATCTATTCCTAACCTCTCTGCTGACCTCTAGTCCTATATGTCCTACTATGCTTCATACATGTTAAACTGGATTCCAATAGACATATTAGACAACACGTCTAAAACTATCTTTTTACTCTAAGCCCTTTTCCCTTCCAAACTTCCCCATTATTACTGAGAGCACCACCATCATCTCAATCTCTAAGGTTCTCAATGTAAGCATCATCCTTGTTGCTCATTGTCTCATACTCCATATCTCATCTGTTGCCAAGGCCTGTCGATTTCACCTTTGCAACATCTCTCAAATATGTCCCCTTCTCTCCTCTGACACTGCTACCTCATCACCTCACACCTGGACTATTGCAATAGCCTGCTAGTGGGTCAGCCTGCCTCAAAGTCTCTCCCCACTTCAATCCATGCGTCATCCATCAAACAAAGTTCCTTGAGGGCAGGAACTGTCTTCTGTCTCTTTTTATATCCACAACAAGTGGCTATTCCAGTGCCTGGCATAGAGGAGGGAGGAACTTAAAGAAAATCATGCTGGGAATGGCACAAACCAATAATAATTCCATCCTACTTTTAGCTTAAGTGACCATCTATCTTGAATTTTGTAGGATATTTCCTCAAACAGCAAGGCTACCTTGTCCCTCTGCAAGACATACCTCATCCCATTTAGTGTCATCTATCCTGGCACATCATTTCCAACATCATCTGCAATTACTGAGATCCTCAACTTCACCTGAGCACTAAAGAATTATAGACCTTTAGTGATTTATATGTCCCAGTCTCCAAAAGCAAAGGTCTGATTAGTCTCTTCAAGCTAGAGATCTTCAACAGGGTTACAGGGCCTGATCTCCTTCCATTGCATAAGACAAGTATGTGTCATTGGTTAAATCATTCCATTAGTACAATGCAACATACACAACAAGGAATAGAGAAAGTACAAATTTGCTTCTCAGGACAGATAAGTGGGGCTAGCTCATACCCTGAAGCCATAAAGCATTGTCATATACTATCTTTGCAGGATCACCAAACCAGACAACAGGTAATGAGATCTTAGGTTAGCACAAATCAGTAAGAGATGAGTCTGTCAGTTAATGTCAGAGGTAGGGTTGAGACTCTTGATGACCAGATATCACCATAAATTTTTAAACTACTTACCCATATCTGAAGCTTGATTCTCTTTTCATTTTTGAAGACGGTTTTTACCTTGAAGTCAATGCCAACAGTGCTGACGAATGCAGATGTGAATGAGTCATCTGCATAACGGAAGAGGAAAGATGTTTTCCCCACACTGCTGTTCCCAATGATGAGCAGTTTGAACATGTAATCAAAGTTCTGGTCTGAAGTGTCCTTCTGGCCATACCTGGAGTCCTGGGCAGAGGCCATCTGTGATTTAAAACAGAAGAGGCTGTGAATGTTCTCTTACAGGACAAGAGCATAAATAATAGGAAACTCCTTATCAACCTCCCCAGTAACAGATAGACAACTCAGAAGGCAGACCAAGAGAGACCCCCGTGTCTCAAAGATGCAGATCTCCATTGTAATACTCCCTTGAGCTATCAGAGAACAACAAAACTTTAAGATTTTTCTTTTTACTGCTCAGTATATGGAAGTCATCAGACCACCAAGGCCATGCCTCCCCAGCTCATGTGAAAAGCCGGGATTTTCCAAGCCCTATGAAGTGTATACACAAATAACCCAGATAATTTAACCTCCCAATTTCTCTATAGATGTATGTTTTTACATGAATTATTTGGAGAATGACTTCCACTCACTCTTCATTTCACTTGCATAGTTACAATGTAACAATCGGAGCGAACAAAAAAATTACATTAAAATGGGTTCATCAAATTAGAGCTGGAATAAACCTTTTAGGTCAACAGGTTCATCCCTCCCCTACCCATTTTACAAGCGAGGGAACTGAGGGTCAGACAAGTTGAGTAACTTTCCCAAAACCACATATGGAGCACATGACAGAAAAAAAAAAGATTTCAAGGCAGGTCATCTGATTTCAGATCAAGTACTCCATATTGAGATCTTCAGTTAGCATAACTGTGTACCAGATGAGTCTTGTTAGTAAATGGCAGGAATGGACTTAAGAATCTTGTTTCCCGGGGACAGCACCAGCCCTGGATTCAGGAAGACCTGAGTTCAAACCTGACCTCAGACACTTGACACTATCTGTGTGACCCTGGGCAAGTCACTTAACCCTCATTGCCCCACCAAAAAAAATAAAATAAGAAAGAATGTCTACCAGATCTGACCATAAAGGGATGCCCCTTTTCTAGTGATTGCAGACTCACTGGCTAACCAATTATGTGACAAACTACATTGTTGTAGGTCCCGAAGATAAAAGCTTCTTGTATTAAATTCATGAAAAATGTCACCAGTCCTACGTTTGTTGCTGTTTGGTTGTTTTAATCGTGTCCAATTCTTCTTGACCCCATTTGGGGTTTTCTGGGCAAAGATATTGGAGGGGCTTGTCATTTACTTCTCCATTTGATATATGAGGAAACTGAGGCAAACAGGGTGAATTGACTTGCCCAGGATCACAGATATAGGAAGGGTCTGAGGCCAGATTTAAACTCAGGAAAATGAATCGTCCAGACTTCAGGCCTGGCACTAGACTTACACAGCTTCCAAATCTACCCAGGTTTGCTAACTGCCTTTGTGTAGAGAAGATTCTCTCCAATATATTTTTAAAAATCCATTTGTGTCCTAGTTCTTAGATTGATCATTTGCAAGCTTCTAAAAGTAGCTATGCAACTAGGAGAAAGAAGGCATGACAAATTGGCTGAAGTTGCTACTATCTTATACTCTAGGTCACATTGGCAATCTCATTCCATATTCTATCAGGTTAGGTCTCTGTGTAGCATATCTTTAGGTACCTTTGATGAAAGGATGGTATTTTGGAGCATTCCCTTCCAGGTCTTGCCTCAACCCCTGCCTCAATGCAGAAGGGTTCTTCACTCTCAAGAAGTCAGAAAACTACCATTGTCTATGATGTCATGGCCAAAGTTGGGGCACTGAACTACAAATTACTATACATACTACTATTGAAAATCCTGGGGGCAGCTAGGTGGAACAGTGGATTAAGCACTGGCCCTGGATTCAGGAGGACCTGAGTTCGAAGCCAGTCTCAGACACTTGAAACTTACTAGCTGTGTGACCCTGGGCAAGTCACTTAACCCTCATTGCCCTGCCAAAAAAAAAAAAGAAAGAAAATCCTGCAAACTGTCAATATTTGGGTATAGAAAATTATACTGGAAGCAATATCATCTTCTGTTATTAAGGACATATATACATGTATGCAGATGGCAGTGTTCTCTACACAGTTGCATTTGTGATTGCATGTTTGTGTCTGAGTCCAATCAAAATAGGTGTTCCTTTCAGAGAAGAAGCAGTGACACTTTAATGTGGGCAGCTGGAGAGCTGTAAACATTGTCTAATGTCAATTCCCGAGTATCTTTTCTGTTGTTTTGTTGTTTATTTCATTATTTACTCAATGAATATTTATGAAAAGCCTGCATTATGTGAGCAGAGCATCATGCTAGATATCAGAGGCATATAATATTTGAATACTTCCTTCTGTCATGGAGCTTCACCTGGTAGGTAACATGACAAAAATAAGTAACCACAATGAAAAAAGTACATGAGAAATTTATTAGTGTATTAAATTTATTAGAAATTTATTTTTTAAAGGGCTAGAAGAAGAACAAGGGGGTACAGGCAGGGGTAAGGAATATCTTCATGGATGAGATGGCATTTAAGGGATGGGTAGCAATTTAATAGACAAAGAAAAAGGAAAAGGAGGTCATTTCAGGCATGAAGGGCAATATAAGAAAAGGCAGGGAATGAGGAAAGTACAAGGTATATTTAGAGGATAACAAATAATCCAATTTGGTTGGAATATAGGGTGAAGGGAGAAGGGTAACAGGAGGTAAGCCTGGGCAGGTACGATTGTGGAGGGCCTCATCTTCCATTCAAAAGAATTTAAAAATTGTTCAGTAGCCATCAATGAGTCATTGAAGATTTGTGTGGGGGGAGGGGTACATAATGGTGGTCCTGACCACACCAGTACATAAAGAAGATAGATCCCATACTCCATATCCTGTTATGTGCTCTACTTTTACCATGTGATGAATCTATGATCTCACAGAAATGGGTATTCCTTGCAGACATGCAGTTTTGTACAACTCCTGTCTAGGTCCTTCTATAATCTTTCAATAAGCCATGACTCAAGATTCTCTCTGTTGTTAAATTTTTCAAAGAATCTTAAGGGTACTCCCTCCTCATTTCTGCCTCTTAGAATACCTAATTCCTTTAATACTTATCTTGAGTGTTACCCTCTCCACAAAGACTTCCTGATCCCTACCCTCAGCTTCTAGGGCCTTCTCCCACTCCTACCAACTTTCAATTATCTTGCATCTATTTTGTCTCTATTGCATACATACCTATTCATGGACATAATTGTCTCTCCAAATAGAATGAAAGCTCCTTGAGGTCAGGGACTGTGAGAAATGGGTAGTTGTCTCTTCTCAATGAGGATATAAGTCAACCATACTCCTCCTGACTTGTTTGTAGGACAAAGGTCTCAGATACTTTCCTCCCGCTCCGGCAAATGAAATCACATGGTTCTAGGAGCCCGAGCTTGTCTCAATTAGGTCCAACTGGTCTCAACTAGGTCCTGATTAGCTAGTCTTTGCTGGTAGACTGTAACCCTTGAGTAATCAATTAGTGATGAAAAAGGGGAGGGTCTATTCCCGGTAGGAACTAGGGGATAAAATGGGGCCTGCGAGCCTCCATTCGGGGTATCCATTAGCTGCACACTAGGGTGCCTCCTCATGAGAAGGAAATAAAAGAGCCTTTTGTCACATCACTGCTGAGTTCCCAAGGATTATTGAAAAGAGGATTGATTTATTCCTCATAGGGACTGTTTCACTTTTGTGTCTGTATCCTCTCTGACCAGCACAGAACTTAACGCCAATGGTGTCAAACTCACAGACGCCACTATATGTAAGGATCCATGTGGCCATATATTGACTTAGAAAAACATATATATTGACATTATCGATGTTCTATTGGGTTTTTATTTATTTTGTTAAATATTTTCCAATTATATTTTAATCTGGTTTAGCATACAGGGTCCTTCCCACGTTTCATAACCCCTGCTATAAAATTTAGTAGGCACTTAATATTTGTTGAATGACAGTATGATTGAAGATACCTAGTCATACATACTTTAATCCTAAATCTGGTTTGCATAACACTGGAATGTAATTCTTCAGCAGGTACATATGATTATTATTTTTCCTTTCAAAGGCATCTCACTTTAGTAATATAGTCAATGTTTGGGGCAGCCTAGGTTGAGACCAATACTGCATAATTCTTAATAGGATTCAACTCAACCAAAAAACACAGCTTTATTTGAAAACAAGAAAAGGTTCAGAACAATGGAATAAAAGCTAGTTCACAAGTAACCTAAAGGCATTAGGGAATAAGGCAGCTCTGATTTCTCAGGGATATAAAATAAAGAAATTTGACAGCATTGAATTTCAAAGGGACATGTAGGCAATAGCTCTGTAATTTGACTGACAACTCTATGGTTCAAAAAATGTGGTCCAAGGCTTAAGTCATTCCCTCATATAAACATAAAACCTTCAAAACATCCTATAAAAACAAAGTTAAGTTTCAAAATTACATTTGAAAATAAAGGCAGACATTTCTCATGATTATTACTGAAACAACAAAGGTAGATCTATTTCTGTGGAAGTAAATATGCTGGAAAGCTAGTTAAAATTAGTATAAGGACACACTAACGGGAAGAAGAAAGCTCATACAATCACATTTTCAGAGATGAAAATAATATTAGAGATCTCATTTAATGAAGGGTTGGGCATGACTGAAATGACTGAGCAATAACAACAAAAAAATTTAACCCCTTCATTTTACAGATAAGGAAGCTGAAGTGCACAAAAGTAAAATGACTTGTCCACACTCATAGAGGTAGTCTATGTATACACAAATGTTCTGCATGGATGTAGAACTGAATTTTGAACCCAATTTTGTGACTTCTGTTCTAGGGCACATTACACTAACTTCCTAAACCTGGAGTCTAGATTAAGTCCAGCGTCTAAATATCACCCTTGATATATTTATTAGCTGTGCGGCATTGGACCTTTCTAAGCCTCAGTTTATCATTTGTATATTTTCACTTCCTTCTTCACAGGGCTGTTCTAAGGAAAGAATTTTGTAAACCATTTCAGTGTTTTGAAAATTTGAATTATTTTATTATTCTAACCTTACAATCTGGAAAAGGGAGGCTGATATTTCTAAAATCATGAAGGGTAGAGACATAGACATGCTTACCAATTCCTAGAAGATAAGAACTTGAGAATGGAGATCCATTTTGAATCTTGAAGGATAGATAGAATTTGGAGCTAGAAAGGATCTTCAAAGCCATATAATGCTATATCCTAACCCAAATAGTACTCCTTTCTATAATATCCTGGATAGCTTGTCATCCAGCCTCAGTTTAAATACCTACAATGATGAGTATCTCACTAGCCAATCAGTCATTCAATAAGCACGTATCCAGCCACAGTGCCAGGCACTGTGTTAAGCACTGAATGGGGCAGCCTGTTCTTATTGCTACAAAGTTGTTTTTTTTTATCTTGAGCCAAAACTTCTTTCTTGTAACTTCTACCCATTGGTCCTCATTTTGCCCCTTTAAGTAACACAGAATAAGTTTACTCCCTCTTCCACATGGCAGGGATAAAAAGCCTCCTATAAATTTCCTCTTGGTGAAACATCTTTAGTTCCTTTAAATATCCCTAAGTCCTGTAGGATATAGTGTCTGGACCTGCGTCCTATTTATCACCCTTTGTACATGTTCCAGTTCTTCAATGTACCTCACAAAATGTGGTGCACAATGACAGAGTGTAATCAAAAAAGCACTTTCTATGCCACACAATGATGAAATTGCTTTGGTCACCTACTTCTAATAATGTAGTCTGACTGAATTCCCTTGGTTAGCAGCTGTCTCACACCCATGGTCCATATTGAACTTATGGCCAATTATAAATTCTTATTTTTTTCATAGGATTATTATCAAGCCATCTGCTTGTGGAATTGATTTTTTAATACAAGTGTATGACTTTACATTTATTCATGTTCATTTCATCTTGTTGGATTCAGTTCTTTTTCCCCACCTGTTCACCATTTTGAATCTTGATTTTTGTCCCTTTTGATCTCTTTCAGATTTGTATTCTTCATATATTTGAAAAGTGGCCCTTTTTTGAATTTACCCACATCTTGATAAAAATTTTGAACTGTCTAAAGACAATTTACAAAATGTAAATTCTCCAAGGAATTCAATAAGTATTGAGTTTACAAAATGTATTACTGCAAGAAATGGTTTAAATAAGTCTGTATGTGGTTGATAAACTTGTCATAATAATTTATTTTTAAAAACTAGGACATTTTGGAGCCCATATGTACTTTTGAGGTCAGTGTCATGAAAGGAAATGGATGTTTCTTGGTGCCACTATTAGAGACAGAATATTTGTTTATAAAAATCATTGGTCTCATTCAGTATGGCCATATCTGAGTTCTCACAATCTCAATGACTCAGATACCCTGGGTAACCAAAGCCTGCTTATATATGTACCCAGGGGCTTACAAGAGTATTAAACACACTTTTTTTTCTTTACATAGGAATGGGCAGATCAAATTATTTTCAAACTTTTACCTTGATACCTAGAAACATTAAACTGAATTACTGTGTGGCTCTGGTCTCAGAAGACTCTACAAAGAAGTTACTAGACATTTATATGCTTGCTCCTGATAATGGCAGCCTGCTTGAGGTAAATTACAAAGAGAACAACAAAAATAAAAAAAAACACCTTGAATGTCTTCCTCACAATCAGAAATATGGTGAAGGGGGTAGGAAAAAATGTTTGGAGGGTAGGGAACACATACTATAGTTTTAAGATATTAGCTATTGAGTTAACCAATAAACAGGCCCAAAGAAAACTAGCATTCAGACCCCCCAGGTAGACGTGATATTTTTAACACAAATGAAAATATTTGCATCTGATATTTTCAAACAGCTGCCAAATGGTGTCATATTGACTCTAGGCTGTGTTTCCCTCTTGTGAACAAACCTGTGTGTGTGTGTGTGTGTGTGTGTGTGTGTGTGTGTGTGTGTGTATGTAAGTTTTTGTATAGGGCAGCATTTCTGCTACTATCTTGTTTGTTCTTCTCAGTCTCTGGCTGGAAATTCAGCTCTAAGTGTGCTACACTTTTGGCCAGGAACCAGGTCTCTAGAACGTGATACCATGTGGGTCCATGGTTTGACGAGAACCTTGGGAAACCTAATCTCTAATCAATTTTGTGTTCATTCATTTATTCAACATCCACTCTATGCTAGGCACTCTGCTGGCACTGGGGATATAGAGGCAAAATCAGCACCTGGCTTCAAGCAGCTTACATTCTATCAGAGGAGCTCATTTCACAACAATTGGGATAGCAACACACATGCATTCAAAGCTGATTCCATACCAGGCACAATGTTTGGCGCTGAGGATTCAAAGACAAGAAGGAGATACTGTTAGGGTTTGGAGAGAACACTAGTTTCCTTTAAAATTCAGCTCAAGTACCATCTCCAGTGCAAGGCCCTTCTTGCTCATTGCCCCCCACACACACACAGCTGCTAAGACCATCTTCTTCTCCAATGACAATTAAGCAATAGTTGCTTATTGATTGATTGGTTGATAGGATCTCAGAGGTCATCCATTTCAACTCCTTCATTTTACAGATGAAGAAACTGATGCCCATGGAGTTAAAATGATTTGCTGAGCACACACACAGAAAGGATCAGTGGTGGAGCTCACACTCCCAGCACAGTGTTTTTCCTACTCATCCCTGTTACTGACTTGGAAGCTTAGCAAAAATCACAAAAAGCTCTTTTTTCCTTTCTCTTATCTTTCAAAGGAGTATAATCACTACCTCACATGGTTATTGTGAGAATAAATGTGGCCATGTGTGCAAAAATATGGGGGGAAAAACTTCTCAGAAACTAAGGGCTATATATAGATTTAAGACAAGGTATTAGTCAGAGCAATTCTCTTCCTGTATTTCCCCCTAGCTTTCTCCTCCCCCAAGGAAGGAACAGGAATCATCTCCACCTTCCCTGTTCTTTTCTGGGATCCCCTGGCAGGCAATGCTCCCTTAGCCTAAGTGTTTCACTCCTAGCACATCTGAAGGCTCTCCAAGGGTGTGGCTAAATTTCACCCTGACAGTAGGCATCCATCCTCCAACCCCAATTCTCTAGAATGTGATTTTTCCTCCCTGTGTTGGGGAGGCATACCACTATGCAAATCAAATGTGTCCTGGGAGATTTTTT
Source organism: Dromiciops gliroides (assembly GCF_019393635.1). Classification (NCBI taxonomy): domain Eukaryota; kingdom Metazoa; phylum Chordata; class Mammalia; order Microbiotheria; family Microbiotheriidae; genus Dromiciops; species Dromiciops gliroides. The sequence goes on from NC_057861.1 coordinate 396,708,763, forward strand.
TTCCTCCCAAGAGCAACCAGTTCATTGTCTCCTCCACTAGTTACAAGCTCAGAGTTAAGACAAATGGCAGCCTATAGAAGGAGATGAAGGCTCTTTTCTTTCCCTCCAGGGATAAGTATGCCCTTGAAGCAGAGAAAGCCAACCACACCATTTCTACGTCAGTGATTAGATACGTTTTAGTAAGTCACTTTAAAATATAACACTCTCTGATTTTTGAATGAGAGTTAGCATGAACGACCTCATCAAGGACATGAATGACTGAATGGAAAAAGACATGGGCTGACCATGTAGCAAGAAGGAGGGGTGACAGATGGACAGCCTGAGCACTGTGATGATATTCAAGAAAATCCACAAGAACAAGGAAGAGGCTTCAACACATTAAATGGATCTCTTATAAAATGGTTACTGAAAAATATAAACAAGAACCACACAAGATAAGAAGGCACGGGTGGGTTATGAGTTATACCAGAGGAGAAAGTGCCTACAATGATGCCATCATTGAAGGAAATTTTTTAATGTATATTTTACTGGTCAAAGTTATGTGTGAGAAAGAGGAGAGAGAGAGAGAGAGAGAGAGAGAGAGAGAGAGAGAGAGAGAGAGAGAGGGAGAGATGGAGAGAGAGGGAGGGGGAAGGAGGGAGAGAGGGAGAAGGAGAGAGGGAGAGGGGAAGAGAGGGAGAAAGGGAGAGGGGGAGAGAGAGAAGAGAGAAATGAAATGCTAACAATAAATCAGTCAATAAGTATTTATTAGGCACTTACCCTGTGGTACAAGGAGTTGTATTAAGCACTGGGGATACAAAGAAAGACAAAATGATTCCTGCCCTCCAAATGCTTATATTCTCTTTGTTATATGAAAGACCCAATTTCCTCCCTTTCAGTTCAGGGTAATGCTTATTTCATGCCTAGGCATGGAATTTCCACAGCAAATGAAGACGGCCTTCTGGGATCATGGAATTTATTTGAGATGGAAATAGAGCACTCCACCCAAGAAGCAAGAAGGCAAGGACTTTAGTGATTCATGACTGTTTGTAGATAAAGGTTTCAGGATTTAGGGACCATGAAGCCAGGCTCTTGAATCTTGAATCACTTCTGACTTAGGGCTTCAGTCACAGAGGCTATGTCTACTTATCATCAACTCATTCCTACATCTTGCTGCACATTTTCTTTTGTAGTGGTAACTAAGGAATTAAGTTAGGCAGTAGGCAAAGAAAGAAAAAAAATGAAGTGGTCCCTGCTCCCAAGGAGTTTACATTATAATTAGGGAGTCCACATATTACACAGGACAAATGCTAAATAAAAAAAAAGTCATTTGAAAGAGGGAGTTAATAGGACCAAAAGATCTAGAGCTGGAAGGGACAGTAAAGGGAATCTAGTCTAGCCCTCTCATTTGACATCTGTGGCAACTGAGGCACAGAAAAGTTAAATGGCTTGTCCATAGTCACAAACATAGTAGATGTAAGAGGTAGGATTTGAATCCAGGTCTTTCTGACTCTAAGTTCAGTACATCATATACTATCCCTAATGTGCTGCCCTAGTACATTATCAATTGGGCAGATAAGAAAAGGTGATGACTTTAAAGCACTACTCTAATGTGAAATGATAGCTGGGACTAGAAATGGGCAGGATAAGGTAGATCTTTTCCATAAGTTATGCCACTAACTTTTAGAAGACAGGCAAACTGACTAAGGTGGGGGAGTGTTCATGATATATAAAACATTCTGCTTCCTTTCTTCTCTCACTTCAACTACTAACGTAACCATAAAATGAAAGCTAGTAGACCATACTGTATCAACTTGCGCTGCAACAGGGTTCAATACCCAATGCTGTCCATCTGACACTTTACCAATGTAATGAACACATTTTAAAAGTAAAGTAAATAAAAAACTTTAAAATCATTATTTCTTTTAAGTTCCAAATATGGAATATAGCCAGTCACTACATTTCTCAATGTTCTCAGAGGCAGCTAGGCGGCACAACCGATAGAGCCTGAGTCTCATGCCAAGAAGACCCAAGTTTAAATCCAGCCTCAGACACCATCCAGCTGTGTGACTGTGGGCAAGTCACTTGACCTCTTTCTCAGTTTCCTTAACTGTAAAATGGGGATGATGATGATTGTGGTGGTGGTGGTGGTGGTGGTGATGCCTTTCTCCCAGTGTCATTATGAGGATCAAATGAGATGGCATTTGTAAAGCACTTTGCACAGAGCCCCCATACAGTATATAGGTGCTTAAGAAATTCATATTTCCTTCCTTGCCCTTTTAAGGTTAAAAATCCTTAAATCTCTCAGTGATGCCTTTATTTTCCATATGCAGATGTCACAATCAAGCAAACAAAATCTGGTATGGTGAATGGCCACAGGTGCAAATCTAAGGTCAGAAGCCCTAGATTCAAGTTCCCTGTCTCTGACATTTTTTTAGGTATGTGGCTTCACCTCCTTGGCTTTCATTTTCCTAGCTACTAAATAAGATGGTCCCCAGAGTCCTTTCCAGTTCTACTGTTGTGCGATTCTAGGAAAAGATACTTGTTCTTAATCTACAATGACTGAGTCATTCTCAATGATTTCCAGCAATTACAGAAAATATATATAGTAATTCCTTTCCTTAAAAAAGTTCCTTTCTTCCTGCAATGGCTCATGGATTTGTTTCTTTTTGTGGAATGATATATGCAACCATGGGTCCCATTCTTGCCCAAAGGTATGGTCAAAATAGCGGTAAGGGTGGGGTAGGGGCAATAGGACAGCCAGACAATTTGGGGGAAGCTTTCTTCAAATCTGGGCCCAGGAGTTATGAAAGTGAACACTTAAAAAAGGGCCTCCCCACAAGTTGCTGTTCTCCCTACCCACAGATTGGTCAGACAAACTGGCAGGAAAATGAAAACAACACCTGTAGCTGCATGAGCTCACCAGGGTTGTCTCTTTAAGATAGGGAGCCACAATGCCCAGTTTGCCTGGATAGGTGAGATTCTGAAAAATGTGAGTGATCATATCTCACCAGCTATAAATGGGAACAATTCTGCAACCTATGATTCAACCTTAACCTTGCTGTCTTTGTTCATAAGTTGCCCATCGGAACCCACTACTGAATCAGGAACTCTTTGTGCTGCCAGAAAGTACACTGTTGTGGTTTATGGTCACCCTCAAGGTCGATTTATTTAACTGTCTTCGGAGATTCTGATTCTCTAGCAGTCACTCTTTTATAACATAACTGAAATTTCACTCCCTTCTCCTTCCCCAACCACACCTCTCCATTCCCCACACTACAATAATAATCATAACCATAGTCTGGGCAGGGGGACACAGGAGAAGGTTTTCCAAATAAAACTATGCAGCAATTTTTTGTTGAAAGGGCATTTCTAGAAAAGAAAATCAAGCTTCAAACAAATAGACTTTCCCAGTATTATCTGAGAATAAGCACTATATTTTCTCCAAATAAGATATGAATTGGATCTAGATATATGATCATTGGTAAAGGGGATCCCAGGTGAGAAGACTCCCTCTACTAATGCAAGTTAGTCTCTTCTCTAAAACCTTACAGTCTTAGAGAGTCTGGAGCACTGAGAGATTAAGAGATTTGACCAAGATCACATAGCCATTATGGATCAGAATTTGGACTTGAACCCAGGTCTTCCTAGCTATAAGGCAGAGTATTTATGACATAATTATATATTACATAGTACATGAAAAAACCATAACTTTATCTTAAAGATTTCCACTAAAAAAATCTCCATGTCAAATACTATTTATATGCCCATTCCTATCGCAATTTTTATTGATATTTTAAAAACAATACAGGTATTCCCCTGGAAAATATCTTCAGAGATTTTTATTGTAAATATCTTTCCCATCATAATCATATTAATAGGGCTGGACTCATCTTTTACCTCCCCCACCCCACCATTTCCCTACTGGGGCTATTAGGACAATCCTAGTTTCATGTAGGAAGTTTTTTGGTCTCTGTTAGGATGTGTTCCCTTTCAGTATTCTCTAGTAACAGTGAAACACTTGCAATTTGCCTAATGATCTTTCCCTTGTTGATGTTGTTTAGTCATTTCAGTCATGTCCAACTCTCCATGACCCCATTTGGGGTTTTCTTGGCAAAGATACTGGAGTGGTTTGCCATTGTCTTCTTAGATTAAAACAAACAGTGACTTGCTTAGGGTCAAATAGCTAGTGAGTGTATGAAACCAAATATGAATTTGGGTCTTCCTGACCTCCAGGCTCAGAATTCTATGCACTGAGCCATCTAGCTGCCTCACACACACACACACACACACACACACACACACACACACCACATATAGATATATGTGTGTATGTTCCCCTGACACCCCACCCTCCGCCTACTAGAGAGTTGGTTAAAAAACATTTACTAGTTACTGCATTTTCTGATATATACTAGCTGTGTGACTCTAAGCAAATCACTTAACCTCACTGAGCCTCAGTTACCTTATCTGTAAAATGAGAGTAGCAATGTTTACAATATCTAACCTCCCTGGTTTAAGCCTCAAGTGAGATAATGGATGGAAAGTGATTTGCACATTTTAGCATGCTATATAAATATCAGATATTATTACATCACCTCCCAGCATCCATTTTGGGGGTCATTTTGAAATAGGCTGAGGGTGAAGGATCTGAGAGGGTCTTGGTTATTCCTAGGCAGAAAGATGCCTATGAAGACATTCCTTAGAGAATTGGGACTGCTACATCTCAGAATGGAACTCAAAGCAAATTAATCCACAGGAAACTGAATTCAGGACACTGCTAATCCTGTCGTTCACCTGGTGGTATTCAGCTCTGTGTTGGGTCATCTCAATGTGATACATAATAAGGTAGGCTCTGAAGTTTCTCTTCCTATTGGAGAAGGGAGTTCTTCTGGACCTCATTAGACACCATGGTATAGAACAAGCCATTGAAACAAATTTAAAACAAGTCAGTTTTTAAAAGCCATCTTTGGAGGAATAGTTAAACTTTAAAACATTTTTCTCATTGTCATAACCAAATAACTTTCTTAATAAAACTGAAAAAATACTCTTATTGTTACACATGTTTACTTTTGACTGATTAAAAAATTAACTTGTAGCTTACATCCTTTTTTGGAAAACTGACTATTTTCAGCTCATTGCCAAAGGAAAAAAATGGGTTGACAAAGTTAGTGGAAAATGAAAAGATATGTAAATCAGATAAATTAAAAGGCATTCACAGAGGGTCTTTTTTTCTTCTTCAAGAAGTCCAGAAGAAATGATAAGAAACACAATGATTATTGTTTTTCTTATTTGCATTTGTATAGTGTCTTCCCTACAAGAAACTTAATTGAACAGTATGCTTTTTTAAGGTTCTCATGTCATGTATTATATAACATTTTTAAAAAAGGCTTTCTAAAGCTTTGCCAGTGTCCACATATCTTAACTCAAGGGCATCTGCCTATTTCAATCTATCACAGGGATGTGTGTATTTCTGAAGTAGGAGACATTAACACTATGTCTGTCCATATACTTATTATAAACATCCCTAACTCTTAATGACTGTGAAATGATGAGTATGAAATATTTTGGTCTGTATAGACTGATGCATCTATAAAATTGTGTTTGTATCCAGTGAAGTGGTCCATCTCAACCAAGAGCAAACATTTAAATGCGCGCGCATGTGCGCGCGCGCGCGCACACACACACACACACACACACACACACCCTCTGTGAATACAAGAGGAATCTACCACCTAGAAAGTGGACAGAAAGAGGAGAATATGCACTTTTAATGCACGGGAAGCCAGAATTGTGGGAACGTCCTCCAAACTTGCCCGAAAGGAAGAATTTAGCAACTGTACGACAATTCCTATTCTTAGTCACTAAAGGACAATTCCTTTTAGGGGCAGAGAGATGGAGTTACTTAGGGATAACTCTGACAGTGTTTCTTCAGTAACAGGTAAATGGGGGAGATACTGAGGAAATAGAAGTAGGAAAATGTCCAGCTTTTTAAAAATGGAAAATATAATAATAGCTTACATGAATACTATGTTATGGTCTATAAAGTTTTTATATACATTATCTCATTTGGTCCTCAAAGCAATCATGAGGTTGGTGATTTTATTACTGACGAGGTCACTGAGGCTCAGAGATATTATACAACATCCATGATCATGTCACTAGTAAGCATCAGAAGTAGGACTTGAACCCAAGTCTTCTTGACTACACAGTCAGCACTTTCATCTCTCTGTCATAGAGAGATGCAGTCTTCAAACAATAAGCCAACAAGTTTGAGGTCAATTACTGTTAAAATTATCAGAACAGATTGTTGAAGTTATAGTTTGTGAACACTTAGAAATTTTTTTCTATCGGTCACTATATATTCATTGATGACAAATCAAGTCAGACTAGTCTCGTTTTCTTTCTTTTTTGTGAAAAAGTTATCAAACAAATAGATCAAGGGGATGCTATTGTATATCTGAATTTCATCAAGGCATTTGATAGTCTTTCCCTTTACCTTGGGGGACAAGATGGAGACACATGGTCTGAATGATAGTACACTGAGGTGGATTTGAATGTGGCTGGATGACTAAAATCAGAAGGTTATCATTTACATCAACATCAATAAGTCAATATGAATTTGGATGGATGTCTTTAGGGGAGTGCTACAGGGCTCTGTCCTCAGCCCTCTTATTTAACATTTTTATCAAAGACAATGCTTAAAGCATAGATGGCACACATATGGCATTTGCAGATGATATCAAGCCAGGAGGGGTATTGGATATGTTAAATGACAAAATAGGAATCCAAAAGGGCTGAAGCCAATAAGATGGGATTGAATGAAATTTGAAGAGAATCATACATGTAGGATGGAGGAGATCTAAGTAAAATACCAGTTCATGTGAAACAGATTTCATATTTCTAATTAACTATATATTCAACATCATTCAACGGTGTAATACGGTGTTATAAAACAACACTAATGTTACTGGTGTGAATAGAAGCATAGTGTCCAGAACAAGGGAGGTAAGAGTCCCCCTGTATTCTGCCTTAGTCCATATAGAGAACACTGTATCTAGTTCTAGGTGTCACATTTGAGAGGGGATATTTACAAGTTGAATCATGACCTGTGAAGGTAGAGCAGTATATTCAAGAGAATAGAAACCATGTAACATAAGGATTGGTTGAAGAAGCTGGATAAGGATGCAAAGATCTACTGAGAGAGTAATGTGATAGCAACCTTAACAGCGTATCACATGGACAAGGAAGTAGATGTTATCTACTTGGCTCCAGAAGGCAAAACTGGGACCAATGAGTCAAGGGAAGCATATTTTACTTGAAGGCAAGGAAAAACTTCACAATGATCAAATCTGTTCCAAAGTGGAATGATCTGCCTTGAAAGATGATAAGTTCCCTTCCATAATGAGTCTTCAAGTTTTAACCAAATGACTGCCAGGAATGCTGTAGAGAGGATTGTGGCTTAGGTATATATTGGACTAGCTGACTGCTGAGATACCTTCCAACTCAGAGATTATCTAATTTTATATGTGTTTGAAAACCAAAGTTCCATTCCTCATCATTTTGTAGGTAATTTGGAAACTTTCCTGTCCCATGAGGAATTCCATACTTTAGCTATTAGTAAATATTAATATTTTCATTCCAAAGGGCATTAAGATTTTTGAACATGAATTCCTTTGTTGTTGCCTTTTTCTGTGGACCACAGGGGTATTAGCTAGCCAGCTAGCTAACTAGCTAGACAGACAGACAGACAGACAGATATATGAATGGATGGATGGATGGATGGATGGATGGATAGATGGAAGGATGAGAAAGGAAAGGCAGACACACAATCTATAGAGTCACAGACAAAACAAATTCACGTTCAAAGATCTTAGTGTCCTTTGGAATGAAAATATTCATACTTACTAATTCCTACAGTGTGGAATTCCTCTCACTAGGTCATGACCTCTCATAGGAAAGAAAAGCTGCCAAGATCTGTCTGTCTGTCTCTCATAATGATTTTTACCCCCTTTTCATAATCTTCTCACATATTTATATATCTTTCCAGTTTGCCTCCACTCCTATCTACAACATTTTCTTGGTACTCTGCCCGGTGGTTCAGGGATTAGATTATATGTGAAACCAAATAAGATACTAATTTGCTACATACAATGAGGTCTCCTCATATCAGAAATGGGCCCCAAAGTGCCTTAATCTAAGGAACATATTTAGGGAAAAACCTTAAAAGAGTACTCAATCCATCAGAAACTTTAAAAAATTTCATCATTTCAATAAATTCAGTGGCAAACTAACTGAAAATGGAAATTTCAGATGATAGATATGTTTGTTATAATGGATGTTTCACCATCATTTATCTCTTTTCACAAGCCAGTTTATTAAAGTATTTGATGTCCAGGAGATAAAAAATAAATAGATTTATAACCAATAGTTAATAACAAATATAAGATTAAAATTCAGTACAATTTAATATGGGGCAGAGGTTTGGGCCAATTCTTATTGCTTCTGAAACAATTTATCTTATACTAATATTAATGGCTCACAATTCCCCACATAGTGTTCATATTAACCTGAAAATTTCCACTAAATTTGCTCAACATGGCTCCTGTCCTACATGTTACCAGAACTTCTTTATTAGACTTTTTGCCTCACATTTAGAACCTGGCTCATTCTCTGTTTCCTAATGATCTCTAGGATTGATGCACTGAACTGAGAAATGCAATAGCCATCATTTAGATGCTGGGTGCTTCTCTAACACCAAGCTTCTGAATTGCTTCCTTGCCTCACCCCTTACAGCTATTATTCTGTGCTGTTTAAGGAATTACAAAGGAAAAACAGACACAAAAATCTATGTGTGCATCATGTTTTCACTAGCCGTACTAAACAATAGTTGTTGTTCCATATTATTATTCTTTAATTTCTCTCCACTTCTGAAAGAATTAAGGCTCAGAAAATATCCATATATCTAAAACAGTTTAACTTGATCCTAAATAGACACAGCAAAATGTTTAAAGTCATCCAACAATGAAAAAATCTCACTCATTTTAAGATGAGTATAATAAGTAAATTCGGAAAATTTACAGTTAGAATTTCATTTATGTGTAGGATTACCAAATCAACTCAATTAATGTTTTTCTCTTTAAAAAGCAGAAATAAAAGCCTCTTAGGAATAGAATAAAACTATCAAGTCATGTTTTGCTTAGGACTCATCTTCTTGAAGGCTAAATAAGAATAATTCTAGGTATATTTTTAAAAACATCTGATCATGTAGTACTGCCTTTAAATGGAAGCAATAAGTAAAACCTCAACTAATTGTCTTGATTACATTTTCATATATTAAAGGCAACTGACTATATAATTATAGTTTGAGATTCTGCTTGCTTAGACATAATTTGTCATTTTTCACGTCAGTTTTTTAAAAAAGCTTTTTCTTTAAATGATTGACTTTCCATATCATCACATGTAATCAATTGTTATTAGCCAGATGAGGAGAGGAAAGGGAATCACTGACATAACAACTGATTTACAAGTTAATTTGAATCAAGATGTTACCTTTAACAAAAAGATATGAAGAAAAATAATTTTTTGATTTCTCAAAAATTTCAACTTAGCTCTATTATGGTTTTTGCCAGCTTCAACTTTCTTCAAAAAACTCCTCTTCAACATATAAAATGAATCTTAAGTTATGTCTCCACCCACAAGCTATTCCTGTATTCTCTGATCTTAAATTGAAAATGAACTAATTATAAAATTATGATTAGTAGACTGAATTCCACTTTCCTTATATAATTATAAACTACATATCCTGATTTTTAAATGTTTAAATATAAATGCATTTTCCAACACATACTAATTTCATACAATTAAGTCTTTCAAAATACAACCCTTCTTGATGTCTGAAGCAAATTCTGAAGGAAAATCACAAGAAACATGAAACTGGTTACATTGTTTTGTCCTTTAATTAAAAATGTAGGTGGTAAGTATGACTTGTAGCAGTTATCTTGAAGATTTGTTCATAATCAAATATTATTGACAGCTTGTGAGTTTGACAGTTCTCTGTGAACTGAAGATTGTTCATATATTAAGATGTTTCGATTATAGCATACTATGCTTTTTATTTTCTGCAGAGACTTTTAAAATTTTCAGTACCAAAATGAAAACAATGTCACAACTAGATATTTAAAAGGATAAAATACACTGCTGCCACTTGCCTCTAAATCAAAACTTCAAAAACTCATAAGGTGATAGTCAGGGCTTCCGTTATATAACCTTTCAACAGACAATGAAATGTTATTGATTTTCCATTTTGAAGCCTAGCCAATGTACCTCAGAATAAATAAGCAATAAAATAAATTAAAAGTAAATGAAACCATATGTTAAAAATCCTGAGTTCACAAAGAGAACAGTTGGTGGATGTTTAAATTGGAATTAAAGTTAAATATTTATGTTGTTTCATTTGGCAAACAGGACATGTTCATTCTCAAAGGAGACAACACATTCCAAATGGTGTGTTCCGTCCATTCTTCTCTCTAACCTCATTCATAAAGCAACCATTCAGTTACGCAATGGGATAACCCATGCTTAATGAGCACCGGTTGATGTTTAATGTTAATTGCTATGCATGCAAATAAGCAACTATCACCCATTTTTACACCTAACAATTTAAGAAAAAACCCACATGAATGTATATCTACATGCCTGATCAGAAAGAGCAAACATATGTAATGTTTGAAATAGGGAACCACAACAGACAATTGAACTGACACGAGGTATATGAATAATCTCAGGCACTCCAAAGTGTACAAAATGAGTAGGTTGCCTGAGTAAAGGACATAAAAGACTGTCTCTCAGATTGACCAAGCCCTACAGTGTTTGCAAATTTCCCACTAGTATTTCCTACGTGAAGAAAACAGATATTCAGGAATGTGATCTCTTTCATCTTCATGTCTGGGGCTCTTAAGGAAGTGGAATTGTGTGAGCTGATTGCAGTTAAGAAATTGTACCTGGACCTGGCTGAGCATCCCTTTAAGTGCCTGCATTTGTGTGGAGAACACCAACTGAAAAAGCCAGGGATGAGCAGTGGGATTAATGCAAATGCATTATTGCTGCATTCTTCTGACTTTTGTTAGCTGTGGTTTACATGCTAGACATGCACTATTGCTTTCCCTGCAGAGCTCAGGAAAATAATGAATACCCTATAGACCCAACAAGACAAACAGTTTTAGTTACAATCACACTATGCACAGATGATTCACACTTTGCCACAATGTCTGAGCCACGGAGTATGTATCATTTCTGCCAGTGGAAGCTACAAATACTTCCCTTCTAAAGGTCGGGCATAGTTTTGCGCTCATAGAAAGAGGAGTTAAGAAGAAAGCATCTCTCTCTCTCTCTCTCTCTCTCTCTCTCTCTCTCTCTCTCTCTCTCTCTCCCCCTCTCCCTCTCCCTCTCCCTCTCCCTCTCCCTCTCCCTCTCCCTCCCTCTCCTCTCTCCCCCTTCTATCTTATCTCTCCTCGCTCTTCTCTCCTGTCTCCCCCTTTTATCCCCTTTCCCCTTTCTCCCTTCTCTTCATGCATAACACTTTTATAGACCAACCTGCATGGGCGCTTCGTGTCTCATTGTCAACAACGTGTCCTTCCTTTATCTCCGTCAAACGCTGTGCTAGCTCTATCTAAAACAGCTCTAGATTTAGCGGAGTGATCATGCATGCACAACACACCCGCTCGACACACGCTGAACATACACTCTGATGTTTGCTAACCGGCTTCAACATCAGCACCGGAGCTGTCCCTCCTGCTGCACACGCGTATTTACCAAGGACCCCGCTGTCCTCTGGGAGTTGTAGTACATTTGCTTTACTCTTGAAAGCTATTCAAAATCAAACACACTAAAAAGTGAACTACATTTCCCAGCAAACACTTAAACAGCTTCTTTTCTCTTGCTGGCCCAGGCCACTTAGCCTTTCTCCTCCCCTCCTCACTATTGCCTCTCTAGCTCCCTTTATCTCCCCCTCCCATTTCTTCTGAATACACTGGAGAAAGTAAATCCATCTCAACCAAGTATAGAGATATTTAATTCCCATCATCTCCCCTCTAGAAAACACATTTAAATTCCAGGTTGGCTATTTTACTTCGTATCAAGTCTCAGCACAAATCAAGTGTGCTCTCCATATGAACACTTATTCCAATCTCGGAAAGTTTGTACAATTTCCTTGGGATGAGCAGAAATGTTTGCAGTTTTGTTCATTTCGAAAACAAACCTTTGAGAGAAACAATATTAACTACCACACAAACACCCTAAAGAAAAAGATCCTCACGCGCACTCAATAATCCATCTCCACAATATACACAAGCCGGAATAAAAGGGTCTTTCTTAGCAACCATTCCAGCTAGATCCTTCTGAGGAAGTGTATCCTCCCCACTCACCCACTCCCCTTCCCTTCCAAGCCCCAAAGTCTTACCTTTCCGTAGCGTTCCATTCTAATCTGAGGTTGGGAGGTTCAAAAGTAAGCCCCTCTCTGGAGTGGGAGCCGGAGTCTCAACACAGGAAGCAGAATAGAAATTGAAAAGCAGAACACAATGGAGGGGGGGGGGGCGGGAGGGGTATGATTGCGGTGTTCAAATGGATGACTTTTTCCACTGAAGAAGGCAGCAGTGGTATATTGAAGTGGCAGCTGCAGGAGAACGGATGGAGAGTCTCTTAGGAAGTACAGCATAAACGATAGCATTAGTACAACCCCCCAGGCCCTCCCCCAGTCACCTTGTACATTCATTAGCACACAGAGACACCGACCACAGGCTTTGAGCTGATAGGGCAATGGACGATTTACCCAAAGCAAGGAACATAAATGAATGCATTAATCATCGTAGGCCAGAGGCACAACCACAGAAATGCACAAAACAGAAACTGTTTTTAATATAACTATTAAGTTATCCTACCCTATCCTTAAAACAAGATTACCCTTCCCAAAATAAGAATCATACATAACCCAGTCTGGTCCAATTGTTCAAAAAGTGATTGTCAATTCTTCCCATTCCCTTCTTCCCCCTCCATTTATTAAACTCCGTTTTCTTTGTTTTTCCCCTCAGCTAACAGATGGTTTATGAGTGCATGTGTGTCTACATGTATTAAATATCTGAACCCTCTTTACTTACATGTAGTTCATAGGCTTATATTACACTTCATAATTTTAGAGCTGGAAGGGATCTGAGATATGATCTATTCCAACCATCACATTTTACAGGTGAAGTAATTGAGGCACAGAAAGGTGAGGTGATACCCAAAGTTGCTCAACTACTACATAACAGAGCCAGGGTCTGAACTCAGTTCTTCTTCATTCCAAATCCAGTGCTCTTTCCATAGTCTTAGAGAAAGCATTAATGCATCCTACAGAACAAATCACAAATCAATCTAAGAGTGACCTCCTGGATAAGGTCACATGAAGGGAGATAGGGCCACATTAAGAAAAGCATTAACTCATATATGTCTCATGAGGATGCCTGGGAACAGTATGACCAGGGGTGGGGCTGGGGGAGGGAGACCATGTCACACAGTTCTAGAAAGGAAATGACCCCTGGGATTTTTTAAAGTCCAGTCCCAGAATGTTCAATTTTCCAGTTTTAACTTAGGGATTCTAGTTGCTTTAGGTAAAGGTACATTATGCTGAATATTTTAAAGGTACATTATGCTGAGTATTCAAAAGATACACAGGAAACTACTCACTTCATACTTTGGGCTTACATGATAGCTTTATCAATTCCATCCTTCTGCAATTAAATTAGTGAGTAGACAATATAATAAAAAACAATTTCAATATCAGTGTGATGCTTAATGCTCACAAAATAATAACTCCTTGAAAATTCCCATTCTTGGGGTTTTCTATTAAAGTCAGCATGAATCAAGTCTTTGTAATACTTTTTCTATAAGAAATGCATTTATTGTCTTTAATAAATTGTGAATTTATTGTGAATACCATTTATAGAAGACATTTGCTATTCAAGAGTAAAACGTCTGTCCAGGTCATTTATGGCATACCTTTTTGTAGTACCCAGGTTCCCAGTATCCACCATAGAGAATGTCATTAAATTTCTGACCTGTCATACCTATCTTTTGTATCTCCCATACCCAAGGATTCTGAAGTGTTGGAACACACACACACACACACACACACTTTTAAATGACAAATGATTAAGAATTTACATTCTTCCAGTAATCTCTTCTCGAATCTACATTATGAAATTACTACATGCCTTGGTTTTTTATAATGCCTTTTAATTTATAAAAAAATTAACAATGAAAAATTGACTAAAAGGTCTGGGCTAAAAGGTTTGAATCTCAAGTAGCTTCCCTGAATTCCTTTTTTATCTTCTCTAGCCTCAAACTGAACTGCCCCCTACTGGGCACTCAGGTTGAGGGGAAGAAAGGGAAAGAAGCATATGGCTTAAAGTCAGACACATATACTAAAGCACACCTGGCCTCCATCTCTGAACAGATGAAGGCAGTTTACAACTGATTATCTATTTAGATTCAGAAGAGAAACACTTTTATTGATTCCCTCTGCCTTTGCTTAGTGGCCTTATCTTTGGATCAAAAAATTTGATCGCTAGGGTATTTTTCATGTCTGTAAATATCAGAATTTTGTTGTTGATCAGGCTCTATGAGCTCAATCATATTCACAGAGTGGTAATCTGCATTTAACTGGTCCTATGCAAAGGATTAAAATGTTAGGATTTCTCAGGTGAAAAGATGATGCAGTTGCATGATCCTAACCAGGCCTAGTCTTATGCATTATGGTTCCATAGTGAATAAAGAACACCTCTTGACTTCTGTACTAAATTATCAACCTTTCCTTGAAGTTCTGGAAGCAGGAAGGAAGTGGGGTAGCAGAGCAAAATCAAAGACTCCTAGCCATCAAGACCCCCAAAATTTGGCATTCTTTAGATATAGGATATGACCAAAAGAATAGAAACCGATACAAGTGCATGGTGATCAGTAATTGGTAAGCAGAGTAGACAAAATTGTGAAGTAAGTAGTCAGTTCAAGCCAATAAGCATCTATTAAACTCCTACTATGTTCCAGACATTTCACTAATTGGTGGGGATACAAAGAAAGGCAAAAAATGTTCCCTATTCTCAAGGCTAATGGGGGAGACAACATGTAAATAAGATGTATGATATGATATATATGCTATATCTATATGCTATATGTGTGTTGATGTGCACATACATATTATATATGTGTATGTATATACACATACACAAGCATACATATATAAGAATCGGAGATGAGGAAAGAGACAATCTCAGGCATGGGGGATAACCAGTGAAAATACCCAGAGTTGGAAGATGGAGTGTTAAGTGCAAGGAATAGCAAGACCAGAGTTGGAGAAGTATTGAGTATATAGATAGGCTTCATATGGAAGAAACTAGAAAGTTAGGGACACTTTTCAAAAATCAAACAGGATTTTCTATTGAATCTTGGAGATGATATGGAATCAAGGTAGTTTGTTGAGTAGGAGGGTGGCATGGTTAGAATTCTGCACTTTAGGAAGATCACTTTGATAGCTACGTGGTAGATGGGCTGCAGTGTGGAGATACTTGAAGCAGAGAGACCTACCAGAAGGTTATTATTGCAAGAGTCCAGGCAGGAGGTGATAAGAATCTGCACCAAAACAAAAACAAAAACAAAAACAAAAACAAAAACAAACCCCAAAGGGGCAGCTAGGTGGCGCAGTGGATAGAGCACCGGCCCTGGAGTCAGGAGTACCTGAGTTCAAATCCGGCCTCAGACACTTAACACTTACTAGCTGTGTAACCCTGGGCAAGTCACTTAACCCCAACTGCCTCACTAAAAAACAAAACAAAAAAAACAAACAAACAAAAAAAAAAGAATCTGCACCAAGGTAGTGCTAGTGTCAGGAAAAAAGAGAAATATACTAGAGACATTATGAAAGTTTTGGCAACTGATTTGATATGAGGGATGAGAGAGTGAGGGGTCAAGAATGAGACCTAAGTTGTGAGCTTATGTGACTTGGATGGTGGTGCCCTTTATAATAATAAGGAAGTTAGGAAGAAGGAAAAGTTTGAGGAATAGGAGAAATATGAGTACTAAATAGTGTTTAGATATGTAGAGTTTAAAATGTCTATGGAACATCCAATCCAAGATGTTCAATAGGCAGTGTGACATGTGGAATTGGAGGTCAGGAGGTAAGGGCTGGCTAAAAAGATCTGAAAGTCATCACTATAAAGATGATGATTACAGGGAGCTGGTGAGATCATCAAGCAAAATACTACAGAGGGAGAACAGAAGAGTGCCCAGGACAGAGTCTTAGGGAACACTCATTTAGCAGGTATAACCTGAATGAAGAACCAACAAAAGAATCTGACAAATAATGGTCAGCCAGGCAAGAAGGGAACCAGGAGACAACAGGGTCACAAAAACCTAGAATGTCAAGAAAAGGGTGGTCAACAGTGTCACAGGCTGAAGCGAGGTCAAGAAGGATGAGCATTGAGCAAAAGACATTAAATTATAAAATTTGTCTTTGATGTTGAACCTTTTTACCACCACCAGTCAGCCACTCTATTATACTAAGATTTTTTTGGGGGGTGAGATAATTGGGGTCAAGTGACTTGTCCAGGGTCACACAGCTAGTAAGTGTCAAGGGTCTAATTCTGGATTTGAACTCAGGTCCTCCTGAATACAGGGCCAGTGCTCTATCCACTGCGCCACCTAGCTGCCCCTATGCTAAAATATT
Organism: Dromiciops gliroides; assembly: GCF_019393635.1. Taxonomy (NCBI): domain Eukaryota; kingdom Metazoa; phylum Chordata; class Mammalia; order Microbiotheria; family Microbiotheriidae; genus Dromiciops; species Dromiciops gliroides. Next base: position 396,725,495 of record NC_057861.1, read on the forward strand.
AATGATTTCAATAATTGACTAAACATCATATGCTAATAGATTGCTTGGAATGGAGAGAATCTTCAGAACTAGCTCAAAAAAAATTTACTATTTCTTTTTGACATGGTAAATTTCCAAGCAGCATTTAGTTAGAGAAAATCGCTGAATATGACTCATGTCTGTTCCTAGTCAGGTATAAGACAATCATTCTATCCCACAAAAATTGTTTTTAAAAACCTCATAAAAAGAATCACAATAGTCTGTAAACAACGTAGCCAAACACACAAAGGGATCATTAATTAGTCCATAATTATCACTATTCTCTTTCTTTTTTCTGTTGAATCCTACTTTCCACAGAGTCCTTAAGTTTTTCAGATATAACACCAACCTCTGGCATGAACTTTTTTTAAAAAATGGAAACAAACTTAGGGTTGCTACTGGAGTAGCTCTCTGAGGGTTTATTGAACCCCACTTTCCACAGAAATGCATGTAGTTCCCCTCAGACTAAAATCCCTACCTTGTGTTTTTGAGTCCTTTCAAAGAATGTTGTATCTTGATGTCAAGTGAAAATCAGCCAGTCAATAAGCATTTATTAAGCACATACTATATGCAGGCATTGTGTTAAGTGCTAGGGATATAAAGAAAGGCAAAACCCCCCCAAAAAACAAAAAAAAATAGTTTCTGCTCTGAAGGAACTCATATTCTAATGAAAACTCTGGGTGATTTATTTTTCTTTTATTTCTGGTGCTTCAAGGAATTCTGTATTGGTGGCTTAGAGAAGAAAAAAAAAGTAACTCCATTCCTTCCACTGAACTGGAAATGAAAATTCTGAGACAATATCCTGGACGAGGAGAAAAAAGAGCTAAGGTTTGAATTTCTGTTTAATAGTGGATAGAGTTAGACTTGGAATACAAAAGACCTGGACTTTAATTCTGCATATGAGACCATCTGTATGACCATGGAAATATGATTTAACATCCCTGAGTCTCGGTTTTCTTGTCTATACAATAGGAATAACAATCTATGAATAGTTCTTATGCCAAAGGGTTGTCATGTGGTTTGAATGAAACAATATAAAGTGCTTTGGAAACCTAAAATATTGTCTATTTCTATATACACCTAAAATAGTATGTATTAATATATAATATGAAATATATACATATTATATATTAAAATACTATATATAACATATGTTCATTATTATTAAGATTATTTTCCCAATTAAGTGCTACTTAATCCTGCAATAATAGTACACAGTATGGACAGCAGTATGTTTGAACAAATATTTCAGGGCCCAGAATTTCACCAACAGGGAATTTTTTCTTTGTGGGGCCTGCCACCATAATTGAAACACTTTCCATGCTATGGATGCCCCTGATCTTGAAGATATGCTGCCTTCAAAGCACCAAACAGAACTAACTGGCTTGTGTTACCTTTGGAAGAAATTAAAACAATCCCTAACAGAATTAATGGATTTTTTAAAAATTTTATTTATATATATATATTTAACTCATATTTGTTTGGCTTGTTTTCAACCATACAAGTAAATATAATCAAATTTGATTATACAATACAATAGTGAATACACTCTCAAGGAAGTCATAAAGACATATTTCTTTTACTAGCATAAATATAATGACATTTTCCCATCTAGAATATTCATAGTTTGAAGTTCTTGTTTAGGCCCCAAAGTAAATATTGTTTCAAGGTACCATGACAAGAATCAGTCCCCTATAAACATTTCATTCCTTTTTTTCTCCTTTTCTTTTCCTTTTCAGATATGCTTAGGAAAGATGTTATGTGACATTTTTACCATGGAATTATTAGTTTTATGGTATATTTTCCCATGATGCATCTCATTTTAAAACTGTCAATGTTTCCATATAAAAGTATGCATTTGAATCCACCAATCACCTCCAGAAAGAGATCCCAAAAGGAAAGTTCCCAGGAATATTATAGCCAAGAATCACCTACCTAGCAAAACTGATCGTAATATTTCAGAGGAAAAAATGCGACTTTAATGAAAAAGAGGACTTTCAGGTGTTTGTGATGAAAAGACCAGAACTGAATGGCAAATTTGACTTTCATATACAAGACCCTAGAGAACCATAAAAAATTAGAGTTGGGGGACATACCTAGGGTCGTGCAGTGGGTGGCTGTCTTGTGTCTGACGCTGGGTTTTGGCTGGGATCCCCCTGGGTCCAGGATGGATGCTTTGTCCACTGTGTCACCTAGCTGCCCCATGATGACATCTTTAGGGTTAAATTGAAGGGTTATGGGAATGCACTGGGGGAGGGGGAAGGGCAGACGTAGCATGGGGTGAAATCCTACATGAAAGAAACAGGAAAGGGTTTATGGAGTATTTAATCTGGGCAGTAAATGAGTCTCAAACTCATCAGAATTGGCTCAAAGACCTCAATCTCATCAGAACTGGCTCAAGGAGGGAATAACATACACACTCAATTGGGTGGAGTAATCTCTCTAACCCTGCAGGAAAATGGGAGGGGAAGGGGATAAAGAGAGAGGGGCAAAAGAAGGAAGGGCAGATTAGGGAGGGGACAGACAGAAGCAAATCCCTTTTGAAGAGGGATAGGATGAAAGAAGATGGATAATAGAATAAATATCACGGGGAGAGGAATAGGACGGAAGGGAAACAGTTAACAATAGTAATCATGAAAAAGAGAAAAGAGGGGGGGAAACTGTACAAAAAATATTTCTAGCAACTCTTTGTGGTGGCTAAGAATTAAGAATCAAGGAAATGTCCATCAATTGAGGAATGACAGAAGAAGCCGTGGTATATGATTGTAGTGGGATGGTATTGTACTATAGGAAATGACAAACAGGATGATCCCAGAAAAATCTGGAAAGACTCATGAACTGATGTATAGTGAAGTGAACAGAATTGGGAGGACGTTGTACATAGTGACAGCAGTATTGTTCTATGAGTAACTGTGAATGACTTAACTACTCTAAGCAATACAATGATTCAGGACAATGCCAAGGGACTGATGATGAAGCATACTATCCACCCCCATAGAAAGAACTGATAAAAAGAGCACTTGTGAATTGTACATATATAACCTAGTTGCTGTCTTGTGGAGGGGGGAGGAAAATGAGGGAGAAAAATTTGGAACTCTAAATCTTATGAAAATGAATGTTGAAAACTACCCTTACATGAAACTGGGAAAAATAAAATATTTGTTGCAAAAAAAAAGGCTATAGCCTACTGGTGATTGTAATAAACTGAGGTGGTGGTCATATGAGTGAAGAAAATTAGATTGATTCAAAATATTGTCAAGAGAACTTGGCAACTGTGTGTATATGAGAAGGCAAGAAAAGGTAAGAGTCAAGGATGATTTCAATAATATAAACCCAGGAAACTGAGATGATAGTAATCACAGCAGAAAAAAAAGTTTAGAGGAAGGATGGTTCAAGGGAGGATGTTGTGGACATATTTGAGACCTAGGAGAAATGACATATAGGCAGTTGGGAATAGGGGACAGAATTTTGGGACTGAGATTTGGAATGGATATATAAAGCAGATTTAGGAATTATCTGCATAAAACTATAATGTAATAATTAGAATATATGATGATTCAGCAAAAGAGATTGAAAAGAACAACTAGAGAGGCAGGAGAAGAAGTAAAGAGATCAGTATTAAAGAACTCAAGGGTGAACAGAGTGTCCAGTAGAAAGGAGTAGTCATTTGAATCAAAAGTTGCAGAGAGAAAAAGTTGCAGGAGGAGAATGCCTGAGAAAAGATAAGACTGGGAAACCTTGAGAGAATGGTTTCAGTCAAGAAGTGGGAGTAGAAGCATGATTATGAAGAGTAGGGTGATAAGGAAGGGGAGGCAGTGTTAGCAATAGTTTCTGGTTTTCTTTTTCTTTTTTTTTGGGGGGGGGTGAGGCAATTGGGGTTAAGTGACTTGCCCAGGGTCACACAGCTAGTAAGTGTCAAGTGTCTGAGGTCAGATTTGAACTAAGGTACTCCTGAATCCAGGGCCAGTGCTTTAACCACTGCGCCATCTAGCTGCCCCCCAAGTGAATGCTTTTTGAAGCTAGGTGAGATCTGAGAGTGTTTGGAGTCAGTGGAGCCCTCTCTGCTACCCCATCATACATTTACAGTTCCTGTATTTACCCTGACTTTCTTTTAAAAATGCAGTAGGAAGCCTGGGAAATGAACAAACCACCAAGTAAGTTTCTCACATCAAAAGAGGTTTTTTCCTTCCTATTTGTAGACTTTAGGGGCTCACAATTTCCCTTGTTTTAATATAGAAGGGGAAGGCTTCTAGGGATACCCCAGGTTCATACTCTTTGTATACTTTTTGCCAGACTTGTGATACTGTAATATCAGTCCCCCTACCATGTGCTCTGTTGGCTCTGGCTCCAAAGTTCAGACCAGATTTCTCAACTGGATGTATCATCACTAAAACAGAGTAATTCATTCTCCCTCTTTCTTACGTATAAATATGGACATTAAGTTAAAAAATGCAACAGGCAGTTTAGATTTCAGATGATTAAAATAATATAGTAGGCAGCTATTTGGCACAGAGGATAGAACATTGGGTTTGGAGTCAGGAAGACCTGAGTTTTAATGTTGCCTTAAAAACTAGCCATGGAGGGGGATGGGGGCAGTTAGGTGGCACAGAGGATAAAGCACCAGCCCTGGATTCAGGAAGACCTGAGTTCAAATCCGTCCTCAGACATTTGACACTTACTAGCTGTGTGACCCTGGACAAGTCACTTAACCCCCATTATGTCAGAAAAAAAAGAAAGAAACTAGCCATGGGATCCATACAAGTAACTTCAGTTCTTTGTCTATTTCCTCATCTGTGAAGTGGAGATATTAGTAGCACCTACATCCTAGGGCTTGTTGTGAGGATCAAACGAAATAATATATGCAAAGAACTTTTCAACATTAAAGCTTTATAAATATGCTGTCTACTATGAATGCTGTATCAGATTTAATGGCTTAGAAAGTAGTGTTTAGGACAAAGACTACAACTCTTCATCCCCCAGAGCAAAGTAGGAATCTCAGAGAAAGCAGGTAACTCACAGCATGTATGGCTTCCCTGATAGAGAGGGACAGAGCCAGGAAGACTGTGTCACCATCTTTTTTTCCTGCCCTCACTTGATCTCAAGTCCAGATTTCACAAAGGTCATAGTTCATACTTGTATTGTCCCCATCAACTGGCTCAGAAATTGTCAGTCAATCATGCCGTGCTGATTCAGTGTATGCCATCAACTCCCCATGAATTTTCCCTCATTTCTACTTCCTGATTGCGACATAGCCCTCCTCCCTCTCACATGCTATGACTTCCTGCCACACACAGGTTTGCTTGTAATGGCTTCCCCTTTTATCTACCCACAAGGCCCTTTTAAATTCCAAGGTCAGGATCGAAGGAAGAAATTTATGAATCTTGGTTACTACCTATCCAAGGTCAGTGGAGAAGGGAGAGAAGAAGAGAGAGAAGCCTATGGCAATAACTCTCTGGAGTTACATAAAACTAGTGGAACATGAGTGTGGAGACCAGACCGAATATGACCTTGAAGACTGGCTGAAACATCAGCTTCCACAAGATCACCCAGCATGACAAAGGTTCAGGCAGAAAGAGGACCCTTAGGCTTTGAGGATCACTATTTTTGCAGTTGGATGCCCACGTACCTCCTTATAATTTCAAGTCCCAGTGTAGCTAAAAATCACAGAATTGCTGCACATTCACTCAGTGGTCCTAAAATCACAGAACAACAACAACAAAAGATGTCTAATCTTCTGGCTGTTTTCACTTTGCTCAATGAGCATGAAACAAGAGCCAGGCTATACAAGAGAATTCCAGTTTCCTCTTCAAATTAATATCACTCCGAATAATTTCCAATGTTTCGAACAGCATCATCAAAAAGTATAAATTTCAGGGAAGTTCTTTTCTGGTAGAAATGGTATATGTTGTTGTGAGAACCAAGCTGTTGTGATAGTATTGGGGCTAGAGAAGTACAGAGAATTTCAAATAAAAATGACCTTTCAAGATTTATTTCATCTTTTCTTTGCCTTGTCAGCTGTAACAATTAAAAGGTATGGAATTGCCCTGAAGCAGCAACATTCTCTCTCAGATGAAGCCTCTTAGCAAAAATAAAGCATTTGAAATCCCATTAGATACTTCACCCAGTAGTAACCCAGCTTCTTTTCTAGTCTTCCAGTTCTTAGGAGTGCCTCACTGTTGGATTACTGTACAGGTGGAGCAGGTGGGGGGGGGGCACTATAAATAGCACCTGACCATACTTTATAGTTAGGACCAGGTGCTACCAATTAAATGTTCATGCGTAAGCACCTATCATGGTTTAATTAATAAAATAATCAATCCAACAAACATTTATCCAGTGCTTACTCTGTATCATTGGTTTCAAACTCAAATAGAAAACATATCTTTGTGGGTTGCATATTGACTTAGAAAACTACAAATTAATGTCATGAGGCTGTCCCCCACATATAGCATGGGGGTGTTTTGTATGGCTCAAAGGGAATCAGAATAGACATCTCTAGACTCTTCTCTTCCCACCCTTTTCTAAGGGAAACTTTAATTCCTGTCAAAATGAGAAGCAGGAAGCTGGATCCAGAAGCTTGGCCACTGTTTTCCTCAAAGAGAGGGAGCGGACTGGGCTAGAATTATATCTATTTCTTCTTTTAAATATTATTAGCCTAGGGAATGTAGCTTGTAGGTTTAAGCTAAACTTCTGATCACTATTTCTCTCTTTCTTTCTTTCTTTTTTTTTTTTTGGTGAGGCAATTGGGGTTAAGTGACTTGCCCAGCTAGTAAGTATCAAGTGTCTGAGGCCGGATTTGAATTCAGGTCCTCCTGACTCCAGGGCTGGTGCTCTATCCACTGCACCACCTAGCTGCCCCCTGATCACTATTTCTTAATGGGGAAAGGAAGATCCTGAGCTTTACAGCCAAGGTTTGATTTCTTTCTCACCAAACGTCAGTTTCATGATGAATACAAATAGGAAGTATTAAATAGACTCATTTATCTACAATCATAGCAAAAAGAGAAAATGTATATATGAGAATAAGTGCCAGACAATATCTCCTTTTGGGAGCAAGGTCACTGAGTTTAAGGGCAGCTAGATGGCACAGTAGATAGAGTATTGGGCCTAGAGTCAGGAAGACTCATCTTCCTGAGTTCAAATCTGGCCTCAGACACTTAGTAGCTGTGTGACCCTGGGCAAGTCACTTAACCCTGTTTGCCTCAGTTTCCTCATCTCTTAAATGAGCTGGAGAAGGAAATAGCAAACCTCTCCAGTATCTTTGCCAAGAAAACCCCAAATGGGGTCATGAAGGATAATTGAACAACAACAACGACTCAGCTCAACCAAGAAAGAAGCCCAGATCTTGCCCAAGGGGAAACTCCCCAAAGTCTCTTATGTGGCAACCTGCAGGTGGAGACATGATGGGGACTGCTAGCACCTATCACATAGGCTTCTTTCCAGAGTTTTATTTTCCCATCAGCAGCTTGAAGTGGGGTTGACGTTGTCTGTTTTTTCTCTCCAAGCTGGAAACATGAAGCACCTACAAAGACTGAAAAGAATAAGGAAGACTACAAAGACTCCAAAGAGTCCAGACTGGAGCTCCCCTCACCCACTTTGGCGAACTGGACCCTACCCTTCACATAGTTGCAGGATATTGATCTACACCAGTGAGGAGAGAGTTCCATACCAATCAGCTTTAGGACTTGGGTTACACTAACATTATCTATGTTGTATTGCATTTTAATTTATTTTGTTAAACATTTCCCAATTAAATCTTAATCTGGCTTGGACTCACTTGGGAGTTTTGTGGCTGCCTGTGGACTGTGAGTTTTATGCCTCTGCAATAGGTAACTAGAGATGTGAAAATGAAGGTCAGCAGAAATGGGTTAGATATAAAGATTTGGAAGCCGTCTGTATAGAGATGAGAGTTGAATTTATGGAAGCTGAAGAAATCACAAAAAGAGAAAAGAAAGAAAAGGAAAGTACCAAGAACAGAGCCTTGAATTACACCTTTGCCTAGAGGGTATGACATGGTGTTCCTGCACAAAAACCTGAAGAAATAGCAAACAAGTAGAAAGAGAACCACAATAGAATAGTGTCACAAAACCACAGAGAAAAGAGAGTATCAAGAAGGAAGGGGTAGTTAACAGCGTCAAATGCTACATAGAGTTCCAGGAGGGTGACACCTGAGAATTGGATTTAGCTTAATAATCATGGGTAGCCTTGGAGAGAGCTGTTTCAGTTGACTGATGGAGATGGAAGCTAGATCACAAGGGGATTAGGAATAGGAGGTAAGAAATAGGATGCAATGGATATAAATGATTATATCCACCAGTGTGGCCATGAAAGGGAAAAGAGATATATAGTAATATCATGAAAGGATAGAAAAGTTAATTAAATATGTCTTAAGGAACAGAGAGATCTGGTGAGTGGGATATGATGGACTTGAGTCAGTTTAGACTCTGAAACTTACACTGCTTGCATTCCAAAGCCACCAGTCTTTGTTATTGTTAGCCATTCCATGGCTACAATACCCCCTTGCCCCACCTTGCTTCATGACATAGCAGGAAAGCTGTCTCCTGTTAGTACAGAATCACCCTGACACTACCTCTCCTCTATTGCATTCCTAAGCCCCAGTTCCTGGTACCCCTTCTCCCCACTTTGTCCTCTCCTTACACAGGTGGAGTGGTTTCACCCTTTCCCCCACCCCCTTCCCCCCAACTCTCAGATGTAGCTGAGCATGCATCCATACCATGATCATGAACTGAACACGCATCCTGGGTGAGACAGGATTGGATGTTAGATTGTGAGCTCACCCTGTGCACGAGGGGACCCCCCCCCCTCAAAACTTCCATAAAAACCCAACTCATGAGCTCATTAGCATGCTACTCATCTCTTACATGGGGTTGCCCATTCTCATGATAATGAAATAAATCTGTCTGCTTGACTTGGTGGTCTCCTCGAATTATTTGGGTAAACTGAGGCAATGTTCCCATACATCTGTGAATGTTTGTAGGTATCAAAGAAGGTAGGGCACTTGATAGTCAATAAAAGAAGAATAAAAGAATTGTATTATAGTAATGAATGTCCAGCTGAGCCTGAATAATACCATTTTATAGTGAACTCTGTTAGTACTGTTGTGGGACTACTTCAAATGGGTTCCTGCATGATGTGGGAGGAAAAGTAATAGGCATATGGAGATCAAAAAAGGATAAGGGTAATAGAAAAATGGGGCAAAGAATTCAAGGGCAGAAGATAGAAACAATTGCCATGTTTGCCACCCAACACTAGAGGGTGATGTACAGGACCAAACTCTCTCTGGTTCTCAGACAGTTTGCTGTCAGTTCTTTGAGCTTCATTGATGTTGGCTTTTAATGCTTTTATTCTTTTTCATCCAAGGTTTGTAACTAGGAATTACCCAATCAAATCTCATGTCTCTTAATGCCTCTGCCCTATTTGCAGGAAACTCTTCTGCTTTGCCTAAATTGCTTTCCAATAACTCAATGTGTCATTAGAATATATGTTTGATAGATTAAGAACATAATAAGGGCAGCTAGGTGGCGCAGTGGATAGAGCACCGGCCCTGGAGTCAGGAGTACCTGAGTTCAAATCCGGCCTCAGACACTTAACACTTACTAGCTGTGTGACCCTGGGCAAGTCACTTAACCCCAATTGCCTCACTAAAAAAAAATATATATATATATATATATATATATATAAAATAAATAAATAATAAAAAAGAACATAATAAAACTGAAGTGGGCAACTAGGTTGGTACAGTGGATAGAGTGTCAAGCCTGGAGTCAGGAAGACTCATCTTACTGAGTTCAAATCTGGCTTCAGACACATACTAGCTGTGTGATCCTGGGCAAGTCACTTGAGCCTGTTTGCCTTAATTCCTCATCTGTAAAATGATCTAGAGATGGAAATGGCAAAGCATTTCAGTTTCTTTGTCAAGAAAATTCCCAGAATGGGGTAATGAAGAGTCCAACATGACTGAATATTAACAACAAAACAGAAGTATCCTTTGGGGTCAAAAGTAGTACTTATTCACTTATAGATTCAGCCACAAGCTTTAATCTCCCAGTCTCAGTAGTCTCCTTCTAAGGAAAGCCCCAAGCTTGGCAAGTAGGAATCTGGGAGATTTACATACCTGCTCCTAATGAAAAAAAGCACTTTGACCAGCCTTAGAATCATTTTAGAGCTGCACCTCAGAAGTTCAGCTCACTACAGCCTCTGCTCTAGTTATCATCATGCCAGGCCCCATCATGCTTTGCTCTGTTCACTGTTGCAGTTCTATAGCTTAGGAATTTACTGGTCTCTCTCATTCAGGAGCTAAAATTCTGCTCAACTTCCACCTGCCTGGATAATTCTTCAGGTGGTATAGGTCAAAGACTCCAAGTTTTACCCATGCAGCTTCAGCCTGTCAGCCATAAATTGAAGGTCCATAGTGACAAGGGGACTGCTGTGGCTTGGGTGGTATTCAGTTCCTTTGCTTTCACCTTTAAAACTCTTCATGCCATCTCTCCTCCTATGAAACCACCCTTCCATCTGCCATTACTTCAAATGTAATGAATCTTTGGATGCAAACCAGGAAGAAGCTAGGACAGAATGCCAATGTACTGGTAGAATCCTGTTATGCAGGAAAACATAATTACATTCCAATTACAATTTCTGTGTGGGAAGCCTTTACAACTTTTGGACTAGTGCATCTTCAACTAATTTTTACTCCATTATCGACCCACTGAGACACATGGACCCAAACAGCAAGTTATCACACACTCCCTTAAATCATATTATAATTTATATACTCAGGCAGCTAGATGGCTCAGCAGATAGAGTACAGGAGTCAGGCTTGGAGTCAGGAAGACTTAAATTCAAATTTGACTTCAGACACTTACTAGCTGTATGACCCTGGGCAAGTCATTTAACCTCTGTTTGCCTTAATCCACTGGAGAAGGAAATGGAAAACCACTCCAGTATCCTTATGACTCTGACTGCTTACTAGGACTACTACTACCACCTTTTGACTTTTGTACATTGCTTTAAGGTTTGCAAAATGTCTCATGTACATTATTTAATTTGATCTACATGACAATCCTGTGAGATGGATCCTGCTATTAGGCAGCTAGGAAGCATAGTAGGAAGAACACTGGAACTAGAGTCAGGAAGACCTTAACTCAAATTCCGCCTTAGATGCATTCTGGCCATGTGACCCTGGGCAAGTCATTTAACTTCTGCCTCAGTTTCTTCACCTGTAAAATAGGGATAACAATAGTTTCTACTCCCAGCATGGCTGTGAGAATAAATTGAAATCTCTGTAAAGCACTTTGCAAACCTTAAAGCATTATATAAATGTGAACTGCACCCATTTTATGGATAAGGAAATTAATGCCCAACAATTAGTAAATGTCTGAAGCAAGATTTAAACATTTCCCATCCTGACTCCTACTCCAGCATGCTCTCTAAAATTCTATGCTGCTTCCTAAAGTGATATCTTACCTTCCTATGGAACAGAGGTTCTTGACATTTTTTATGTCATGGAAACCTTTGGCAGGCTGGCAAAGCTTAGGGACTCCTTTTTTCAGTGGATAAACTAAAATAAAACACACCAAACTACTAAAATAAACCAGTTGCATTGAAATATAGTTATAAAATATATACATATAAAACACATCATTTTCATTGATTATATGATATGTAATCATCATCTTCAAGTGAAGAATTCTTAGTGAATTGCTTCAGATTAAAAATCTGCACATAGAACTTAAAATTTAGACACCGATTGTCTTACAACAACCCTGTGTTTCTATTTCTATTTTACAAATGAGGGAATTGAGAATCAGTGAGGTTAAGTGACTTATTCAAAATATCAGGATTCCTTCATACACTTCCATCAGAGCTTTTCTGCTATGAGCAATTACTCATTGGCTGAAATTAAAGTCAATTCAATAATTATTTATTCAGTCTTCCCTCTGCTACACATATAGTCCTATCATGGTTGGGTGATACATAAAAAGGAAATGAGGGGCAGCTAGGTGGTGCAGTGGATAGAGCACCAACCCTGGAGTCAGGAGGACCCGAGTTCAAATCTGGCCTCAGACACTTGACACTTACTAGCCGTGTGACCCTGGGCAAGTAATTTAACCCTCATTGGCTCACTTTTAAAAAAAGGGAAATGAATCACTCTACTCAATTTAGTGCTTGTAATCTAATAAAGGAAAAACAACCCACTTATATAAAAGTTACATAAAAATGAGAGGATTTAATTAATGGCAAAAATACACAAGTTATTCTCAGAGGTCAGGAAAAAGCGATTTAAAGTAGGAGGGGGAACCAATTGATAAGTGGTCAAAGGATATGAACAAGCAGTTTTCAGATGAACAAATTAAAGCCATCTGTAGTCATGAAAAAAATACCCTATTGAATAGAGAAATGCAAATTAAAACAACTTTGATGTACCGCCTCAAACCTATCATATGACTAATATGACAGAAAATGAAAATGATAAATGTTGGAGAAGATGTGGGAAAATATGGACACATTCTTGGTGGAGTTGTGAACTAATCCAACCATTCTGGAGAACAATTTAGAACTATGCCCAAAGGTCTATAAAACTGTGCATACCCTTGAATCCAACAATGCCATTACTATGTCTGTATCCCAAAGGGATCATAAAAAAGGGGAAAGGACCCACATGTACAAATATATTTATAGCTGCTCTTTTCATAGCAGCAAAGAATTGGAAATTGAGGGGACACCCATCAATTGGGGAACGGCTAAACAAGTTGTTGTATATGAATGTAATGTGAAATAAGAAATGATGAGCAGGCAGATTTCAGAAAATCCTGGAAAGACTTACATGAACTGATGCTGAGTGACGTGAGCAGAACCAGGAGAACACTGTACACAGTAACAGCAACATTGTACAATGATCCACAATGATATACTTAGCTCTTCTCAGCAATATAATGATTCAAGATAATTCCAAAAGACGCATGATGGAAAAGGCTATCCACATCCAGTGAAAGAAGTATGGAGGCTGGATACAGATCAAAACATACTATTTTCAATTTTTGTTGTTTTTGATTTTTCTTTCTCATGGTTTTTTCATTTTGTGCTGATTGTTCTTTCATAACACCACTAATGTGGAAATGTGTTTGGGGAGGGGGAAGGTGAAGGAGAGAAATTTGAATTTGAAATCTTATAAAAATGAATGTTGATAACTATCTTTACATGCAATTGGAAAAATAAAATACTCTTTACATACACACACACAAAAGTAAAATGGGAAAGCTTTAGGGAGAAACATGGGTGAGAGGAAAAAGTTCCTTGAGGGTAGGGACTATTATATTGGTGTCTTTGTATCCTTGGTGCCTAATTCAACTGTCTAACTCATAGTAGTTTAATAAAAATGCTTGGTGATTGATTCTAGCTTTTAGATAGAAATGGGTTGTAGTTCCTTTAAAACACATACTCTTGAAAGCAAGGGTAACGCTCACCAAAAATGCAACATGGGTACATTTTGTTTTAGGGACTTTTTCATTCTCATTTTGAAATTCCCCTTGATCTTGCTGGTTCCTTCCTCCCACCTAAATTCGTTGCCCCCAATGCTGCCTTCAATTTGCTCTCCACTGAGTCAGTGCCCTTGGGGCTTCTCTCTCTGACCTGGATTTTTACTGCTGCCCTCTGCTCACCAGAATTTACCTGCTCTGCATCTTATTCTTTTAGGATTTTAGTAAGGTGGCAATGATAATGTGATATATTCATTTATGCTATAGTTTTTATAGATTGTTCTTCATGTTAGTGAATCCATGGCTAAATTGATGTGAACTCTTTCAATAGTACAACTCTAAAACTGCTTAGGTTGTCTTTTCCTGTGGAACTCTTGTTCTCACCCTCCCACAAAATCCCCAGAGGGGATTTCTCTGTGGTGTTGGAGACTTTCCACAAGTCTAGTCTAGGGTGTTCATTCAATCTCTTAAGAGAGCAATATTTGGACTATACATCATGCTATTCCTTATTCTCATCATATGAAAGAAAAAAAAAACAACAAAAATTGAAAATAGTATGTTTTGATCTGCATTCAGACTCCATACCTCTTTCACTGGATGTGGATAGCATTTTCCATCATGCGTCTTTTGGAATTATCTTGAATCATTGTATTGCTGAGAAGAGCTAAGTATATCATTGTGGATCACTGTACAATGTTGCTGTTACTGTGTAAAGTGTTCTCCTTTTCTGTTTGTTTGCTTCTCACCCTATGAAACAACACATGAAACTGAAGAAGAAATTAAATATAACAAAGTATATAAAGCCATGGCAAGGCAACCAGTTCTATCTACTGCTATTAAAACTATCTGCTGTCCTTGAATAAGAGATACTTGCAGCTCTGTCTAAATGGTTGCCATGATCCTGCTATTTTAGATCAGATTTTTTTAGATCAGACTTCTTTAACAATTGCAAAAGTATTTGATAACTCCCTCTTCTTTCCTTCCCTTGAACAGAGAATATTTTATCATTCTGATAAGAAACCCTACTAGCTGCTTGGCAAATATTCCTCCACAATCTCTCTCCCCCCTTTTCCCTTTGCTGATTTCCCCCTTTCTTAACCCTTCCTTCTGCCGTGAAATGTTTTTCTTATCTATCCCAAATGGCTACAGAATGCTGCTGAAAGGCTGTGCGTTCTAAGCAGGCCTGAAAAGTGATAAAAACCAAATCGGTGCCCTAGAAAACTGAGGTTGCTGTGAATAGCTTTCCTTAGCATGCTAATACATCTTTTTTTGAAATCTTTTCAGTTTGTCTACTTGAGTTATTTGACTCTTATTGGATCTAGATAATGGATGTGGGCTACCCAGGGCTACCCAGGAACTCAGGATGAAAAATTCCCTGAAAAAAAAAAAATTTTTTTTAAAGAAAAGAAAAAGAAAAAATCCCCAAACGAAAGGCAAAAAGCATATATTCTAACTTTTTGGTATGTATCCTGTATATACTTATTTATGGACCTATAAATGGCACAGTAGATAAGCACTGGGCCTCAAGTCACGAAGACTCATCTTCCTGCGTTCAAATCCGGCCTAAGACACTTACTAGCTGTGTGACCCTGGGCAAGTCACTTGACCCTCCTTGTCTTGGTTTCCTCATCTGTAAAATGAGCTGGAGAAGGAAGTGGCAGACCACCCCACTATCTTTGCCAAGAAAATCCCAAATGGGATCAGGAAGAATCAGACACAACTAAAAGGAATGAAAAACAACAACGAAATTATCCTATACCTTTTTCTTTGCAAGTTTCTTATTCATTTGAAGGGCAGAAACTTTTTTTCGTACATTACTTTGTATCTCTTTTGCCTAGGAAAGTACCTGACACAAAGGAAGTAAACACAGTGGATAAAGCACCTGTCCTGGATTCAGGAGGACCTGAGTTCAAATCTGATCTCAGACACTTGACACTAGCTGTGTGACCCTGGGCAAGTCACTTAACCCTCATTGCCTGGCCAAAAAGCAAAAAGCGAAAAAACAAAACGAAACAAAACAAAAAAAGAAAGTACATAATAAATATTTGTTGATTGATTGATGGCTTACAGTATTAAATTTTCCAAACAATTTCCCCTGAACCTTCCAGTTCTTTATTCTAACATTGGCACAGTTAGACCCTGCAGAAGTGTTAAGATAAGAAAGACCTAAAACTTTTCAAACCATGCTATATAGACAATTACTGTATGTTTAAGGCTAGTGGTTACTATAGAAAAAAAAGAAAGGGAAGAAGATGATGTTGATTCTGACTTGGTGTCACAAAACCTTGCTGTGCTTATATTTACTCTCTGAAATTCTATTCCTGGACTGATTTTTAAAAATTGGACCTTTATTAACAGTGCTAATGTTATGCTTGAGCAACACTCTGTGAAGAGTGTCCCATCTATATTGAGGCCTATTGGATTTTGTTGATTTATGCTGCTTTGAAGATGCCTCCTGAACTGGTTCTCTAAATGTTCATATCTCATATTATGAGATGACCACATCTCAGAATGGGCAGTTATGAGAGGACTGTAGCAAGTGCTTTTACTTTTCCTGTTCACTGGAGATTTTGTTTGTTTTTGTTTTGTTTCATTTTTTGTCTTTGGGGGAAATCTCAGTTTACTTCAATGAGGATTGCTTTCTTTCCTGTGCTTAAATTTACTCAGTATCATATCACTGCATTCTCTTGGTACTGGGGCTATAGCAAGCATTTAATAAAATTTTTATTGGATTGGCTTGGACTAGATTGGATTTTGGTTCAATCTGTTCTAATCTTTCCTCTCTGATGCCAATTTTTTGTCTGTTCAAAAGGTTTAGAAAGGAATAGCAATACTACCTGAAAAGATTTTGGGGAAAGAGGCAATGCGGAAACAATAGCTACTTTATGTGATTAGATCTGAGCATTATATTAGGGTCTTACCTTCTTAGTTTAATTCACCAGCCAACTTGGATTTTTAGAAGACTGTAGAGAAGATGGAAACAAAGTAAAAGATAGGCAGCAAATGATGAATACATAAATATAGCAGTATTATTTATACTATAATCTAGATTTTTTAAAAACAATTATGAAAAATTTAAGAACTCTCATTAGTGCAATTATCAATTATGATATCGCATGACTAATAAAAAAACAAAGACCATGGATCAATTTATGACAGCTAGATAATTGATAATAGAAAGAGAGAATTCCTTCTTTTTTTCCTTCCTTCCTTCCTTTCTTCCTTTCTTGGTACCTGAAAAATATTTTTAAAAAAAATTTTAAATGCTGAAGCACCTAGTGTCAGCAAAGTAGGAGTTTGAAAATCCAGAATAAGCTGAGGCAGGCAAAAAAACTAAAGGCAAGAAAAGGATAGTGGTTTGGTTTGGTTTGGTTTTTAGCTTAATTACAAAAATAAAGAAGGAATTGCATTACTACTTGGGGTAGATGGGAAAATGATAAATGACAATAGACAGGTCAAATTTCTAATTCTTATTGAATTATTTCAATAAGAAGCAAGTGCTTCAGTTGTCTCTGCCAAGAAGAAGGACCTTTAGACTGGAAAGGAAAGAACAAAAATGACTAATGAGAGCCAAGATAAGTCAGACTGCAGTAAGAGAGCACCTAACTGTACTGAATCATTTCATCACTAAACAAATTAAAAACATCCTCAGTTACTAAAAGAATTGTTGGGATGTGCTTTCTAAACTACTGTCAGTGACATTTGAAAGATCATGGAGAAAGGAAGATGTATTGTAGGACTTGTTCAAGGGAGGGATAGAGAGATAGAGATAGGCATAGATAGATAGATAGATAGATAGATAGATAGATAGATAGATAGATAGATAGATAGATAGATAGATAGATAGATAGATACGTATATCTATAACTAGCTATCTAGCTATAGATTTCAAAAAAGAAGGGGGAAAAGAAAATATAATTTAAAAAAAACAGGGAACTTGTCAATTCTTAGGAATATTCTAGAGCATGTATTAAAGAGCTGGTTGCTGAACATATAGAAAAGGAAACATTGATCTCAAAGAACCAACATGGCCTCATCAAGAACAAGTCAAGCCATCCAAACCCAATTTCCTGTTTTTGATAGGGTTGTTAAACTACTAGATCAGGGAAATACTATAGATATAATTAACCTAGTTTTTAGCAAAACATTTAGTGAAATCTCTCATTATATTCTCATAAAAATCTGGAGAGATATGTCATAGATAACAGAATAATTAGAAGATAAATTTAGAACTTGAAGGGACCTCAGAGGTCATCTCATCCTACCCCCCTATTTTATATATCAGAAAAATTAACCTACAAAGGTTAAATGACATGTTCAAGGTCACAAAGACAGAAAGCAGAAAGAAGCAGAGATGGGATTTGAGCTCACATCCCTTGACTCTAAATAAGGTGATCTTTTCAGTGATCACTCTAGCCTTAAGATTGAATCAGAATTGGGCAGCTAGGTGGCGCAGTGGATAGAGCACCAGCCTTGGAGTCAGGAGTACCTGAGTTCAAATCCGGCCTCAGACACTTAACACGTACTAGCTGTGTGACCCTGGGCAAGTCACTTAACCCCAATTGCCTCACTAAAAAAAAAAAAAAAAAAAGATTGAATCAGAATTGGTTAAAAGACCAGACATGAAAACAAGTCGTGCAGCATGGATGACAATGTTCTTTGACTTTGTGCTACTGAACATCTTTATCAGTGACCTGGATAAAACCAAAGGTGGCTGGTTTAGCACCCTTGGAGATAAGATGAAGCTGGAAGGGATAACTAACCTATTCAATGACAAAGTTGGGATATAAAGACCTAGGAAAGCTTAAAAAATGGCCTGATTCTAATGAAATGAAATTTAGAGGGAGTGAAAGTAAAATCTTATGCTTGAGTTCAAACAATTGACTTCACAAATACAAAACAGAGAAGACACAGTTAGTAAGCAATTTGCCTGGGATAGGAAGGAAACACCTGATAGTTTTAGAGGGACTTCAAGCTCAATGAGAGACAATAGAATGATACAGCAGTCAAAAAAGGTCTTGGGGAGAAAAAGCCAAACCTCCAAACAAAATTAAACAAACCAAAAGCCTGGTCTTGGATTGCACTGAGAAGCATAGTTTTTGGCAATAAAGAGGTGATAATCTCCATCCTCTGCTGTGGTCAGATGACAATTGAGGTTATTGAATTTACTTCTTAGAATATATTTTAAGAAGGACATTAATAAACTGGACAGGTAACCAGAGGTAACCATGATGGTGAAGGGCCTTAAGTTCATGCAATATGAGGTGTACTTGAAGGGATTAATGTTATTTGGTCTGGAAAAGAAGACTCAGAATTGGGAAGGGGAACAAATATTTGAAGGACTGACATATGGAAAATAGATTAGACTTGTCTTGGAGCCCTCCAGCAGGCATAACAGGGCAGCTAATGGTGCAGTAAATAGAAAACCAAGCCTGTAATCAGCAAAATATGACTCAAAATTTGGCCTTAGACATTCACTCTGGCTCAGACACTTACTGTGTGGCCCTGAGCAAGTCACTTAACCTTGCTTGCCTCAATTCTTCATCTGTAAAATGAGCTAGAGAAGGAAATGGCAAACCACTCCAGTATCTTTACCAAGAAAACTTCATGGACAAAGTAGATGGGGTCGTGCAGAGTCAGACATGACCAAACTAAAAAAAAAACAACAAGAGGGGTCTTCAGCACCAGCAGCTTCTGAGGCTCCAATCACGGACTGGTGAGGGGGTTCGGTGGTAGGCCGGGGTGAAGTGGAGGCAGTATCTACTGGAGTTGGGGCAAAGCGCCCTGGGTCTGAACCAGTGGGCTGAATCGAGTGGTGGTGGCGCAGTGGGGGAGGGGTAAAAGCACGCCAAGCTTCCGACCATAGAGAATCAGAGTTCAATCAGACTTCTGTTTCTGGGTCAAAGAGAAAGCGGCTGTGATTACTCACAAGCCAGGCAGGCTGAGAAGAAGCTCAATCACCCCCTGGGCCAGGCTGTAGCAGAAACAGTGTGTCCTGGAAGCAGCGCTACACTTTAAGGAGTAAAAAGCCAAGAAACAGTAAGCCAGGATGAGTAGGCAGAGAAAGCAGAAGACCATCGAAAACTTCTTTGGGGGAAAGGTAGACCACAATACATCCTCAGAAGAAGAAGATAATAATAGGGTCAAAGCTCCAACATCCAAAGCTTCTAAGAAAAATATGAACTGGTCTCAGGCCATGGAAGCTCTCAAAAGGGACTTTGAAGAGAAAGTAGGAGAGATAGAACAAAGATGTAGAGAAAGAGAGGAAGGGATGGAAAGAGAAATGAGAGCAATGCAGGAGAGTCATGAGAAAAAAGTCAACAGTTTGAAAAGCCAAATAGAAAAGGAGATTAAAAAACTATCTGCTGAAAATAATTGCCTAAGAATTAGGATTCAACAAATGGAAGCTAGTGACCTTATGAGAAACCAAGACACAGTAAAGCAAATCCAATTGAATGAAAAAATAGAGGGCAATGTGAAATATCTCCTTGGAAAAACAGCTGACCTAGAAAATAAATCTAGGAGAGATAATTTGAAAATCATTGGACTACCTGAAAACCATGACCAAAACAAGAGCTTAGACACCATCCTCCAAGAGATTGTGAGGGAAAATTGCCTGGATATTCTAGAAGCAGAAGCTAAAATAGAAATTGAAAGAATCTCTTTCACCTCCTGAAAGAGATACCAAAAGGAAAACCTCCAGGAATATTATAGCCAAATTCTAGAACTCCCAGGTCAAGCAGAAAATATTGCAAGCAGCTAGAAAAAAGGAATTTAAATACTGTGGAGCTCCAATAAGGATAAAGCAAGAACTAGCAGCTTCTACATTAAAGGACCGGAGGGCATGGAATATGATATTTCAGAGGGCAAAGGAACTGGGACTACAGCCAAAAATCACGTACCCAGCAAAACTAAGCATCATCTTTCAGAGGCAAACATGGAACTTCAAGGAGAAAGAAGACTTTCAGGCATTTGTTATGAAAAGACCTGAAGTGAATAGAAAATTTGACTTTCAAATACAAGACCCTGGAGAAGCATAAAAAGATAAACAGGAAAAAGACTTCATGAGGGATATTAAAAGATCAAACTATTTATATTCCTACATGGGAAGATAATACTTCAAACTCATAAGAACTATCTCAGTAAGGATTTAAGAGGACACAGGTCTGAACTGAATATGAAGGGATGTTGTGTTTAGTTCTTTGTCTGGGGACAGATTTGGGCTTGGTGCCTACTGGGTCCAGGGCTGGTGCATTGTCCACTGTGCTACCTAACTAACCCATAATGACATCCTTAAAATAGGGTTGAGGTGTAGGAAAAATAGACTGGGGGAGGGGGAAGGGAAGAGATGGTCTGGGGAGAGGTTGTTCACATGAAGGAAACAAGAAAAAAGCTTATGGAGGGGAGGGGAAGAGGGGGAAGGAATTGGGGAGTGAGTGAACCTTAATATCATCAGAATTGACTCAAAGAAGGACTAACATACATACTCAAGTGGGTATAGTAATATATTTTTGCCCTGAGGGAGGGGAGGGAGATAAGGGGGGGAGAGGGGAAGGAGGGAAGGGCAGATTGGGGGAGAGAGTAGTAAAAAGCAAAATACTTTTGAGGAAGGTAAAGATGTTCTGCATAACGGCACAAGTATGACATATTGAATTGCTTGATTTCATAGGGAGGGTTGAGGAGAGAGGGAGGAAGAAAATTTGGAACAAAGAGTTAGCTCAAAGACCTTAAACTCATCAGAGTTGGCTCATGGAGGGAATAACATTCACACCCAGTTGGGAGGAGTAATCTATTTAACCCTACAGGAAAGTATGAGGGGAAGAGGATAAGGAAGGTAGAGTGAAAAAAAAAAAGGGAGTGCAGAGTAGGGAAGGGGACAGTCAGAAGTAAAACACTTTTGAGGAGGAATAGTTTAAAAGAAGATAGAAAATAGAGTAAATATCATGGGAAGGGAATAGGATGGAGAGAAATAGTTATGATGATTGAATATAATGGCAAAACATATGGTACCTACTTTGCTGGGCTATTATGAAGAAAATTCTTTGTCAAGTTTAAGGTACTTTATTTAGGTTATGATGAACAGGATACTATCAGAAAAACCTGGAAAGATCTACATGAACTGAAGCAGAGTGAAATGTACTGTATATAAAATAACAGCAATAGTGTAAGATGATCTGCTGGGAAGCATGTGGTTATTTTCAGCAACGCAATGGTCCAATATAACCCTGAAGGACTGATGAAAATGGCAACCCATCTACAGAGAAAGAAGTGATAGTATGTGAAAATAGATGGAAACATATTTTTTTTTCTTTTCTTTCTTTCTTTCTTTTCTTTTTTTTTTTTTTTTTTGGTGAGGCAATTGGGCTTGAGTGGCTTCCCCGGGTTCATACGGTGCTCTGTCCACTGCGCCACCTAGCTGCCCCTGAAAACACATTAAAAAATTTTTTTTTCTCTTTGACAATTCCTCAGTCTGAAGTTTTGGGAGTTTTTTGACTGTTTTCTCTCACAACCTAGCTAATGTGGGAATGTTTTTCATGACTACTCATGTATAACTTATTTTGAAATGCTCGAGTTCTAGTGGGTGGGGGGTGGGAATGGAGGAGGAAGAGAAGTTGGACCACAATTTTTTAAAAAAATTGATGTTAAAATTTGTTTTTACATATATTTTGGAAAATAAAATTCTATTCAATAAAATTAAAAAAAACAAGAGGGCATAATGAATGTAAATTGCAAAGAAGCAAGTTTAGGGGAAAACTTCCTAAAAATTAAAATTTTCAAAATTGTGTCACATGGCCTAAGATGTAATAGGTTCTCCATCAAGACCCTTTACTGGATATGTTATGGAGAGAATTATTTTGAATATATGGGATTCCTCCCAACTTTTAAATTCTTTGGGATTCTGTTTTTTTTAAAGTGAGCATCAATAGAGTCATGTGACTAGATTGAAGTAGTAGCCTTCTGAAGGACTTCCTTGATGAAAATGTATTTGTACCTTAAAATATAGATACAATTACATCAACTTGAATCATCCAGAGAGCTAAGGAGCAGGTGTTAATACTGTATGTAAGCAAGAAGGAACATTACTATACTTGAGCTGATGAGAATGGAAGTAGTGACAGAGCCTAAAGTGACATAGATCTTCAGATCTCTCTCTTTCCCTATGTGTGTGTGTGTGTGTGTGTGTGTGTGTGTGTGTGTGTGTGTGTGTGTGTCTACTTCCAGTAACTCTCCATGGACCAACTGCAAGGACCCTTGGTAAAAGTAGTTAAGTGTCTCACGGGAATTATCATATGGCTTAAAACAACAACCCAATCTGGTGGGGACCTGAAGGAAGGAGAGATTTTGCCATGTTGGTGGCAAGAACCATGCATCACCAAAGGAGCTGAAGGGAAGATTGAAATAGTGATCTGATGGATAAAAACTGCCTGTCTCTTGTCATAGAAACTCATCCTTTTGTGCTTTGGGCTTATGATCATGAATAAAATACCTCTGTGGGAAAGGTAAATGAACTGAACCATTCAAGGAACTGAGAAAAATCAGCAAGGATTCTCTCCCTCAAAACCCCTCCCCCTCCTATGTTTCTTGTTAAGTTCTCACTGTTCTTTTTGTTATTCTGATTCTATTTCATTTCACATAAAACAATTTTGGTCAAGCCAGATGTGATTTCCCTGTGTGTATTTGGTCCCTGGCAGATAGTGCAGATGGAGAAGTTTTCTCTACATATAATTAGCTAAGAAGAATCCTTCACAGTATAAGGCAGAGATTTCAGTTTCTGACCAATGGTTAGAAGAAATTTCTTCTCTAACCAGGAGGCTTGAGCTAGACAATTCAGTTAATAGCCAGTATTAAGAATCTGTATTTTAAAGCTCTTTAAATTAGCAACGAAAAGGATTTTGTGGATGTGGGGACATTACCCTGGCAAAAACTGAGAACTTATATTTGCAATCTCTAATCTTTTGGGTTGCTATGGAAATATAGCAGCTTGACTTGTCTGCATCCTTTAGGAGGGGTGAGATGGGTTGAACTGCAGGGATAGTAGGGGTGGTAGAAGGGAAAGTTGGAAGGGTTAATTGGTTGTTTTCCATATCATCAGAGTATTAAACAGGAAAAAGTTTTAAACAAAAACCAGTGGCAGCAGTAGGACAATTGAGAATATAGGGAAGTCATGCCCTCATGAAGTACAAGGAGTACTGAACAGGCACAAGAATTATTAACATCTGGCAAATGTAGCTTTGGGGAATTACATTTGGGGAAAGGGTGAAAATTACAAATGGAGTTTAAAATATTGGTGGTTCTAGCAGTGATTGCTGCTGGTGATTACATGGGCCAACTGAGAATCTGCTGAAACACAATATAGAGTGCATCAGTTAGGTGCAGTCTGTGACTAACAGGCTCAGAATGAGGCTCCGCACGCTCATTGTGGTATCAGGAAATTTCCGTTCTAAATCCTGTTGCATGAGTTTTTGTGGCTCCTTAAGGGAGAGGACTATTTCTTTTTCTCTTTTCTCTACTTCTCTTTTCTCTTCTTTTCTTTCCTTTGCCCTTCTTTTCTTGTCTTCCAGCATGTAGCACAGTGCCTGAAAAGAGGTACTTAATGAATGCTCTTTGATTGATGAAACATTGAACTAAGCTTGTGATTCAAGTCATAAATATTCCATCCCAAGGAGGATTCAAAAAAAGATCAGGAAACTTTCTGGGTGGTTCAGAAGGAGAGCAAGATGGTTCTATCAGATCTCAGATTACACTAACAAGGAGTAATTATTAAAAACTACTTGGTATTAGAAAACAAGAGAAAAAGAAAAGTTAGAGTACTAAAAACCAAAGCAATTGATCTTAGAGACAAAGATTCAAAAGACAATCTGAGAATTATTGGTTTCCCACAACATATGATAAAACAAAAAAGGTTGACTACCATATTTCAGGACAATGAACATGAAAATTTCATGAGAGCATAGGAACGCAGGATAAAGTATCAATGAATTGAACTCTCTGGATGCTACCCAAGGGAAACTCATTCAGAAATATGACTGTCAAGATCCAGAGCTTCCAGATCAAAGCAAAATTTTTTCAAGGACCATTCACTTTCAAAAGGAAAGTATTTAGCTCAGCCACAAACATTGAAAGCATCCTGCATTGCTTCTGGGGAATTGCAAAGCTCTTTTACAGACCCAAAGCTTCTAATGAAAGCCAACACTACATTGTCAATAATAACATTTTACCTGTGTTGCTCCATGACAGTGAGACATAGAACACTCATCAATGCCTCCAAAGAATTAAGATGAGCATCATACTGAGGGCAATGGAAAGGCACACAGTAAGGGGGAGCAAGCTGCAACATATGTACAAAAGGAATGCTGGGTCCTTTGCTTGCTGTGAAAGGTGGGGCGGGAAGAGAAAGGCTTGTAACAGTCCCTGTGGGGAAGGGGAGAGGAAATCAATAAAGGTAGAGTGAAAGAATTGTCTAGCAGCAGTCTTGTGGACCCAGCTGAGGTTATGTGCCATAAATTGGTAGAGAAAATATTTTCTTTCATTATTTTATCTAGTCACATGCAGCAAAGTAAGAGCAGGGGAAGTGAATCCTCCTGTGACCAGAGAAGGAAGAAAAAATAAATTCTACTTCTTTGAGCAAGGGAATGAGGAATCTAGTATTGGGAAGGGGTGTATGTATATGTGTGTGAGTGTGTGTTTATAGTGGGGTGTTGGGGGGAGGCAGAACCCCGCCTTGGTTAAATACTTAATAAATGCATTGTGGACTGCATTGGATCAGTTGCTGGCAAAGTAAACTCCTTCCTGCACACTCCACATATATTAATGCAGCTTAAAATCCCATTAGCTCTTTTACAGTTGCTATACCATATTGTTAGTTCATAGCGAAATTTGTAGTCCACTATAGGTATTTTTCACAGGACATACTAGTTAGTCAGTCACACCTTCTCCCATTCTATACAGGTTTGGTTTTATTTTTTTATTTTATTTTTTACCCTATGTCAGACTCCAGTCTGACTCTCCACTAAATTTCATTTTATTTTATTGTAAATTTCATTTTATTTTATTGGACCCACTGGACCTGTTGAGATCTTTGGGGATGCTGATTTTCTCATCCAGTGCATTATCTATCCCTCTCAGCTTCCTGTCATCCTCATGGAATACATCCCCTAAAGATGTCTGTGTCCTGAGCAATGTCTATATAGATCACCACACAGCTTCATCAGTACGTATACTAGAGATGAGAAGGAAGGACCGAAGGCACTTGCATCTTCTTTTACCAATTTGCTTAGCATATAAAACTTCCTGTGCCAGCATTTTCGGAAACATGTTCCAAAGAACATTCATGTTCCAAGGAATGTGTTGGGTTGTGTGAGAAGATTTTGATGCTAGTTACATTTCTCAAAAAAAAAATGCAAAAGTACATGTGTATTACGACACTTTTCACACTACTTTAAGCACTCTCTGTTCTAGCCAAATTGACCTTCTGTATTTGCTGTTGCCTGAATATTCCATTACATGTCCCCACTCTGTTTTTTTTTTTCCTACAGGTTGTACCCCAGGCTGGCAATGGACTCCTTCCTCACCTATGCCTCTTAGAATCCTTAGCTTCCTGCAAGGCTTGGCTCCTGTGCCAGATCCTATCCAGACAAGCCTTTCCAGATCTCCTGCATTGTTATTATTCTCTCCCACCTTAAATTATCTTGTATTTACTAATATGTTTATATATTGTAGTAAAGTATGAACTACTCCAGGGCACAGTGTTTTTTATTTTTGTCTCTGTTTCTCCAGCATCTATCATAGTGCCAGGCACATTGTAGAAGCTTCATAAACACTTAATGAGTTGAATTGAAGTCTTACCTGTAGCAATGTCAATCAATGAGTGACATCTATGTGCAAGTACACAAAAATGAAACAAACGAACTGGCTTTCTAACTGGAAAAGAACAGGAAGGACATATACACAGAAATACAGTAAAAATATAAAGTGAATAAATACAAATTAATACAAAGTAGCATCCCTGGAAGACCCTTTTACCTTAGGGTACTTCATTAGCCCAGTTTGACTCCTCCCCCTCCTCCCTCATACTAGCATTTATAGGGTCAATCAGCATATTCCAGAAACAAAAGCAGTCTAGGATCAAATTTGTTTGGGAAACTGACCTGAAGCCATCCTGTGTGCCTTTTTCCTAGGCCTTGGCTCAGAGATCATTGGATTGGCCTAGTTAGAGAACAAAAGCTACGTTTGGAAATCCAAGTGAATTATGAGTTGGTTTCTTCTCTGCTTTGCACAGTTCCCTTGCTGAAAAAGTCCCTTTAAAAAAATTTCTACTGTTAGCTTCAAGGTCACATAGACTCCTGTGACAGCAATGTCATTCAGGTCACAGGATGCCTTTTTGTTGGTCTTTCTAATGATTGTTGAGTTGTTCCTACTAGAGGGCAATGGAAATACGAACAAAATTCTATTGGGGGGGGGGGGCGGGTAGTGGTTCATGTGATTTCCTTGTGCTCTGAATATTGACAGGATAACTTCTTCCAGACTAGAATGTGTCCCCTTTCCTCAATAAACTTCAGGAACTTTTTCTTATTGCATCCTCCCCTCAAAGAGGAAAAAATGTTGTTGTTGGTTTTAGTGTATTACTGGATGCCTTCTCCCATTTATATTTAATATTTTTCCCTTGAGGTATGAGGGGGCTATTTCTCTTGCAGGTTTTAGTATCTGTTTCAAGAGTTGTAGTGAGGGGGCAGCTAGGTGGTGCAGTGAATAAAACACCCGCCCAGGATTCTGGAGGACCTGAGTTCAAATTCGGCTTCAGACACTTGACCCTTACTAGCTGTGTGAAGCTGAGCAAGTCACTTACCTCTCATTGCCCTGCAAACAAACAAACAAAACAAACCCATACTATAAAAAAAAAAAAAAAGAGTTGGGGCGGCTAGGTAGCGCAGTGGATAAAGCACCGGCCCAGGATTCAGGAGTACCTGAGTTCAAATCCAGCCTCAGATAATTGACCCTTACCAGCTGTGTAACCCTGGGCAAGCCACTTAACCCCCATTTCCCCGCAAAAAAAACAAACCACAAAAAAGAGTTGTGGTGATGATGATAGCAGCTAGCATTTCTAGCCTATTTAAAAAATTTTAAATTTGCACTGTGCCTTATTTCTTTTCATAACAATCCTGGGAGGAAGTACTATTATTGTCCCTATGTTGCAGAAGAAGAAGCTGAGGCACAAGCAGTAATTAAGTGATTTGCCCAGGGTCACACAGCTACTGTGTATCTGAGGCCAAATTTGAACTCAAGTTTTCCTGAATGCAGATCCTGTACCCTGTCCACTGCACCACCTTGCTGCTTTAAAATGAGGATCTTTATTTTTCAAGCTGTCTTAATCTCTTGAAATCCATCCACAGAATTATAAAGTATTAATCCTGGCAAATGGGCAGCTAGGTAATATAATGGATAGGGTGCCGGGCCTGGAGTCAGGAAAATTCATCTTCCTGAGATCCAATCAGGCTTCAGACAGTAGCTGTGTGACCCTGGGCAAGTCACTTAATCTCTCCTGTGCCTCAGTTTCCTCATCTATCAAATGAGCTGGGGAAGGAAATGGCAAACTACTCCAGCATCTTTACTAAGAAAATCCCAAATGTGGTTAGGAATTATCAGACACAAGGGAAATGACAGAACAACAAAGTGCTATCCCATAAAGACTCAATGATTCCTATAAGATATAATTTATCTCCTAGGTGACTTTTCATTTCCTGGCAAGGCAGCATGGCACATTGGATGGGGCAGGAGAAGGCTGTGGATTCAGGAAGACCTACTTTCAAGTCTTGGCTCTAACACATACTTGATTCTATTGGCAAATCACTTAGACCAAGAGGTAAAACAGCAAAATCATGAAATCAGGGGTCTAGAAACAAATAGAATACAGAAATAAATAATGCCTAAGTTTGCTTCCAGTGTAGTATTTTCCATCTTAGGTCTTTTTTTTAATCTTTCTTTTTTTGGTGTGGCAATTGGGACCAAGTGACTTGCTCAGGGTCACACAGCTAGTAAGTATCAAGTTTCTGAGGTCAGATTTGAACTCAGGTCCTCCTGACTCCAGGGCCGTTGCTCTATCCACTGTGCCACCTAGCTGCCCCCCTTATTAGTTTTTATACTAAAGTTTTGATACTATGTATCTGGTCATTTCTGGCCAGCAGGGTCTTAGAATTAGCATTACAAAATTGTCAACAATAATAGCAATAAAAAAATAGAAATAATAATAATGGGTTTGTTGGATTATGGAAAAGTTTCTTAAATTGTGGGTCATGACCCCATATGGAGTCTCATAACGGAATGTGGGGGTCATGAAAAATTTGGCAACAATAAAAGTTTATGTGTACCTATTTTATATACCTATATACCCACAATTATGTAAAAATTTCTCAGGCAAAAAGGGGCCACGAGTGTAAAAGGTTTAAGAAGCCCTGGGTTATAGAAAGAATTCCATCAGCATGAATAATAA